>NW_006159501.1:8257684-8266760 GCF_000334495.1 Tupaia belangeri chinensis
GGGTGGGGGGAACAGGCCCTGACGACCCTCCCCTTGCCCTCTCCCTCTAGCCTCCCCAACTCTCCCTGGGACCTGAGCTGCTTGCCAGGCCTCCTGACCCCTGGCATTGAGAGGCCCATGAGGGAGGGCTGGATATGTGGCCAGCAACGAACCAGACCCCGCCACCCGCAGGGGCTGCAGGGAGGGACAGGCCCAGATTTCGCCCCTGCAGGCCTGGCCTCGGCTGGCGAACAGCTGGGGTTTGAGGGCAGCTGCTTCCAGGCTAAGATACCACCCGTATTGGGAAGCTGGCCCATTAGGAAAGGGACAGTTTCGGAGATATGTGGGCGGGCTCGAGGTCTCTCCCACATCCTGAGAAAGGGTTCTGAGGGATGTGGAGGGAACTCGATGTAGGAAGAACCTTCCCTAGGGAAGTCAGGTGGGGCAGGGGCCTGGGGACAGGCAGCAGCGCTCCAGTGTCTCAGCTGCTGTTGAAGGGGCCTCCCCAGCTCCACGGCCATTCCCTGCCTCAGCCTCCCACCCAGGACTCCAGGTGCACACCATCACGCCCAGGATCTGTGTACTGCCAGGCCCGCCTGAACCATGCAGTCCTCCTGCCTCAACATCCCAGAGTGCCTGGGATTACAGGCCCACACCACTGTGCCTGGTCTTTAGGTTAGACCAGGAATTGAACCCAGGCCTCTGTGTGGCCCAGGCCTATAGAGCCCAGCATCTTAGCAATATGCACTCCCACAGATGGACCTAAATTCTTGTTTTTGCTTTACAAAAGAAAATAAAAACAGCTTTACTGAGATGTACTTCACATACGGCACAACTCAACATGTTACGTGTATAACTCCATGGCTGCACAAAATCGCCACCTATCGCCACGATCAGTTTCAGGGCATTTCTGTGTCCCCCATGAGAACCCCACACCCATTAGCAGTCACTGTCCCTTATCCTTGCACCCCAGCCCAGCCCTGGCAAACACGCACCGACTCTCTGTCTCCCTAGATTTACCGTTCTAACCTTTCACAGAAGTGGACTGCACACCGTGTGGGCTCTCGTGACTCGCTCTGCACACACACATATTATATATGTATAAACACACACACATACATATATAAACACACATTATATAAAAACACACACATGTAAACACATATTATATGTATAAATACACACATTTTATATATAAAAATATACACACATATATAAATACAGACACATAAACACATACACATATAAATACACACACATATATATAAATACACACATTATATATAAACACACACACATATAAACACATATTATATATATAAATACACACATTATATATAAACACACACACATATAAACACATATTATATATATAAATACACACATTATATATATAAATATGCACACATATATAAATACAGACACATAAACACATACACACACATATATAAATATACACACATGTATATAAACACACATTATATATGTATAAACACACACATACATAAACACACACATTATATATATAAACACACACATATATAAACACACATATTATATATATATAAATACACACACATATAAATACACACATTATATATATAAATACACATACACATAAATACACAGACACATAAATACACACACATATATATAAATACACACATTATATATATAAATACACACATATAAATACACACATGTATATAAATACACACACATTATATATATAAATACACACACATTATATATATAAACACACACATAAACACACATATTATATATATAAGTACACACATATATATAAATACACACATACATATATAAATACACACATATTATATATATATAAATACACACATTATATATATAAATACACACATATAAATACACACATGTATATAAATACACACACATTATATATATAAATACACACATATAAATACACACACATTATATATATAAACACACACATAAACACACATATTATATATACACATGTATATAAATACACACATTATATATATAAATACACACACATTATATATATAAATACACACACATATATATAAATACACACACATATATATAAGTACACACACATATACACAAATATACACACACATATTGTATACATATAAATACACACACACGCACATATATATTTATATTATATAGAGGTTTTTGCCTTAGGCCACATGTGCTCGCCAGAGAGACAGAGACGGTGAGAGGGAAAGTGAGAAATCACCTCCCAGGGGAAATGATCATGCCACAATCCCTTCTCGTACATTCTCCTCCCGGGATCTTGAGCACACCTGCACATGTGACCCACGTGAGTTTTAAGCCATCGGATCCAGGACTTGAACCATGGTTGGCTATGTGGGAGTCCAGCAACGTAACCACTATGCCACCTGCTGGCCTCTAGGATATTGTTTTGGGGTTGATCCACGTTGGAGCATGAGCCTATTCTCATTTTGATTGCTAAGTAGTATCCCACGTCTGTGTGGTCCGCAGACAGACCTCGTTGTGTCCACTCAGAGCTGCTGGACTCTCCATTGCTCACACTTCTCGGCTATTACAAATAATGCTGCCGTAAACACGTACATGTGTCTTGTGTGGATGTCATTGTCCCTTCCCTTAGTTGCGTGCTTGCAAGGGCTACTGCTGGGTCATGTCGTAATGGTATATTTAAACTTTTGTGGAATTGCCGGACCGTTTCCCCAAGTAGTTACAAATCTCACAATCTTTCCAATAAAGTACGAGAACTCCAACTTCTCCACGCCCTCACCCAGGTTTGTGTTTGTCGGAAGTTCTTCCCGGCCAGCTTAGTAGGTATGGGGTAGGAGCTCACTGTGATCTCAATCCGCACTCCTCCTCTGATTCACGACGCTGAGCATCCTTTCAGTGCGTATTGGCCACATGCACATCTCCTTCAGAGAAATGTTTATCAAATCCCGCCCCTTTTGAAAATTGCGTCGTTTTTGGGACAGTAGATAGCATAATGGTCACATCACTGGACTCCCACATAGTCAACCATGGTTCGAGTCCTGGATCCAGAGGGTTAAAACACAACAGGTGCACACGCGTGTGTCCCCAAAGTCCCAAGAGGAGACTGGAAGAGAAGGGATTGTGGCATGGTCATCCCTCCTGGGGGGTGATTTCTCACTTTCTGTCTCTCTGGTGAGTGCACACGCCCTATAGCAAAAATCTCTCTTAAAAAAAAAAAAAAAGTGGGTTTTCTTTTGTTGGGTTGTAACAGAAGTTTAGAATGTATATGATTTGCCAATATTTTCTCCGATTCATTTTAAGTTTATTGATTTGTTTATTCTCTCTCAGAGAGAAACTGGCCCTCTCCACAGGGTCCGCGTGACATGACCCACCCCCAGATCATGGGCACTCGTGTGCTCACACCCAGCACCACAGGAAGGTTCCAGCACTTGCACCCATGTGAGTTCACTTCTGCCACACTCTACCTGGCCCGACTCTCTCCTGTGTTTCGGGTTTCATTCTTACTTTCTCAATAACGTCCTACGAAGCACAAGTGTTTTCAACTGGGCAAAGTCCAGCTTACCAATTTTTTTCTTTGTTGGCTTATGCGTTTGATGCCATGTTCAAGAAATTATTGTCTAATTCAAAGACAAAAAACACTTGTGCCTGTTTCTCTTATAAGAGTTTATAGTTTTACCTCTTACATGTAACTTTTTTTTTTGGAGAGGACGGCACACACATGCAGATGTGTGTCTAGCATTCTTCCCCCAAGCCAGCAGGTCTGGGACTCGGACCCTGCAGTGGGGCATGTGGGATCCAGGCACTTCCGCCATCACACCACGGCTGGTCCTGTACTTAAATTTCTATCCATTCTGAGTGCTTTTTAAATATAGTCTATGGTAGGGAGTCCAATTTCATTCTCTTGCATGTCGTTATCTAGTTGTCCCAGCACCTTTTGTTAAAAAAATAAAATAAAATCCAGAAAAACTATTCTCTCCCTATTGGATTATTCGCTATCTTTGAAAATCAACTGACCATAAATGTGAAAGCTTATTTCTGGACCCTCAAATCTATTCCACTCATCCCCAGATATATCCTTACATCAGTACTATATTGTCTTGATTACTGTGGTTCTGGGGTGAAGTTTTGGAATCAGAAATTATGAGTCTTCTTTTTCAAGGATGTTTTGGCTATTCTGGGTCCCTTGGGTTTCCACATGAATTCTGTAATCGGCTTGTCAATTTCTGCAAGGAAGCCAGCTGGAATCTCCATAGCAGTTAAGTCGAAGCTGTAGATTAACCCTGGGAGCAATGCCACCTTAACACTATTAAGTCTTCCAATCCATGAACGTGAGATGCTTCTCCATTTGCTAACATCTTTCATTTTTCTTTTTCTTTTTCTTTTTTTTTTAGGTTTTTGCTATAGGACACGTGTGTTTGCCAGAAAGACAGAGAGACAGAAAGTGAGAAATCACCCCCCAGGGGAGATGGCCACGCCGCAATCCCTTCTCCCCCATTCTCCTCTCAGGATCTTGGGCACGCACGCATACACACCCGTCATGAGTTTAAGCCACCAGGTCCGGGACTCGAACCACGGTCGACTACATGGGAGTCCAGCGACATAGCTATTATATCAACTACTGGTCCCATCTTCTTTCATTTTTTTCACAAATATTTTGTAGTTTTCAGAATGTAAGACTTTTTCGTCAAATTTATTTCTGAGCATTTTATTCCTTTTGATGCTAGCATAAATGGAATTGTTTTCTTAATTTTGCTTTCAGCTTGTCCGTGGCAAGTTTATAGTAACACAATTCCTTTCTCTACATTGGACTTAAATCCCCCAACCTTACTGAATTCATTCAAGTAGATCCCTTAGGATTTCCCATACAAGAGCATGTCATCGGCAAATAGAATATTCTACTTTTTATTTCCTAATCCAGATGTCTTTTATTTCTTATCTCGCCTAATTGCTCTGGCAAGAACTGCCAGAATAATGTTGAACAGGAGTGTCAAGAGTGGCCCTCCTGTCTCATTCCTGATCTGAGGGAGGAAGTCTTCAGTCTTTCCCCATTAAGTATGACGCTAGCTATTGCAATGTCTAAGTTTAAACACTTTGGCCTAGAATCAGTAACACTCCAAGACTTCTCCAAGTACTCAAGAGAGAAAACCAGGCAAAAATTTAATGTATATGAAAATGGGCCTAGATAGTAAAAGGACCAGAAGAAAGCACACTTAACTGGCCACTCCCCTGGCTGGGCCCTGGACTGCAGGACAGGCTCTTCTCCCTCCTGGGAGGCCCAGAGCACCCTGGGCCCTGGGGCTGGCTGGCTGAGCTCACTGGGATTCAGCTGTGCTTATTCTCAGACTTGCTCATAGCAGTTGCACTTATGTAATTACATAACTTAATTAAATTTTATGCAAACCATTGAAATAGTAGTCAAAAAGAAGCTTTTATGAAAAGAGCTGAATGTTTTGGGAAGATGTCTGTTCAATTCAGCATGGGCAAAGTAATCGTACAATATTGGGAGTACGAGACAATCTGCAAGTATTTGGCATTCAGCTCTTATTTCACGCAATAGAAACAGACAGGGAGACCCTCCGAAAACACCATCTGGCAGACTTGTAATCCGAAAAAGGTCTTGGCCCTAAACGAGAGATGATGGGATGAATGCATATTTTTTATTATAAAATGAAACATTTTACATCAAAATTAAATGCTCAGTATGTCTATATAATTTTTATGGACCCCTCCCCCCATAATCTTTTTCAGTGATCAACTCTTGGCCAAGTCTGATGGTTCTAGAAAAGACCTTCTTCTGAATACTCCAATATAATAGTGTTTATCTAGGCAGATGTAACAAAATATCTCTTTGTTCCTACCATTTAGTATTTTCAAGACCTTCTAATGAGTATGACTAGTTTTCCGTTTTTTTAGTTTTGCCATAGGGTGCATGCATTCCAGAGAGAGAGGGAAATTGAGAAAGCACCCTCCGGGGGGAATGGCCATGCTGCACTCTCCTCCCCTTGTTCTCCTCGCAGGATTTTGGGCATGCACACACACATTTTTTAAGCTGCTGGGTCCAGGACTCAAACTGTTCAGTCAGTCATGTGGGATTCAGTCACACTCACCATCACACCATTGGCTGGCCTGGAAGGAATGGCTTTTATAGCAGAGAAAAAGTATAATCACATTTCCTTTTTAAGATTCAGATTCCATTACTGCCTGGTCACAACAGGTAGAAATTCAGAAACACCACAGCGCAATGTCCCATGTGGTCCGGGTGCCGAGAGCTGCATGGCCTGGGGCTGTAAAGGTGCCCAGGGAGGAACGGGCAAAGAAACAACACGAAACCACGAACGACCAGGACTGAAGTGTGTGCACTCTCATGAGGACGGTCGAACACCGAGAAAACTCCTCCGTGTGGCTGAAATTGAGAGAGGCGCCTCAACTGAGCTGCTTGGTTCAGCCACGGGGCACTTGGGGAGCAGGTGTGCTTTTGGAAAGAGGGCTAGGCTGCCGGATCAAACAGGCTGGGGAACACCACAGCACGCACATCTGAGTCCTGAGAGAAGGCCAGGATCCAGAGCATTTTCAAAGAAACCCAGTGTTTTCGCTCTAATGGGGACAAAATAAATGCAGTCAGAGATCCGTTTGACCGCTCCTTAATCCTCATACTGTGGACCGAAGTCTGACTACTTTCCCTATTTTCCAAAATCTTTTCAAAAGGGACTGGGGAAGCCATGCCCACAAACATTAACAGACCATTTACTTTCTATTAACAGGATTCTCCCTACCTCCTGTCCCTGGCATAGTATCTTTGAGATGTATATTTCACCCGATTACAGTGTATTCTTGTGCTTATCCCTTCCCAAGACACAGAACTTCCCTTTTCCTTGAGATGAAGATTAAGCCTTTCTTTAACTAATCTCTTCCCAAGACACAGATCTTCCCTTCCAATCACCGACCTAAGAATTGTGGAACCCACCTATAACCTACAAGCCCCCCACTTTGACATGTCCTGCCTTTTTGGGCCAGACCAATGGAAAATCTCTTCACTAAATGTTGTCTGTCAATCTCAAAAACAAATAAAAGGAACCTCTGTACATGATCACCTCGAGAAAGGCATGTATGCCTCTTCTCCGGGCCTAGGCCACTCACATTTGGCTTGGAAATAAACCACATTAATTATTAATTATTAATTTTACAGTTTTAATTTTATTTATTATTTATTTTTTCCATCAACAATACTGACCTTGACCTCGCTGTCCCAACCCTAGCGCCATGCTTAGGTGCAGCAGGACTGAACCGCCACCCAAAAGCACGACTCAATGCAGGCTTGAGTGACATGTTGGGGATACGGCACACCAGGGCTTCTAAACGGCCTCCTGCACCCCAGCCCTACCCAGCCTCATTGCTGCTTTTCTTAATTTTGAAATACATTTGGAGCTGACCCCGTGGCACTGTGGCACCGTGATTAAGCACTATGCGTTGGGAGCCACATCCCACCTGGCCAGACACTGTTCCAATCCTGGTCCCATTGGCTCGAAAAACATGCCAGGTGCATGTGCATGCATGCCCCAGATCCTGAGGGGAGGGAGAAGTGGAGACAGGATCGCAGAATAACCACACCCTGTTGGGGGCAGGGGATGCTTTCCTTCTCTGGCTCTCTGGTGAGTACATGTACCGTCCAGCAAAAGGAAAAATAGTTTGCTAAAGCTGACCCTGTCTGAACCAATGAGGACAGGGACAGGAAGGGTCTGAGACTGAAGGCTGAATACAAACAGCCCATGCTCTCTGCCAGATGCCACTGGGGATCCCAGTGACCCAAAGAAGGTCAAGTAACACGGAAAAAAAAAAAAATAAAGCCCCAGGGCCCTGAAGAGAGTTGATGGTGGAGGTGTATCTAGGCCTAGTGGGACTGAGAGCGAGCAGAAGGAGCCAGAGAGTGGGAGTGGGGCCTAATGGGGTGTGGGGTGTGGATACTTGGGAATGACACCCCAGGTCAGTCCTCGAACCCCAGGGTGGCAGGTGTCACTTCCAGGATGGCTGTCTCGAACCTGCTCTTCCCCCAGTGTAGCCCACATCTAGGGCTGGAGAGGGGGGCAATGACCATAATCAGGCATGGGAGGCATGTCCGTATTCTCACCAATGGGCCTGATTCCCATCAGCCCAGTTCAGAGGATGCTTTCCCCGCACACGCCGCCCACATCAATGCTTCTGCCCACACCCATGCCCACCATTAATTTCAGATAAGGCTCTGCCTGGCACGGAGGGGTGGATGGGGAGAACAAACCAATGGAAGAATGAGCAAGGCCTTCCAAAGACCAGGCAGCACAGCACGTGTCCCAGAGCCAGGGCGCCCACCAACCTCCCCCTGGTTGAGAGTGACCAGTGAGTCAGGCTGAACTCACTTAAGCAGCCTCCACCACCAGCCAGCACCTGGAGCAGGGGTGTGGGGGCGTTCTAGAGACTTCTGAAAGTGAATTCCAAGAATGCAATCCTCAGGCTTATCTAGAGTACTCTGTTCCTTTGAGAACGAAAACATTTGCACTACTTAGCAAGCAAATATAAATCCCTTAGAAACTAGTTTGGACGGGTGGGTGGGGTGATGGAGGGGGAGAGAAAAACAAATGTTTAAAATCCATCTCCCTTGAGAGTGGTCCTGACCTCAAGCAGGGAGAGAGGAAATGGGGGAGGGCTGGAGGGAGGGAGACTGTGGTCTGTGTTGGGGAAGGGGTTTGGAGGGAGCTACAGTTGGTTTCTGAGCAGAAAGGGAAAGGGGGGTGAGGCACTGGCATGTTCTCATCTTTATCCCATCGTGCTGAAAGACAGTACGTGGAGTTCTGCTTGGTGATGTCAACGCCTGCAGCTCTGAACTCTCCCTGCACACACCACCATAAATACTGCCAGGCCGGCTCTCAGCACTCAGCGTGGTCGACCAGTTCTCCTGATCTGATGGCTCTCTGTCCACTGAACTACACCCAACTAGCTTGTGACAAACACTCTCAAGGGTCCCTCCACTGCCTCCTGAAGATGGAACTGCCGCCAAATTCTGAGGGGAAAGAGCCACAAAATGGGTGGGGGCGGGGGGGGGCAGGCGAAGTCAATA
>NW_006159501.1:8267382-8278452 GCF_000334495.1 Tupaia belangeri chinensis
CAATACTAGGGGATGATAGAGTGCCTCCCCTGAGACCCCAAAGCGCAGGCCCAAATAAGGCCTCTGGGCTGGAACGGGGATGTGGGCAAGCTGGGTCCTCCTTCCAGGCCTGGCTGCAGGCTGCTCCTTCTCATCAGACCACCCAGCCTGGGCTCCACCGTGTCTGACCTCCTTAGCCACGGCACTGCTGAGAGCAAACCCTACAGGCCCCACACCCACACCGCCAGTCACCGCACCTGACTCCTTGCCTCTGCTCACCTCTCAAAGACGGGCACGTGCAGCCAGGCCCACACCTGCCACAAAGCCACCAGCCTCCGCCCTGAGCAAGGGAAGCCCGGGGACCCCAGGGTGGCACATACATGTCACACCACATTCGCCTTCACAGACATCACATACATGTGCGCACACACGTGCCTCTCTCTCACACACACACTCACGCACACGTTTTCAGATGCGTCCACAGCTCTGCATTTCCGTTCACTTCCACAAGTGTTCCCGGGTTCAGATACAGACCGGCCGCATGCTCGGGAGATGCAGGAAACTCCCAAACACGGCAAAACCTCCCCAGGGCTGGCCCTTCACAGGTGGTGGTATTATAAATGACCTATTTGTTTTCTTATTTCTTTATATCTGCTATTCCATGGTGAACATGCATATGCCACATGTAAATCCAGAAAAACACAATTTTAAAAAGCCTCCTAGGACAACCAGCAGCACCGCAGGAAGGCATCCTCATGGGAGTCCCTTTGACCCCTGCACCTGCACCCTGGCGCCGTGGCTCCGTTTGCAGATGGATAAACCGAGGACGAAGAGTCTGCAAGCACTGCCTGAGGTCACCCAGCTGGCCAGGGGCAAAAAGTGACAGGGTGATGTCTTTGCTTCTGGGAAAAGGGAGTGAAACACACTGACACAGACACACACACACACACATGCACACGCACACACGTAACAGCACACTAGGAGGGCGGGGAGGGGGAGCCCAGTGTGCGCGGAGGCCGAGAAGCCTGCCTCACTCATCTGATTATAAAATATTTCTGAGCCACCAGATGGTCCAATAGCCACCACAGATGCCCCATAGCTTTTCTTGATTTCTCTGCGCCGGCTCCATTCCAAGACCTGAGCGCGATACCCCGGCGCGGGCTGGAGTTCTAGGCAGACTGCCGTTCCTTCAGAATCACCCGCGCTCCGATGCAGATGTGCGCAGTCCCGCCTCCCGGACAGCGGGCCCTCTGCTGGGCCGTGCACCTGGCGGCACCTCGGGCCCTGGCTGGAATGGGGCCTGCCCAGGCAGTGCCTGCGAGCCGGGCTCTGTTACATAATTAATCCTTGGCTCAGAGCGGCCACGCACCCTTCAGAGGCGGCTGGTCACGGTGTCGGCCTGGGGAGTGTGACATCAAAGACCAAGACAAAGCGCCGGCGGAGATCAAAGTGCGGGGCGGATGAGTTCGGTGCACCCGATCAGATCATCGGCCAGCCCGTTCTGCCGCTTCCGCCTGTTGTTCAGTTTTTAATAAGGGAACCGTGATCCCTGGTCCTGCACCAACTCAGCTGGCTGGTGGGAGCGTGGCCTGGACCCGCCGCAGGCCACAGGCGCTCTGCTCTGCTGGGTCTGCAGCTCCACTTCAAAGAACCCGCTCGGCACCATCGTTGGGCCAGCCGTCTCCGTGGAGGCACAAGGGTCAGACCACCCTCCGTGGAAACGACCACGCAGGAGAGCCAGGCCGTGGGTGTGTGTCCAGCTCTGCAGGCTGAGCCCCACCCCCTGCTCTAGTCTCTCCCTCCCCCCCCCCGCCACCCCACCACTGAGAGTGGGTTTGGTCTCTGGTCCATGCAGTCCCAGCCCAGCCAGATCTCTCAGCGTGCACTGGCTGAACTCTCCCGCCCGGCTGAGCAGCCCAGTCAGCAGCCGCCCGAAGCCACGCACACCCTGAAAATACTAGCCTTCACAAAACCTCCAACTTCAGAACAAAAGGACAGATGCTGGGGACAGCAGGAAGGGCCTGCACACCTGCGTGGTCACCGCCCACCTGCCACCTGGTGACCTGCCGGGAGCCAGTCCTTCACGCACTAGTGTGAGTTACACCACACTGCTTCCCTCTTGCCCCTACAAGAGACTGCTACTCAGAGAAGGGGCTTCTCTGTGGAGGGCCAGAGGAACATGGGGGGGGGCTTCATGGGGTCCTAGAGCGGGTGTCTCAGAACACCCTAGGAGAGGCACACTAGGGGGAGGGGTGCAAAGAAGAATAAAAAGGAGCCAACATGTCTTTTGTTCAAATCCTGCCACCCACAGCCCCGGCCTTCCGTAGGGGCAGGAAACGGCTGCTGCCTTTGTCCTCCTCCTGCACGTCCCCCACGGCCCTGTTCGCTAGACAATCCCGGTGCTGCAGCCAAGCCAGGGGCCTGATGCCTGCAGGGAAGTCAGGTCCCCAGCTCTAAACCAGATTAGGCTGAAGCTCAGAGATCCCAGTACGAGAAAGCCCAGGGGCTCGTTCAGGACCCGGCCGTTACACCTGGGGCCGGGCACAGCGGTGTTACCCCCACCCTGTCTGGTAGCTCACAGACGTGTTCACGAGGGATTTTTTTTTTAAACTGTAGGAGACAAGCCGAAGTCCCCTTGGTGCTGCCCTGAGTGACCCAGCGCTCCAAGGAGGGAAAAAGACATGTGTGGCCCAGGGCTGGGGTGACACCTCGGGACTTACCCCAGGAGGGCCAGTAGTCACTAGTTACCAGCCCATGTGGCCAGGGCCAGCCTCCCAGATGACCGTGGTCATGGAGGTCTGGGGTCCCAGGGAGACAGAGGGTACTTCGGTATCGTGCCAGTGCCCAGCAGTGGGGCATCGCCTCTGCAGTCCCACCAGACAGGGCACCTTGGGAGGCTGACGCCCACACCCACGGGCACATCGAGGTGAATCCTTGACCACCAGGGGACACCGCCACCCCTCACAGGAGGCCTCATGCCCGGGCCGGATAGCTCCCAAGCCCAGGCCTCCGCGGCGTGGCTCCGAGGGTCCAGCTCGACCATTAGCCTGTCCACTGGGGGGTGGGTCACAGAGTCACAATGGCCACTCAGACCATGGGACAGATAAGGAGGATCCCCGAAGGCTGCTGGACCTCCGGGGCTGGTGGAGGGTGCTGGCCCGGCCCGGCCCGGGAACAGACTGTGCTTCCCCTGGTCCAGAAGTCGGTGTGAGTGACAAAGCAAAGCCCAGCCAGAGGGAAACAGGCCATGGAGGAAGCTCGGAGCACAGAATGGCCGCATCCGTGCAGCCCGGCGCTCAGCTGCCCCACGCCTGGGCAGGCTCACCCCAGTTTAAAGTCTGCCATAGGAAAAGCACAGCTGGGGTCACCTTCCGGGGGGGCCCCCAACCATGCCCTAGGCCGCTGGGCAGTGCCCCCTGAAGCCATCTGAATGACAGTCTTCCTCCCTGGGGCAGAGGCTGGGCAGGGGCAGGGCAGGGGCAGTCCAGAGACTGCAGCCTGACTCCTAAAGGTGACGAAACTGCGGGGAACCCCTGGCCAGGGGACCCCACTCCTGGCCTGGCGACCCCTCGAGGACCAGTTAATGACTATTCCCCAGCGATGCAAAATCTGCCTCTATCTTACCAACCCCCACCTCGCTGAACAGGAAGCAGAGCTTTACAGCAAAGCACACCTAGGGCCAGCAGATGGCCTGGAGGTTAAGGCAGCTGGATCCCACGTGACTACACAGTCTAAGTCTTGGGCCCGGCAGCTTGAAAAACATACCAGGCGCACAAAAACATGCCAGGCACATGTGTGTACATGCCCAGAATCCCAAGAGGAGAACAGAGGACAAGGGACGGTGGCATGTCCACCCCTCGTCCCGCGGGGTGCTCTCTGAGTTTCCCACTCTCTCCCCTCTGTTTCTCTCCAGCAGGTGCACACGCCCTAGAGCTAAATAAATAAATAAAGCACACTGGGAACTCTAAATCTGTGGATGTTTACCAAATGTGTGTCTTTCCTCAGGGTGTAGGAGGTATCGCCTGTAGGACAGGAAGTCACATGCTCTCCGCCTCCCTGCCCTCCTCCACCCTCTCCAAGGGTCCTGCAAGCTGAGTTGGAATCTCCTCTCCAGTGCAGAAAAGCTGGAGGCCCCATTCGGCTTTCTGAGGTCCTTTGCTCTGGCAGCTCGAGAGTGCAGGCTTAAAGACCTGGCCTCAAGTGTCTGCTTAAAGAACCTGGCCTCTTCTCCAAAAGGGCACCTGCCCATGGGACCAGCAGTTAGCGTAACGGCTATGTCGCTGGACTCCCATGTAGTCGACCACGGTTCGAGCCCCGGACCCGGCGGCTTAAACTCACGCCAGGTGCGTGTGCGTGCGCGCCCAAGATCCCGAGAGGAGAATGAAGGAGAAAGGATTGCGGCGTGACTATCCCCCTCGGGGAGTAATTTCTCGCTTTCTGTCTCTCTCTGTCTGTCTGGTGAGCGCACGCGCCCTATAGCAAAAACCTCTCAAAAAAACCCAAAACAAACAAAAAAAAAGGACACCTGCCCCACAACTGCTGCCAGGCCTGATCACAGACCCCCTGCAATTAACCCAAGCCAGCATTTCCATGCTAAATCTAGACCCGGGGTAGGTAGCCTAGACTGGAGGGAGAATCGCCTGGGACGGCCCACCTGCTGCACAGCTCCACTGAAAACCAGCTCCACGTTGGGTCTTCAGAAAAAGTCACGCTTATTTTTTCCGTTTTTCCATGCAAAAATGCATCATGACTTTTCTGACAACCCAACACATTCAAAGGGGCTTAGTTTAACAGGCATGCAATTTATTCCCAATTTATTACACATCCAATACAGCACCTAGAATTTACAACTCTGAGGGAGAAGAAACAGTGGGATGCTTAACCCGAGAAGAGCGCAGGGAACAGAAGGGGGCACAGGACAGGGCGGGCAGGCTGTGTGGCCCACGGGCCCGTGGGCTGAGAGCGCCTGCTCTAGCAGTCCTCAGAGCACGACTGCGTGGGGAACCATCCAGGCACCTGAAATGACAGCGGGAGAGGGAAGCACTGAGGGTGGCAGGACCCCAGCTCTGCACTTCCCGGGTATCCGAGTCACATTAATAGCTAGAACAGTCCTCTGTCACTCCTGGGAACACGCTCATCGAGACTGAGGCACGGTTTGTATCTACGAGCCCTACGGTATCCCGGCCGTACCTGACATGGTCGGGACGCAGGGCTCATTCCAAGAAGCTTGGCCCTTGGCGAAGGAGTCTTCGGCGTCTGTGTTCAAGTGAAGGGCCAGGGCTCGACGAAGGTAGATCACTTCTTCAGCCCCACGGCTGGTTAAGGGACTGCCCTGCACCCTCAGGCTACACTGCACTTCTGTCCCTTTCAGGGAAGTGATGAGGGGGAGCAGGTGGAATAGGCACACCCACACCCATCTGACTCCCAGGGTTTTCTGTTGCCATCGAGTGCATGCATGCACCAGAGAGAGACAGAGAGAAAAAGTGAGGAATCACCGCCCAGCGAGAGGGCCACGTCGCAATCGCTTCTGGTCTCGATTTCGGGCACGCACATACACATGCCCAGGGTGTTTTTCAAGCTGCCGGGTACAGGACTTGAACTGCACAGTCAACCATGTGGAATCTAGCACCTTAACCTCCTCACGACCTGCTGGCACAGAGTCCAAGTTTTTAAAGGGAAACCAGGTGATGTCACATGGCCGCAGTTTTACCAGACTAATGTAATCAAGTGAACCGACCTCATCCCGAGGTCATGGATGCCAGACTCCCCCAGAACCCCCACCTCTAGAGACAGAAGTCTTCCCTCTTTAATCTCGGTCCCCTCCCCTTCCCTGTCCACACTCCCCTGGAACCCAGATCTGGGACAGGGTGCACATGGGAACCTCGGGCCCTCGGGCAGTGGAAGGAACCAGTGCCCAGGGCCCCCCAGCAGGTCCCCGGCCCGCTGCTTCATCAGCCCCGTTGCGAAGCCCACGCAGGAGAGTGAGCAGACTATCCCTGGGCAACCTCACAAGCATACGATCCCTGGGCAACCTCACACTCCGTGCCTGAGCTTCCTCATCTGTACAACACAGATAAGGACGCCTACCTCACTGAGGTGGTGGTTTTTTAACCTTCTTGTTGTCACAAGTTTCCAAATATGCTCGAATTACACAGACTAGTACAGTGAATGACGGTGTCTCTGCCTGGCTGCACGTGACCAGCACGTGGCCCGCCCTGTCCCCGTCCGTGCCTCACTCAAAGTCTCCCCCGGTACTTCCTGGTAAACACGGCAGACTCCACCACAGCCACCTGCAGCTCTCCCAGTGCCACCGCGTTGCTCTGAGAGGTACATGCGGCGTCACGGCAGCTTAGAGGCCACGGAGGCCTGGGAGGCCCTCAGGTCACGCAGCCCATCGCCTGCGCCAGCACTGAGTACGCGGGGCCACCCCGCTGTGCAGCCTCAGCTGCCTTTCCACGCCACTGCCCCCTCCCATGGAACAGAAGGGGGCACAGGACAGGGCGGGCAGGCTGTGTGGCCCACGGGCCCGTGGGCTGAGAGCGCCTGCTCTAGCAGTCCTCAGAGCACGACTGCGTGGGGAACCATCCAGGCACCTGAAATGACAGCGGGAGAGGGAAGCACTGAGGGTGGCAGGACCCCAGCTCTGCACTTCCCGGGTATCCGAGTCACATTAATAGCTAGAACAGTCCTCTGTCACTCCTGGGAACACGCTCATCGAGACTGAGGCACGGTTTGTATCTACGAGCCCTACGGTATCCCGGCCGTACCTGACATGGTCGGGACGCAGGGCTCATTCCAAGAAGCTTGGCCCTTGGCGAAGGAGTCTTCGGCGTCTGTGTTCAAGTGAAGGGCCAGGGCTCGACGAAGGTAGATCACTTCTTCAGCCCCACGGCTGGTTAAGGGACTGCCCTGCACCCTCAGGCTACACTGCACTTCTGTCCCTTTCAGGGAAGTGATGAGGGGGAGCAGGTGGAATAGGCACACCCACACCCATCTGACTCCCAGGGTTTTCTGTTGCCATCGAGTGCATGCATGCACCAGAGAGAGACAGAGAGAAAAAGTGAGGAATCACCGCCCAGCGAGAGGGCCACGTCGCAATCGCTTCTGGTCTCGATTTCGGGCACGCACATACACATGCCCAGGGTGTTTTTCAAGCTGCCGGGTACAGGACTTGAACTGCACAGTCAACCATGTGGAATCTAGCACCTTAACCTCCTCACGACCTGCTGGCACAGAGTCCAAGTTTTTAAAGGGAAACCAGGTGATGTCACATGGCCGCAGTTTTACCAGACTAATGTAATCAAGTGAACCGACCTCATCCCGAGGTCATGGATGCCAGACTCACCCAGAACCCCCACCTCTAGAGACAGAAGTCTTCCCTCTTTAATCTCGGTCCCCTCCCCTTCCCTGTCCACACTCCCCTGG
This sequence comes from Tupaia belangeri chinensis, assembly GCF_000334495.1. NCBI lineage: Eukaryota > Metazoa > Chordata > Mammalia > Scandentia > Tupaiidae > Tupaia > Tupaia belangeri. Next base: position 8,274,787 of record NW_006159501.1, read on the forward strand.
AACCCAGATCTGGGACAGGGTGCACATGGGAACCTCGGGCCCTCGGGCAGTGGAAGGAACCAGTGCCCAGGGCCCCCCAGCAGGTCCCCGGCCCGCTGCTTCACCAGCCCCGTTGCGAAGCCCACGCAGGAGAGTGAGCAGACTATCCCTGGGCAACCTCACACTCCGTGCCTCAGCTTCCTCATCTGTACAACACAGATAAGGACGCCTACCTCACTGAGGTGGTGGTTTTTTAACCTTCTTGTTGTCACAAGTTTCCAAATATGCTCGAATTACACAGACTAGTACAGTGAATGACGGTGTCTCTGCCTGGCTGCACGTGACCAGCACGTGGCCCGCCCTGTCCCCGTCCGTGCCTCACTCAAAGTCTCCCCCGGTACTTCCTGGTAAACACGGCAGACTCCACCACAGCCACCTGCAGCTCTCCCAGTGCCACCGCGTTGCTCTGAGAGGTACATGCGGCGTCACGGCAGCTTAGAGGCCACGGAGGCCTGGGAGGCCCTCAGGTCACGCAGCCCATCGCCTGCGCCAGCACTGAGTACGCGGGGCCACCCCGCTGTGCAGCCTCAGCTGCTTTTCCACGCCACTGCCCGCTCCTATCGGTGCAGACTGCCACCCTGCCCCCGTCTCAGCCACTTCATGGGCATTCTTCAAAGCTGTCCAGAACACAGCGGTGACCTCTCTGTCTGGAGCCCTCTGAGCGCATGGTGTCGCATCTGCCCTGCAGGCCGAGGCTGTGCCAGCTTCTTCGTACACGCCCGGTACCTACCTGGTACCCAGTGCAGCGCACAGAGACGGAGCGCCGGCCGGTGCCAGGAGGTGCAGGACATGGTCTCCCTGCATCCTCCCCAGCCCTCCCTCTGTAAGGATGGGGAGCCTGAGGCTCAATGAGACTAAACTATCTATTTTTTTAAATCTTGCTTTGCCTGACTTTCCATTCCCTTATGTCGCCTCCCGATAATTTTCTAAACATTGTCCGCTCAGGGCCGGCCAGTGGTGCGGTGGGGACGGTGACTGGGTCCTAGACGGCCCACTCCACGGGCAGGGTCCCAGACCCAGCAGGCTGAAAAGTGCAGGGTCCCAGACCCATCAGCCTGAAAATCACAGAAGGAATGTGTGCGTAGGTGCCCACGGTCCCGGAAAGAGAACTGGAGAAGGGATGGCAGTGTGGCCAGCCCAGGGGGCGGCTCTCTCACCTCCTTTCGCGCATGCTCTCTTTATCCCGCGAGCACACATGCCCTCCAGCAATTTTTCCTAAAAGAAGACAGAAATACTGTCAGCTTATATTCGCTTCGTGTGTTTCCAGTGCACACTCCAGTAGATCTTCATTTATTCTCAAGGTTGCTCGGCCAACACCACTAATTCTGGAACATTCTCATCATCCCCAGAAGAAACCTCGTCCCCACTGCCTGGCCATCACAAGTCTATCTCTGGTCTCTTAGATTTGCCCACCCTGGAATCTCATAGAAACACAAAACGACACACCATGCGACATTTGGGCTCTGGCTCCTTCCGCTCAGCTCAGCGTGACGCTTCGAGGTTCACGGTGTTGGCGCGCATGCCATACCTGTTCCGGAGCCCATTCTTCAGCGGGTGGGCGCTGGGCTGTTTCCACTTTCTGGCTATCATAAATAATGTCACTAGGAGCATTTATGTTCAAGTACTCTGTATCTTTTTTCTAATTGCTAGAGGGTTCATGCTAGCCATAGAGGGAGGGGAGAGGGAGCCCCCGGTGGGCCATAGTCCCACACAATCCCTTCTTCCCCACCCTGTCGGGATCTGGGGCACACGCGCAGTATGTTTTTGAGCCCTTGTGGGACCCAGCTCCCTTAACCACTAGGTGACAGTGGCAGCCTCCAGTCCTGAGTTCATTTCTGTTTCCCGTGAACGAGAGAGGGAGAGCACCCGAGTGGGGCTCTGCTGCTGGGACCGCCCCCCCTCCAGCCAGCCCCGGGTCAGACACCCGCCCGGCATTCGGGAGTTCTCCAGATGTGAACTCGAACCTTCCCACGCGGCCGGAATTGTAGAGTGCGTTCCTGCTGCACCACCGGCCGGCCCCACGTTCTAGTTCTCACTGAGCAGCCGTTTCCTACTCTCTCGGGTGAAAACCTGGAAGTGGCACCGCTGGGTCCCACGGCAGCTCCGCGTCTACCCCGGCAGTCCCCACAGCAGCGTCCACCTCACAGTCCTGCAGACGCGCAAAGGGCCCACCTCCCCAGCCTCCCCGACTCGGGCTACGTCTGCCGACTAGCCGGGCTAGCGTTCATGTCCACCTGCTGTCCGTGCATTTACAGCTCACCCTGCACTCCCGGGGTGCCGCACGGCCCCCACAGAGGAGAAAGACAAAGTTCACGTGGCTAAGAGACAAGCCACCCCTCTGGACGTGATAACAGCAACACCGCAATCCGTGAGAAATGCAAAGCTCAGGGTCCGATTCCTACGCGTTTCTCCTCTGGTCTAGAGATCAGAGACCTGACGCGCTAGGGGCCTGAGCAAAAGCCACGTGACTTCACACAGTCCCTCGCGAGCGTCTGGTCAGCACAGTCGCATTCACACCGACCGCCTGTGCCTCTCCTAGACAGCGTCTAGAGACACGCTTCCTCTGTGGTCCTCCACCGAGCCGCTCTGAAGACTGTCATCCTCTGGAGTAAACAGCCATGTCTCCTCAGGACCGGCGACTAGCGGGATTTAAGATGCTTCTCGACTTTTTCTAAAAATAGTAAATCCCCTCCCCAAGTCCAGTGATGAGCAGCGATACCTTAATACAGATTAAGCTGCACAGCAGTGACAGCAGAGCTGCGGGGACGCCCTTCCCACTGCCCAACCTGCTCCGAGGACTGAGACCAGCCACCGAGCATTCCAGAAATGCAGCCCGAGAGCAGGCAGCGAAAGGTGGGGATGAGGGGATCAGGGAGATTTTGATCCCAGCTGCCAAAAGCCAGAGTGGAGGAGAAAGAGCCCGGGCTGGAGAGGGGCTCGGGGCCTCTCCTCACCACGGCTGTGCAGCCCTGAGCAACCTCCCTCCCTCTCTGATCCTCAGGCATCTCATCTGTGAAACCAACACGGGACACCTGCAACGCCAGACTTCACGGGCGGCTGTGAGGTGTAATAAAGTAGGAAAGCCATCTGGAAACCATCGGGCCAGATACGTCGCAGTCGTGGGCAGGGGTAGGGAGTGGTATTTACATGTCATTATAGTTTTTGCCTGTAAGATGGTCATCAGGACTAAGAGTGACTCACATCCACAGCAGACATGCAGTAACGGTTCAAACCTTGATGGCCTCATAAACAGCAAAACCGTCCAGGCATGCGTGTTCTAACAGCAGCAGTTCTGCTACTGAGAAGCCTCAGTGAGGCACAGTCGCAGGAAGGGGAGGACGGACATGAGCCTGTCCCCCACGCCAGGTGAGATGTAGCATGCCCTCAATGCTCAGAGCCCACCCTCTGATGCCTGGAACATCCACATGGTTCGATTTAGCCAGGAAACACGAGGGAAACTGCTAAGTGGCACGTGTCAGCTCCCTCCTCCGGGCAGAAGCCTTCCCCTCCCTCTACCCTGAGACCTGCAAGGTAGCAGGTGGGGCTGCCCCATCAGCCTGGCTCCTGGGGGACATGGCATGGAGCAGAGCCATAGCCCGCAGGTGACGGCCATGGCATGTCAGCAGG
>NW_006159501.1:8278483-8301165 GCF_000334495.1 Tupaia belangeri chinensis
AGGCTGGTGGTTGCAGATCACTGAGATTTGGAGAGCAGGGGCCAGCAACTGGTGTAGTGGTTAAGGTACTGGACTCCCACACGACCAACCATGGTTTGCGTCATGATCCAGCAGCTTGACAATTATGCTGGGTACATACGTGTGCTCAAAACCCCGTGAGAAGAATAGAAGAGACTGCAGCATGGCCATCCCCTCTGAGAAGTGACTTCCTCACCTTCCCTCTCTCTGTCTGTCTCTGTCTCTCTCTGGTGAGCACACATGCCCGATGGCAAACACTTATTAGTTACCAGAGTCTAACTTAGCAGACTGACACACAGCACCTTCCTTCTACGGCTAAACTGCAAAGCACCTAAAAGTCCAGCTCAGTAAATGAAGTGCGTAGCCACACAATAGAATGCCAATAACAGGACGGACACGCTGGCAGAGGAGGATATTTTCAATATGCCTCCCACTGGAAAAAGCAGAGTACACAATATAGTATTGATGAAAGAGTACTCTCTGGAGTACACAAAGTATCTACAAATCAATAAGAAAAACATAATCCACCCGGAAGGAAATTGGGCAAGGGAATGAACGTGCAATTAGTTTATAGCAGAGGAGATCAGAAAGGACAATAAATATATTGAAAAGATGTTCAACTTCTCTAGAATTCAGCAAAGCACAGTTTCAAACTGCCATGAGATACCACTTTACACCCAGGAGAATGTTCAAGTGTTGAAGTCTGATGATGCAAGAGCTGAAGAGATATGGGGAAAAGGGACCCATTTACCCACGAAGAGGGGAGTTTTCATAGCCATAAACAGCAGAGGTTGGTTTAGTAACAATGCCACTGAAAATACGCATGCCAGTGATCCAGTCATTCTACTGCTAGACATCCCAGATAGCCACAGGAAATCTCAGAGTGCTTGTAGTAGTTACCTATTGCTGCGTAACAAATGACCCCTTAGCAGCTTAAAAACAACAAACATTTATTATCTTGGCCAGAATCTAGGTGCAAGGTCGTTCAGAGGTACAAGGTAGTGAGCCTCTGGCTCAGGTTTCTCTTGGGGTTACAGTTGGGCCGTCCAGGGTTGCAGGCTCATCTGAAGGCCCTGCTGGGAAGTCTGTTTGTTGGGGTTGGGGGAGGCTTGCTTCCAAGCTCCCTCGTGTGGCTGCTATCAGGCCTCGCCATGGGGGCCTCTCCCTAGGGCTGCCTCATAACATGGCATCTGGCTTCCTCCAGGATGAGCCATCCGAGAGAAGCCACTGATGGAAGCCATAGTCTTTTTTTTTTTTTTTTTTGAGAGTTTTTTTGCTATAGGGCGCGTGCACTTGCCAGACAGACAGAGAGACAGATAGAGACAGAAAGCGAGAAATCACCCCCCAGGGGGGATGGTCACGCCGCAATCCCTTCTCCTCCATTCTCCTCTCGGGATCCTAGGCACGCGCACACACACGCCCGGCGTGAGTTTTAAGCCACCGGGTCCGGGACGTGAACCGCGGTCAACTACATGTGAGTCCAGCGACATAGCCATGACGCTAACTGCTGGTTCCTGGAAGCCATAGTCTTTATAACCTAACTGGGGAGGTGACGTCCTGCCCCTTCCCTGCATTCTATGTGTGAGGGTCAAGTCAACAAGGCCAGGCCACACCCATGGGGGTAATTAAAAGGGTGTGACTTTGAGGGGGAGGGGATTACGGGGTCATCTTAGTGGCTACCTTCCCAGGGCTCCAGGAGAGCAGTGTTCCTTACGGCAGTCCTTGTAACAGTGGAAAACAGAAATGCCCTAAGCGCATACAGCTTGGGAGACCCTAAATGATGGCTTACTGAGACAGTGGGACTCCAGACGGCAGTTAGCAGGGCAGAGGAAAGAGGTCATATACTACATCTGAACGCCAGCAGGGGTGAAGCTGAAATACTGTTTTGAACAAGCTGTCAGGGCAAATCAAAGTGCCGTGAATGGCAAGCATACCATTTACGAGTATTTTTAACACATAAAAACTATTGCTAGTGCTCGGCCAGCCTGTGGCGTGGTAGTGAAGGCAACCAGATCCCACATGGCCGAGTGCGCGGTCTGAGTCACAAGCCTGGTGGCTCGGGAAACATGCTGGTCACGTGTGCACGCATGCTTAAAATCCTGAAAGCGGGGAGAAACGGAGAAGGGACCGTGGCCTGACCATTCCCCATGGCGGCGGGGGTTCTTTCTCACTCTCTCTCTCTCTCTGGCTAGTGCATGTGCCCTCTGGCAAAATTAAAATAAAAAAAAAAATACCTAGTGTTGTGGGTGAGCAGGTGGTGTGGAGGTTAAGGTGCTGGAGGATGAGGCTCGAGGCCCTCACCCAGTGGCTTGATGTGTACGCAAGCCCAAAAGTCCCAAGAGAAGAATGGAGGAGAAGGGACCGCGGTGTGGCCATCCCATGGGGGGGGTGGTTTCTCACTTTCCCTCTCTCTGTCTCTCTCTCACAAGTACATGCGCCCTGTGCAAAAACTAACAAACAAAAAACCCTGATGTTTGTTTACAGCTGTGCGCTTGAGTATTGAGAGCACAGAACACACCTGGGCACCTCCCCACTGCCCTCAATGGAGGGGCTCTGGGGACGGAGTGAGCAGAGGAGAGGCAAGGGGAGCAGAGGAGGGGCAGGGGAGCAGAGGAGAGGGAGGGGGAGCAGAGGAGAGGGAGGGGGAGCAGAGGAGAGGGAGGGGGAGCAGAGGAGAGGGAGGGGGAGCAGAGGAGAGGGAGGGGGAGCAGAGGAGAGGGAGGGGGAGCAGAGGAGAGGGAGGGGGAGCAGAGGAGAGGGAGGGGGAGCAGAGGAGAGGGAGGGGGAGCAGAGGAGAGGGAGGGGGAGCAGAGGAGAGGGAGGGGGAGCAGAGGAGAGGGAGGGGGAGCAGAGGAGAGGGAGGGGGAGCAGAGGAGAGGGAGGGGGAGCAGAGGAGAGGGAGGGGGAGCAGAGGAGAGGGAGGGGGAGCAAAGGAGGAGCAGGGGAGCAGAGGAGAGGGAGGAGGAACAGAGGAGAGGCAGGGGGAGCAGAGGAGAGGCTAGGGGAGCAGAGGAGAGGCAGGGGGAGCTTGGCTGGAGCTGTCCACTTACAGTCTTCACAGTGCCATCCATCAAAAGAAAACCAAGGTCCACGCTCACTTTTGCTAGAATGGACGCACACATGACTGCCGCGTGAACACGAGGTGTCTACTATAAAGTCTGGAAGCAGATGCCAGCATTCTCCTTCACAGACCAAAGCTGTGCTTGATGGCATCGGTCTGGGGCAGTCCCAGGCTTTGAGGGACGCCTTTGATAGACTGCAGAGAGGGCCCTCCTCGTGCCAGCAAGAGTTGCATAGCAGGGAAGAGAGGGCAGTGACTTTTTTTCCCTCTCTCTCTTTTTGCCAGCGTGCACATGCACTTGTAGAGAGACAGGAAGACAGGGAGGGGACAGGAGAAAGGACCCTGATGGAGAATGGTCCCGCAGTAATCCCTTCTCCCCCTTCTCTCCCTCCTTTTGACATGTTGGGCATGCGCGCACGAGCGCTCGGCGTCTGTCTCAAGACACTACAGCCAGGACTCGAACTGTAGGTGGGCACCAAGATCTGGCAACCGTCACCACCAGCGCATGGAGCCAGGTCTTCTCTGCTTTTTGTGTATTCTAGTCTTACCAAAATGATAGAATTTTTAGGTTAAAAAAATCTTCAAAAATCAAGTCAAGCGCAAAACCAAAATGGCCATCGTTGAACACCAACTGTGACCTCACAAGGGGACCCAGTCTAAAGGGGACAGTTTGGGCAGAGGGAGAAAAACAGCTGCCTACCTGAGGACGCCGGGCCCTGGCAGACCATGTTGGGCGAGTCCCGGCCTCAGCCCGGCCGAGCAGAAGGGACACCTGCCATCGGGACTCTGCAGAGGGGCTGCCTCGGGGGAAGGGCCGAGGCTGCAGAGACCCTGACCTCCAACCCAGGCCACCGCTCCCCTGGGGCCACAGAGCAGGGTGAGAAAGGCCCGCGGACCACCTCCTGAGCACAGGCGCAGGTGCGGTGACTAAGGCCCCCACCCTGGCTTCCCGCCCTCGGTACGCCCACGTCTCCACAGTGAAGACGCAGGACTTCAGCACAGCAAATCAACACTTTAAAAAGAGAGGCACCTTTGTCTACAATTCGCGATGCCCGAGGTGGCTCGCGGGACATCAGCAGGACATACCTGGAGCAGCAGGGCCTGGGAAGCCGGCTCAGGGGGCTTGGGGCCTCCCCCACACCGGTGACCCCTCAGACCTCCCCACGGCCCCCAAAAGGACACCCTCCTTGATGGTGCTCCACAGGCCTCTCACCTCCCGCAGCTCAACCTCGCCCTTGGCCCCTGCGGTCTCTGGCCTCCCTGGCCCAGTCTCAGAGAGGACCTTGCCAAGTCAGCTGGCCCAAGTGCCCCCGCCCTACACCTGACCATCCTTGGTTCTCACTCCTGCCTTGATATCGAAAATCCTGCCCTGCCTGCCCTCTGCAAGACCCCCATCCCTCGGGCCAGCTGGTGGCCCAGGAGTAAGGCGCTGGATCCCTAGAGCTGCCTGCACAGGTCACGTCCCAGACCCGTGGCTTGAAGGACAAGCCAGGTATTGGTGGGAGAGTGCCCAAGATCCCAAGAGGAGAATGGAGAAGGGCCTGCGGCATGGCCATCCCCCCTGGGGGGTGATTTCTAGCTTTCTGTCTCTCTGTCTCTCTCTCCTCAGACCTCCCCACGGCCCCCAAAAGGACACCCTCCTTGATGGTGCTCCACAGGCCTCTCACCTCCCGCAGCTCAACCTCGCCCTTGGCCCCTGCGGTCTCTGGCCTCCCTGGCCCAGTCTCAGAGAGGACCTTGCCAAGTCAGCTGGCCCAAGTGCCCCCGCCCTACACCTGACCATCCTTGGTTCTCACTCCTGCCTTGATATCGAAAATCCTGCCCTGCCTGCCCTCTGCAAGACCCCCATCCCTCGGGCCAGCTGGTGGCCCAGGAGTAAGGCGCTGGATCCCTAGAGCTGCCTGCACAGGTCACGTCCCAGACCCGTGGCTTGAAGGACAAGCCAGGTATTGGTGGGAGAGTGCCCAAGATCCCAAGAGGAGAATGGAGAAGGGCCTGCGGCATGGCCATCCCCTGGGGCTGATTTCTCTCCCTCTCCCCTGTCTCTGACCGGCGAGCCCATGCACCCTACAGCAAACACTAAAAAAAGGAGTCCCCTCCCTGATGTCCCCGCTTAGTCACTTTCCACCCACCACTTCCCACTCGTTGGCTCTGATCCCGTGCTTGTACTCGGAGTAGACTCCAGCTGTCCCCTAGCACGGTGGCCTTGGAGAACATCATCTTCGCTGTTAAACAAGAGCCAGGCTATGCTCGAACCAGCAGCCTGGCAGGGAGGACGGGGTCGCTCCACCCCTTCCCACTTCGGCCATCCCACCCCCACCCCACTGTCCACCCTGGGCAGCAGCGGACCCAAAGAGGGTGTGTGGGGTCTGACAGGGACTTCTGGGAACGGCTGGGGCAGAGGCCAGGGTGGGGGGAAGAGGACACGGCAGAGAACAGAAGCCTCCCGGGATGGAACTCACACAAGACCGAGAGCACCGCGGGGCTGCCCTAAGCACGTGTGCCCAGCGCGAGACGGGCCATGCACCGGGGCCAGGAGAAAGGAGGGGAGAGGCCAGCCGGGCTCTGGTGGAAAGGCCTGAGAGGGCGGAGGACACGGTCCCCATTGCCTAATCCCAGGCGGGACCTCGGCCAGGCCACGGTGTCCTAGGAACCTCGGTCTCGTCATCTCCCATGGGTGCGAGAGGGTGAGACTAGCAGGATGAGTGAAGACACCTCCAGCTCCTGACAGTCTATGCGGAGACCAGGGTGAGACTAGCAGGAGGCGTGAAGGCACCTCCAGCTCCTGACAGTCTATGCGGAGACACGGCTCCCTCGGGAGAGGACACCAGGTGGCCCGCGGCTTCCTGATAAAATGGCAACAGGTGACACGGGAAATAACAGGTGACAGAGGGGTCCCTGTGAAATGGCCACCGACAAGAAACAGGTGACATAGGCCTCTCTCATGAAAGGACAGCAGGCGGCATGGGGTTCCCTGCGACACGGGTTCCCTCCCCAAGTCCTCCGGGAGAACTTCACCAGTTCAAGCAGCAAGCTCAGCTGGGCCACCACGGGTGGCTGATGTGACCACAGCCGGCAGCGACTCCCTCCATCCACATCCACGGAAAACCAAGAACACGCACGGGGCAGGTCAGGGGCAGGGAAGAGGTGCTGGACGGTCAGCAGGTCACGAAGGGCACGGGTCCCACGCTATTCCGGGAGGGCAGGCTGTTGGCCCAGGCTTGGCACCAGTCGAGGGGCGGTGGAGGCAACATCCGAGAGTCCAGGCGGCTGCCCACCCCGGGAGCCCCACGGCTCACATCCCTCCAGCAAAGACCTGCCAGGCATCCCCAGATGGTCCCCATGACTGCACTCAGACATGGGCACTTGAAACAGGAGATTAAGGGAGCCCGCAGGTGGCAAGGAGGTTAAGATACTGGACCCTACGCGGCTGACTGCGTGGTTCAAGCCCTGGACTCCATGGCTTGAAAAGTATGCCAGGCACATGTGCACGCCTGCCCAAATCCCAGGAGAATGGTGGAGATGGGACTGTGGCATGGCCGTCCCCCTTGGGGAGGTGGTTTCTCACTTTCCCTCTCACTGTGTCTCTCTCTCTCTGGCAAGTAAATGCACCCTATAGCAAAAAAAGACCTAAGAAAAAAAAAAGGTAATTAAGGTGAAATGAGGTCATTAGGGGTCACACTCCAACAAGACTGAGATCCTTAAGAGGAGGATGGTGACCAGGACAGACACAGAGGGGAGGACGGTGACTGGGACAGACACACAGAGGGGAGGACGGAGACCAGGACAGACAGAGGGGAGGACAGTGACCGGGACAGACACAGAGGGGAGGACGGTGACCGGGACAGACACACAGAGGGGAGGACGGTGACCGGGACGGACACACAGAGGGGAGGACGGCAACCGGGACACACAGAGGGGAGGACGTCGACCAGGACAGACACACAGAGGGGAGGACGGCGACCGGGACAGATACACAGAGGGGAGGACGGTGATCGGGACAGACACAGAGGGGAGGCTGGTGAGCACCCAGGAGAAGGCCATGTCCACGCTAAGGACAGGCCCGGGAGGAGCCAGCCTTGCCGATGCATGATCTGGGACATCCCGCAGGACGGGGCGAAGTTTCTGTTAAGCCCTGGATGCAGTCCCTGCTGCAGCAGCCCAGGTGACAAGTACCCTGTGTGAGAGAACTGACCCTGGGAGGGTCAAGCGACGCCCCAGCAAGAGTGCAGGGCGGGCAGGAGAGACAGGCTGGCAATCAGGTCCGTCGCTCCAAAGCTAATGCTGTTTATTTGTTAAAGCTTATTCAGTTCCTTCCTGACAGAGTAAGAGAGCCAGCACCCCAGCAGGGTCTCCACCGTGATGCATACTCCCACCCCACCACCTCAGCCAGGTAGGGTCATGAGCACGCTTGCGCATGCCCACCGTGTAAAAGGTGACCTGGGAACCGAACCCTGGTCCTCCGCGTGGGTCCAGCGCCACGGAGCCGTGTGCTGCCCTGCGCCACCACGGCGACCCCTCAGCAGCTGCTCTTCACCACCACCCCTGAAGGACGGAGTGAGGACGAGTACTTTTCAATTATGACCGTCAACCAAAAAGTCCAGGCTGACCATCTCGCGTCCTCACCAGCAGTACCCAGATGCAGCACCCTGGCGTCCTGACCCCAGTCCTTGTGGTGCCCACACAGGGTCCCCCAACACCTAGGGAGCCATCCTGGAGAAGAAAGCACCTCCAGCCTGTACATAAACTGCACAAAGTCAGCCTCTAGTTTATGGGAGCCACCCTGGAGAAGAGAGCACCTCCAGCCTGCACATAAACTGCACAAAGTCAGCCTCTAGTTTAAAAAGAAAAGTAGCAGAAGTTAAAAGGCTCAAGGTTTAAGTAAGAGAAGCGGAGTTCTCTGGGTTATTTATTGATTTTTAAGGGTTTTGCCGTAGGGTGCACGCGTGGGCTGGAGAGAGACAGTGAGAGGGCAAGAAGTGAGAAACCACCCCCCGGGGAGGGATAGGCAGGCCACAACCCGTTCTCGTCCATCCTTCTCCTGGGGTTTTGCGGGTGTACACACGCCCCTGGAATGATTTTCAAGCCACTGGGTCCCAGGACTCGAACTGTAGTCAGCCATGTGGGCATCCAACACCCTGACCACATCACCTGCCGGCCCAGGAGGAAGTGTTTTGAGGCTGAAGACGATCTGCGCGCGTCCCAAGTGCATGAGCTGCTCCACACGGCGGGGCTCATCCCAAAGCCAAACTCCTGGGGGCGCGCAGCTCCCCAGGGCCAGGTGTGGCTGCTCCTGGGTGGCTCAGACACATAAGACCTGCTACCACGGCTTCAGTTAGGAGGAAGGCAGACAAGGCCAAGTCCACGTCTACAGTGTCATTTCAAATGCACTTTGTTAGCAGAACCACTAACTCCACTTTCCTGCAGCTGGGACGCCCTGGAGCCTGGAACGTGAGGAGTCCACGACCCACCAGGACCTTGGGACTCCTTGGAAATCGGGGGCCCCTTCACATGGTGCCAGCCCCCTTGGCTGCCCCTCCACGCCACCTGGGGCAGGTGACCCCCTCCTTCCGCCCACGGCTGTCCTACTCCGTAACTGGCATCGCGGCTCCAGAACAGAGACCTCAGCTTAAGTCCTTTGCACTGCTATTGCAGCGTTGGAAAAGTCGTGTCCTATTTTTCTCCGTTTTTCTATGCAAGAATGCATCATGTCTTTTCCAACGACTCGATAAATGGACTAGCCCATTCCAAACGAAGCTTCTCATACACCGGCCAGGGGGTGACAAGTTAAGGGTCTGCTGCGAGCCCTAAATCGCCCGCGGATGAATACAGACACAGTAAGTCACTCAGGCTAACACCCCTGCAGAACACGCGCCCGGGAGACAGTGCTGCATTCTGGCTCTAAAGGCTCCATAGTGTACTGCGGTGCGTCAAGGCTCTTGGCCAAGATTAAGCCCTGGCTGAAGGTAAGAGGACTCACGCCCACAGACGACTGTGATAAATTGGCTTCTTCATCTTAAAATAAAAATCAAAATAAAAAAACAGCTGGACATAGGAGCAGCACGAGTACAGGACGTTAATACACGGCAGCTCACACAACCCTTACGACGGCCCGCCCAGTCGTACGGCTTGTTTGGGACTCACCAAGCCAAGAAGTGAGACGCCAGGGTCTCAGCCAAGCGGCAAGTCAAGGGCAGGTCTCCAGGAAGTAGCTGGCATGGGCCTCCCTGTAGGGCGCCCACATGACTCTGCTTGGGAGCGACTTTACACATTCTGGGGAAACACGACTACTGCCCATGACACGCACGCCTTGGCCCTTCTGTTAACACAATCTGGGATAACGCAGAGTGTCTCCCCAACTCTTAGTCACAAGTGCAGTCACAGGAGTGGTGGAGAAGCCGGACGCCACCCGTCACATGCTGGCGGTGCAGGCGGGTGCTGGCGCCACCGGGAAGATGAGCCTTGCGTTCGCTGCCTCTAAGACGTGGGTGTGCCCAAGCTGCCCGGGAGGAAGCGTTTGTTCAGTCTTGGTGAAGAAAGAGCTGAGGCAGGACCAAGACAAAGAGCCAAGGCCCGAAAGCAGCGAAATGCCTTGGGGAATGGCAGCTGCTCAACCCGGCTGGAATGCAGGGTGGAGAGGGAGAGGGGGCTGCAGTGGCCCGGAGCCTGGAGCATCTGCCAGGGTGTGAGCCAGACAAATGTGAATGTGAAATGCACTGGGTGGCGGAGGAAGGGCCGCTGCCCAATCGCCCCCCACCCCCAGGGGGTCACACACGTATCGCACACTTTTGACACTGCAGAGAAGGAGGAAAGTGAGTACCCGCAAGGGGGGGGGCTCCCCCACGCTGGGCCCAGCCCATCTCCCACAGCGTGGACGCGCCCTCCCACCCTCGCCCTCAGATTCCCGTTAGCCAGAGCTCTGGCCAGGCGGGCGGCCTCACCTGGCTTCACAGGTGTGTTAGGCGGCAGGTCCGCAGACACCAGGTGGCCAATCCCCAGCTCGGTTCCAGCCAGCAGTCCTCCCTACACCCCAGTTCCAACGAGTGGCCACTCAGGGTTTTGAAAGCAGGACCGACCACAGAGTCCCCATCGTCTGCTCAAGAACCCCAGGATGACCTGTCGGCCTCCTCCACCCACACTGAAATCACCTCCTTCACTCAGGTCTCGCTGGGGCTGCCGGACACCACCTCTCACCGAGCCACTCGTGGCAGGGGTCCGCGGGCCCCCTTCCCCTAGGAGAGCCGCGGGCCGTCGTGGCTGTCTGCAAGCCATGGGCCGTGTCGGGAAGCCACCCCAGCTGCGGGGACACCCCTGAAGAACTATCAAGGCAGCTGGGTTCTGCAGGGGAACCGCCCAGCATGGCCTGCTCAGGCGGCGGGGAGGCCGCTGGGGAAACAGGCCAGGAAAGGCCCGGGAGCACCAGAGGACAGTGCCAGCCCAGCCCAGCCCTCGGGAGGCCCACGCCAGCCCTGGCCGTGGTGCCCGGCGCCCTGAGACGGCTGACAAGTCAGCCCTAGCCCCCACGTCCTCATCTGCAGAATACGGCCTCAGAGGCTGGGGCTGAAAAATTCGCAGTGAGGGCGAAGGAGATCTGGCTGTGAATGGAAACCCAGGGCAAGGGGGATCATTATTAAGGCCCCGGGTCAAAAGCACCGAGTTCAAAACCCAACACACCCGCTCCCAAAACAAACGCCACCAGGCAGGTACTCACTGGCTATCAGCCCGATGACCAAGGAACTCCCATCTTCACGCAGGTTGGTGAGGACAGCACGGGAGGACGGAGCAGTCCTGCCACCTTCCCTGACATTCTGCACATTCCCTCAAAAATGCAAGGCTGCCGGGCGCGTGTGCGTGCGTGCCCAAGATCCCGAGAGGAGAATGGAGGAGAAGGGATTGCGGCGTGACCATCCCCCCCTGGGGGGTGATTTCTCGCTGTCTGTCTCTATGTCTCTCTCTGTCTGTCTGGCGAGCGCACGCACCCTACAGTGAAAACCTCTCAAAAAAAAAAAATGCAAGGCTGGAAGCCAGCAGCAAAATCGGGACCCCCCCAAACCGAGCGCAGCAGTGTTTGAGGGGTGCTGAATGGCCAGGTCACACCCACAGCCGGACAGGGGCCATCTCTACGGGAGGCACCCAGGCAGAGCAAAGTGACTTTCTTTCCCCAAGTCATGAGAAACGGGGTTCAGGCTCAACCTGGGACTTCACCACGGGGGCCTCACGGCTCTCCTAGCCAGGGCCGGCTGGCAGGGTGCCACCCTGAGCCGAGGGACAGACCAGCACTGGACGAGGAAGAACCCAGTGACAGCATGCTGATGCTCAAGCGCTGTTGTCATGGGAACCAGCGTTCTTAACAACTTTGGCATTTCCACAACCTCCGATTGATCCATTCTCTGAATTAACATTACAA
Source organism: Tupaia belangeri chinensis (assembly GCF_000334495.1). Classification (NCBI taxonomy): domain Eukaryota; kingdom Metazoa; phylum Chordata; class Mammalia; order Scandentia; family Tupaiidae; genus Tupaia; species Tupaia belangeri. The sequence goes on from NW_006159501.1 coordinate 8,289,970, forward strand.
TGAAACGGTATTTGCATTTATTTTAATTGGCTTTTACATAACGAAATGTCTGGATTCCACCCTTAATAACAACAGTGCGACCTGGGAAACCGTGAGAGAAAGCCGGCTGTCTAAAGGCCAACGACCGAGAGGACGCACGGACTCTCTTCACGTACACTCCTCTCGCTCCTTTTCCTATCGACAAGGCTTTCCGCAGGCTGAAGCTCATCCTCTAAACTGCGTCTCGTGTGTCACACGTGAAAATGAAAGATGAGAAAAATGAGGGCGCTCAGGGCGTTTCGGGAAGTAGCCACCGCGGGGCGAGCGTCCAAGTTCTAAGGGGACAGGGCCTGTCTTTTCCAGGGCTCTTCCCCGTGCTGGATGAATCGGAGCCTGCTGCAGGCACTCCGGAAGCACCTGCTGAGTGAGGGCTGGCTCAGTGGCACACGGTAATGCACTCCTCGGGAGAGGCCACATCCTCACGACTGCAGTGGTTCAAACCCCCAGCCCGGTCGGCCTAAAACATGCCGGGCACACACATGAGGACACGAGATCTGAGGGGCTAGAAGATGGGGTGGGGTGGGGTGGGGTGGGGTGGAGGTGTGATCAGACCCTGTGAATGGTGCCCTCTCTTTCCTCACACACATGCACACACTCCCACATGTATGCACCTGCACTCTAGCATACATAATGAGAAAACACGTGTTCGAAGGATGGCGTGAGCTGGTCCTCGTCACCAGCAGAACGTGTGGAAGGCCCTGAGGACGAGGCCGGTTACTTTGCCTGTGTTATTGGGGGTAGGGGAGGGTAGCCCGGACCTGGCTGGCTCAGTGGCACACGGTAATGCACTCCTCGGGAGAGGCCACATCCTCACGACTGCAGTGGTTCAAACCCCCAGCCCGGTCGGCCTAAAACATGCCGGGCACACACATGAGGACACGAGATCTGAGGGGCTAGAAGATGGGGTGGGGTGGGGTGGGGTGGGGTGGAGGTGTGATCAGACCCTGTGAAGGGTGCCCTCTCTTTCCTCACACACATGCACACACTCCCACATGTATGCACCTGCACTCTAGCATACATAATGAGAAAACACGTGTTCGAAGGATGGCGTGAGCTGGTCCTCGTCACCAGCAGAACGTGTGGAAGGCCCTGAGGACGAGGCCGGTTACTTTGCCTGTGTTATTGGGGGTAGGGGAGGGTAGCCTGTACCTGGCTGAGGCAGTCACTGCTGGGCCTGGGAGAGAGGGGGCGGCCCCAGAGCAGGTGCACAGGGGGAAGGCGCACCTGCGGGCCCACCCCCGTCAGTCTGAGCCACCCACAAGTCTCAGCCATTCCATGTAATATCCACGCAAAGGCCAGGTGCAGGTGTGGGGCAAAGCCGGACACAAAACAGAGATGGACGGGAGTGTGTCAGTGGCTGCTCTGTGGGGACTCTGTCTTCCGGGAAGAAGGACCTGTTTGGGGGGTCAGCTGGTGGCACAGCACTGTTATGCTGGGCCCACATGGGATGGCCCAGGTTCACATCCTGCAGCCTCCCTGTACACGCCAGGTGCACGGGCACGGGCATGCGCACACACAGGCTTGCCCATGATCTGGGCTGGCCAACGCGGGGTGGACAGCTCTGTGGAGAGTCAGTTGGGGGTGCTTAACTCTCTTACTTTCTCTTGGAAAATAAATCAAAAGCCAATCAAATGGCATGGCATAGGTGGCTGAATCTCACAGGACCAACTATGTGGCTCAAATCCTGGAGCCAGCAGCCTGAAAAACATGTCAGGTGTGTGTGTGCGCCCAAAATCCCGAGAGGAGAGTGGAGGAGAGGGGACTGCAACGTGACCACCCCCGGGGAGCACTTCCTCACTTCTGCACCTGGCAAGCACATGGGGCCTCCAACAAATCAGGAATGATGCTCATTAGCGCTGGGCTGCTGCACTGCTCTGACTGACAGCACGGTTCCCGGTGCCCAGGGGATGCCCAGGAAGAGGGACCAGCAGGCGGCAGCGCTGCGGGAGTCACACAGGGTGAGGAGGTGCTTGCCTGGTGTGGGGTGGAGGTAGGGGGCAGGGATCCCCAGAGGAAGGAACAGCACCTGAAAAGGCCTAGAGGGATGGAAGTGAGCGAGGGTGTGCCTGGAAGCGGAGGCGAGATGTCAGCCTGAAGGCCAGCAGGCTTCTCGCTCAGCCTAGCATCCGGGCTTTGCTCTGCAAACGAGGGACTGGGAGTGTGGAACATTCAAGAAGGCCATGCTGGAGACCCCACAGAAATGATCCCGCAGTGCGGTGAGCGCCGCCCAGGAAGGTGGAGTTGGGAGCCATCTTGGAGGTCTTGCCCCTGCTGACCAACTTGGAGGTCAGCTGGACAGGACCGAGGGAAGGCCCAGCAGGGACGGGGCTGGAACGGCCCCCAGGCTTGCCCGGGAGTCAGAGCCCGCTATGGTCTACAACTGCTCTGGACTGGACATTCCGTCACAAGCATTTGGCTGTAAACAGCATAAAACCTGGCAAGCACTGGCCTGGACAAGTCAGTTGCCAGTCACAGAACGGCTGCCCTACTTCCAGAATTACAGCAGAAGGAGGCGGAAGGGCCAAGGCTTCTGCCTTGGGATCGTGGTTCTTCACTGGGCAGGGGAGGCCACCCTGCAGGCTCAGGCCGACACCCCACAGCCAGAGCCACTGGGCTCCCTGGCCGGGAGACAACTTCAATAATCAAAGCTTTCGTTTTCCAGCCTCTAGGTAGAAAAGCCCTTGCACTTGGGCCAGCCCCACAGCCTACTGGTTAAGGGAGCAGGATCCCACATGGCCAACTGTGGATCGAATCCCAGTCCCAGCAGTTTGAAAAACACACCAGCATGTGCACACATGTGGCCCAAATCCTGACCAGGTGGAAGAACGGAGAAGGGATCGCAGCATGGCCAAGTCCCAGAGGGGGTTGCTTTCCCCCTCTCTCTGTCTCTTTCTTGTGAGTGCACGTGCACTCTGGCAATTTAAAAAGGGGGCGAGGGTAAAAAATGTAATAAAGAAGCCCTTGTACTCAGGGTTCCCTGGCCTGCCATCCTCCCTTCCAGGCTTATACGCAGCTGGCCCTCCCATCTCGCTCACGCCTGCTCCGTACCGTCTCCTGAGGCTTCTCTGCCGACCCTATTTAAATCACAGCTCTCTCGTGCACCAACAGGAAGTGAGAACGCTGCCCCTGCGGCACAGTTCCTCGGCACCCCAAGTGGGGCCGTCCCGGTGCTCACCAGTGGCTGAGCGGATTGTCAGGGTGGGCGCACCCACAGCACGGGTAGCACGGCGGCCTGGAGGAGGAGGCGTGGAGACACGGTGAAGGACACAGACACGGGGCCCCTCCCCACGGCCCGTTTCCACGGATTGTCCGGAACACGCACATCCACAGGGACAGGAGGGAAAGTCGTTTCCAGAGCCTGGGGCAGGAGGCGCGGAGCGGGGAGGGCTAAGGCGATGGATTGTTGGGAGTGATGAAAACGTCGGGAGTCAGGCAGTAGGGACGGGAGTTCAACTCTGAGGGCACTGACAACTGCCCGGCACATTTAACATCCGGGTTCTCCTGGCGTGTGGATTACATCTTAAGGTTTTAAAAACTCCATCTCTTACCCACCCTCTATCTAATACATCTAGCCCTGTTGTTAACTTATAGTCTCTCTCTGTTTTTTTTTTTAAGAATCATTTATTTACTTATTCTATTATTGTTTTTTTAACTTGCTATAGGGCATACACGCTCACCAGACAGAGAGTGAGAAAGCGAGCTGCTAGGTCTAGGACCCGAAATGCGGCCTGCCAGGTGAGAATCCAGGGCCCCAACCACACCACCTGCTGGCCCACTGCCATAGGCTCCTACCTCCTAAGTCTGACTACGTGATCCACTCCATGAGCTCACTATCTGCTGCTCCTTGAGGAGCGTAAGGCCTGGATCCGTCTTCAGCACAGTCGGGCGTGCAGCAGGCACTATGGGAGTGAAGGAGTGGATGGACGAAGGGCCTCCACCAAGGGACCAGCGCATGCCACTGGTGGGAAGGCCTTTCCCCATCCGGACAGCCTCGTCCTGGCCCAGTCTCTGCTGACATGGAGCCTACTGAACTCAGGAGGCCTGTGCTAGGGGAGTGTCCAGCCAGGTGGAAAGCGTCCCCGTGTGGGAGATCACTGGCCCTCAAAGCCGTACCCCAGGAAAAGCAGGTGCCTAAGCGGGCCTGGGAGGCTTCTTGGAGGAGGCAGTCCCTTAGCAAGTCTGTAAGCTGTGAGGGGTGTTGGGGAGTCTGCAGAGGAGGCCTCCCGGGCCAGCAGGCTGTCATGAACCAGAAGAGTGAGGGTCTGAGAATCACGGTGAACATCCTCTTCCCTCTACAGTTCAACACCCAAGGCTGGCGGCAAGGCGTCCCTCGGAGCCCGGGGCCAGCTCTGCTTAGCAGGGCACAGATGGAGAGGCCCCTCATCGCCAGGAAGTTAAAATCCAAGCGCCCACCTCAGCCAGCCGCTCAGTCCCTCCGTTCTGACAGGGTGACCGTGTTGTCGGCCCCCATCAGAAGCAGGCCAAAGCTGTGCTCAGACCTGAGCCAGGGCTGTCTGTTCCAATGAGCATTCCCAATGCGGGGCGCTCCGCTCCCGCCTGCCCAGGACCCTCCTGCCGTCGAGCTCAGGAAGTCCGAGGCTCTGTCTGGGACAGGGTGTGGGTGCGAGCGTCAGGCAGTTTTCTCCGGGCCTCTCCTGGGGCGGATGTCTTGGAGGAGGAAAACGGAAAGCATAGCCCGGCCCAGGAAGGGGAAGGACAGGGCGTCTCTGTACGGGGAGCCACAGGACCCAGCAAAGAATCCTGGACTTTCGGAGGAGCACGTGTCAGGGCGGCAGGACGTGTATATGGAAAGACTGACGGCAATGACGAAGGTCCCTCCAGCGACACAGCACTTCAGAGTTCACGCAGGCTTGACAGCAGGTACCACAGCAGCCCACCTCCCGGGGGGACGGCCACAGGCAGCGCCCACCAAAAAGAGAGGTCTGGGACCACAGCTGGACCCTCACAGGAGGGTTCCTGGTTTGCACCCTGAGACCTCCCTGAGCACGCCAGGCATGCACGCGTGCGCCCGTGCCCCAGGCTGGGGGTGGACACTGGGATGGCCCTGCTGGGAGTCTCTTTCTCTGTCTCTTTTCTTCCCCCTCCCTCTCCTTCTCATGGAAGAAATAAACTTTTAGGGAAAAATATCCATAAATTTTAAACAGTAAAAGAGTATGCGAATTATATCTCAATAAAGCTATTTACCCAGAAAGAGCTATTTCAGAAAGAACAGTCTGCACACCACCCATTACGTTGTCAGCCGGCCTCGAGAACAGGCAGCTCTTACCTGCCGCTGTCCTCAGACCGGGAAGCCACAGCAACCACAGGCTCTGAGCTCTGGGGGCCTGAGGCTCCTTTTCTCGCTCAGATCCGGGAAGCTCTGCGGCCAGCAGCCCGAGCTCGCCCCTCAAGTCACTGGCTACACAGACGCTGGTTCTGCCACCTTCTCCATGTTGCCAGCATCCGGTCCCGCCAGCGACTCTGTTCCACACCCAGTGCACCCCTGCAGGCTGAGACGAGGCCACGTGAGGCCCCCGCCAGCTAACACGCGTGTGCAAACAGCCATCCAGCCACGGGGCTGCCGTAGCCCTTGCTCGACACAAACCCGGAGAGCGGTGGAAGGCAGCGGCACTGCGGAGACTATGGGGCAGGAGTGGGGTAGGGGACCCCCCGGGACTCCAACTACCAGCCCCGTGGGACGCTCTGCTTCAGGGGTGTGGGCATGCCCAAGCTGAGCTGGACGGACCAAGGAACGCCCACACCTGACAGGTCCAGGAGGTGCCCAGAGGCTCCGACCACGTGATGGCGTCTTCTGACTGAGGAGCGGGGCCCGAGAGCGTGCGCGGATACGGTTTTCAGCATTTAAATGATCAGGACTGGACAGGTAAAGCACTGCCGCACGTTCTCAAAAATGCCAATGGGGACAACAGATCCAACGAAACAGCCGGTACGCCACCCACCCACGGCGGCCCGGACCACTCACCCCACCGGGACAGCCAGAGTCCTCAGTCCTCAGCCTGGCAGCAGCTGAAGGTCCACGAGCCAAGAGTGGGTGGGTCCGGGGCCCGGCCTCACCCCCGCTGTCTGGGGTCCCCACCATAGCGCGAGCCCCACTACAGCAGGGCCCTGACGATCTTACTCCCGGGGCCCGGACCACCGCAGGGCTGCAGGAAGCAACCCCGTCCATGGTGGTTGGGTGAATTTGCTGAGTCTCAGGGGCAATTATCTTTCATATCCCTAGCTTTATTGAAAGATCTGATGGGGCTTAGTAGATGGTGTAGAGGTTAAGGTACTGGACTTGCATGTGGTCGACTGCTGTTCAACTCCCAGACCTGGCAGCTTAAAACTCATGCTGGGCACATGTGTGTGTGTTCCCAAAATCCCGAGAGTAGAATAGAGGAGAAGGGACTGCGGTGTGACCCACCTCCCCACCCCCCGCAGGGGCTGACTTCTCTCTTTCTCTCTCTCCGTCTCTCCAGCGAGGACACGCATCCTATAGCAAAAATCTCTCTTCCAAAAAAAGACTGTGGCTGTTTTGGTTAGGTGGTCTCCATGCATTCGAGGGTCTCTGGCACAAAAAGGTGGAGTTCTATGATGTTTACATCAAGTAAAAAACCACGTAAGACAGAACTGACAGCAAAACATGTCAGAAAGCATAAAGGGACTCAACCAAAACCTCCATTAAGACCTCTGTTTAGAAAAACTTAACTCACACACACTATTTGAGGAAGTCCACATGAAGTGAGACTGATTTCCAGAACCACTGGCACACCCGGCAAGCCAGGGGCACACCTGGTCTCCACGGCAACTCACCTGTCCACCATGTAGGCAAAAGCAGGCTCCCTGCCTCTGCGTGGAATCCCACACGAGCCTGAGGAGCCAGCCTGGGAAAAGCACAATGTCTGGCCTCCGGAGCCACCCGAGCGCATTTTCTTTTTAAATTGGTTTCTTTATGGCAAAGATCCCGAAATGAGTTCTCAGATGTTGGAATGTTGCTGACAATTACAGTTGCTTCTCCAGGTCATAAATATGGACAGTGGACTATACAGAGGTGCTTTTATTGACTGCAATACCTAATCCAAAAAACTGCACGCAGGCACGGAGCGAGGGGCAAAGGCGACGTCGGCTTCCTCATGTCTCTTCACGTTATTTGTCTGGAGAGGCGGCGCCGCGCCTCGAACCCTCTTTCTCACTGAAATTAATCTTCCGTGCTAGCCAGTTTCCCTGATGGCCGGCCTCGTCTCCGTGTTCACTGCTGACTCAGTATCCTGGACTCAGACACGTGCCACCTCTGAAACACACCGGGGAAGGTAACACTCGGGCGCCTTCGGAGGGGTGCCCCCCAAGTCAGGCCTGGCCCTGCGGGGCTGAGGAGGTCCGCAGAGAGGTAGCCCACCGCTGTCAACCCTACGCCAGCCATGGCGGAGTCTCAGGGAGAAGAGGGGTCCCAGCCTGGTGGCCTCCGGCTCCCAGGGGCTGGAGACCAGCAGGCCCGCTCTCGGCAGTCACGAAGAAGGGTAGATGGGGCGCAGACAAATCGCTTTCAAAGAGGGAGCTGAAACTCATTAGCTTGATAGACAAGCAGTAAGGAGATTACTGCTGGAAAGCAGGAGCCGTGAAAAATGACAGCAGGGGCCGCCTCGTTCAAGTACCCGAGGTTAAGACGGCAGGAGCCACCAAGCCTCCCCAGTCCAGAGATGCAGGGAGCACCCGGCTCCACGCAAACCAAAGAGGCACACCGAGTCTGCACCCCGCCACGCTGACACGGAGAACGGTTCAGAAGACTCGGAACATTTTTCTTTACATCCTAGTTAATAGACTGCCTCACTATTGACTATAGATGTGGTTAACAAATTCCAACCATGTACTATGATCCATTTCCATTCATTCAAATAATCACAAATATGGAAGTGGCAGATTCCAGCCAGCCTGACTACAAAAAACAAGTGTGCAGGACCAGCAGTTGGTGTAATGGCTATGTCGCTGGACTCCCATGTAGTCAACTGCAGTTCGAGTCCCGGACCTGGTGCTCTAAACTCACGCTAGGTGCGTGTGCGTGCGTGCCCAAGATCCTAAGAGAAGAATGGAGGAGAAGGGATTGCAGGGTGGCCATCCCACCTGGGGGGTGATTTCTTGCTTTCTGTCTCTCTGTTTCTCTCTGTCTTTCTGGCGAGCGCATGCCAGGTTTTGCCCTAGAGCAAAAAAAAAAAAAAAAAAAAAAAAAACTCTAAAAAAAAAAAGTGTGCTAATTAAACAAAGTAAGAAGGTGAACAAGGTACTGAGGGCAACCATAAAATGGGTGTTTCATTTATTTATTTATTTTAATTTGCCAGAGGGCACGTGCCCATGCTGGAGAGAGGCAGGGAGAGGGGCTGGAGTGAGAAAATGAGAAAGCACCCCTTCAGGGAGGATGGCCATGCCACAATCCCTTCTCCTCCATCTCTACGTCCTTTAGGGATGTGGGGCACACACACACACACACGCACGGACAAGTGTTCCAAGTCACCAGGCCTGGGACTTGAACCGCAAAGTTGGCCATGTGGGATCCAGCCACTTTAACCACCACACCACCAGCAGGCCCCCAAAATCTTTCTCTTTCTAATTGCAAAAATAGTACAGACCCGTTGGTGAAATTTTAGAATGTAGAAAATGTCAACATGCTGGGGAGAGACATCGGTCGCGATCCCGTCAGATTCAACCGCAGCTAGGTCTGCACGTTCCCTTGCTGTGGATTTTCTGGGACACGTTTCCACCTCCCAAACGTAACAGAAATGAAACCGTGTGTAATTTCCTAGCTTGCTTCCTAGCCCCATATTTAGGAGAAATGTTTAAATTGCTTATTTTCAACCACTCTAGCAAATACTTTCTCTCTTACTACCACTAATGTGCCGATTTCAAAGAATTCTTAGTAATTCATTAAAAAGACCAATTTTAGGTCAAATCTGGCCAAGAGTTGGCATGACTACATATACTTCTGTCTGAAAAGAACGCGATTCCTTGTCCTCTACGATACTTCCCAGTTCTGACTATTCTCGAATTCACAGGCGTCAGAACAAGAACTTTCGCCTAGTGTCTGAGGGAGTCGGTGACACAACCTCCCCAGGAGAACATAAATACATCGTTGCAATGAGGGGGGACAACACCCTCTGCCGTGGTTTTTCTTGCTAGAACATCCTCTTAGGGGAACTGTAAACAGCTTCTAAATAAGGCGCCCGACCTAGAGCCTAAGAACTTCAGCTCAACCACCAGCCACCCTTCTTCTGAGCTCCCCAGGGAACATCCCACGGAACCACTCACGCCCAGTCTGCCTCCTCCTTTAGACCACAGCCCGTCTCCCTGACCTCAGCTTCCTTAATTCGGGAAGTTCAGAGAAAACGCCGAAGCCAACCCAGAATCCTCCTAACCTCAGCCCCCGCCTGCCCTACCTCGCCCTTCTCATCTAAGCTCCATGAGGTTGTTCTTCAATACTATCCATTCCTTCTGTATCACTCTGCCTTTTAATTCGCCAGTTGCTAAGGTGTCTGCATTTTCTACGAGGTTCTTTTGTTTTTATCCTTTTGCAGTCAGGTTAGCTATGAAAATTCTTCCCATGCTCAATATTGGATATACCACACATATTTACATTTTATACATTTTCCCGACCTGTAGAGCTGACCGAGGGCGTAGTTACCTCGGCCTCATCCCCACTTGACGAGTGAGGGAACTGCGATCTAGAGAGGAACCGTCCCCCATGCGAAGTCAAAAGCAGACATTAATAACGAGATGGGGGGGGGCAGCCATGGAATGGATCCCACATGACCAACAGCGTGGCTTGAGTTCCAGACCCACCGGCTTGAAAAACACACCAGGCATGTGTGCGAGTGTGCCCGGAATCCACAAGGGAGGTAGCGATGGAGGAGAAAGGTTGTGGCGACCATTCCCCATGGGGGTGCTTTCTCGCTTTCCTTCTTTCTCCCCAGTGAGCACATGTGCCCTCTAGCAAATTAAAAAATGAATAAATGAACAAATAAAGAGATGGGGGCGGTCACTCTGCCAACCCACAAAGCCATGATGGCTCCCAGACCACTGTCCCAAGATTTTAGCAGATGCCCCAGCAGATACTCACTCGTCGGCAATGAGCACGGAAGACAGCGCTCGGGCCCGGCCAGCCGCTCAGGACGGCCGAGAAGCTCTTCAGGCAAGGCAGTTAGGCGTAAATAAGTCACGGTGCCCACTGACCTACAACTGCGGGGTGGGAGTGGGGCAGTCACACCTGTGGGCACTTCTGTATCAGAAATGGAGGTCACCCAGGAGAAATCCAGAGTCCGACCTCAAGGGACCCATTGTCCTGGGCGAGGTGTACGAGTGTCATGCCCAACCACGAGGCCCAGCCAGAACACCTGTCCTCCCCAGAGGGACAGAAGAGAGCTCCACAGAGCGGCAACACTGGCTTATCCTACCCTGAAAGAATGAATAAGATTTCCCCAGACTCTACCAAGCCAGTGATTCTCATGGAGTAACTTTCAGATACACCCCCCACCCCACTGCACCCATCCATTTAGATTCTCTATGACCACAATCATCCTGTCCTAACCCCCTCACTACCACCTGCCCCACTGACAGGAAGCTACTTCTACAGGGAATGGGGACCAAGGGCTGAGAAGCGGTTGTGACTGTATGTTCATAGTGGCAGTGACAGCGATGGTAACGACGGGTGGTGAGGGTGATGGTGGTGACGGTGGTGACGGGGACTGTGATGGTAATAACAGTGGTGGCGATGAGGGAGGTGTGGCGGTGGCGGTGGTGAGATGAGGACAGTGCTGGTAATGTGCGTGATGGTGATAATGATGGTGACAGGGATGACGGCGATGAGAGTGAAAGTGATTACGGTGATGACGGCGATGGTGACAGTGAGAGAGATAGTAACGAGGGTGCTGGTGAGATGATGCTAGTAATGGTGCTGATGGTGAAAACGATGGGTGATGAGAGTGATAGAATGATGATGAGGACAGTTACGCTGATGGTATGATGGTGATTATGGTGATTATGGTGATGGAGATGGTGATGAGGGTAATGGTGATAATAGTGACAGCGATAATGGTGATGGTAATGGTGGTGGTGATGGTGATGATGGTGGTGATGAGCATGATGGTGATGACGGTGGTGATGATAGTGAAT
>NW_006159501.1:8303448-8313910 GCF_000334495.1 Tupaia belangeri chinensis
TTATGATGGTGATGACAGGATGATGAGGATAGTTATGATGGTGATGACGGTGGTGATGATAGTGAATGGTGATAGTGATAGTAATGGCGGCGGTGATGAGAGTCATGATGATGGTGACAGTGAGATGTGGTTATCCCAGGGAACCAGCAACTCCCAGGACAAGCCACAGGGGAAGAAGCAGTGGGTCACAGTGAGAACTTTACACTGCACAGGGGTCCTTGGCCAAGAGAATCTGGATTCCTTCCCGGTGCTACCTTCCCTCTCCCCCACCTCCTGCTAGTGCTGGTGAAAATAATTCCCCAATGCATGAGCTTTCACCTTCCAGCAAGTTCTGAGAACGATCAGCCAGACCATATTATTTTCAGATCGGGTAACTATATCACCAAGAACATATGCTAGTAAAAGCAATTCTTCATCCAGAGGACAGAGAAATGCCCCCCAGAAAATAAGAATGGATCATGTGTGCCAAAGCTCCGGCAGGATGGAACACAGGGCTTTAGCACCTGCCAGCAGCCTGTTCCTCCCTGTCCTTACTGACAAACCCCCCCCCAAAGAAGCCAAAGTGACCACGACGTCTCCCCCACCCCGAGGCCAAGGCCCTGCCAGGCTACCCAGGTTTCATCACCAAGCACAGATCCTCACTGCACGACCAAGGGGTTTTTCTTTGTTTGTTTGTTTTATATAGAAGTTTTTGCCTTAGGGAGTGTGCAGAGACAGAGACAGTAAGAAGGAAAGTGAGAGATCACCCGCCAGGGGGTATGCCACGTCGCGATCCCTTATCCTCTATTCTCCTCCTGGGATCTTGGGCATGCATGTACACATACCTAGCATGATTTTTAAGCCACCAGGTCCAGGATTTAAACCGTGGTCGGCCATGTGGGAGTCCAGCGATAGAACTGCTTCACCATGGTCCCCAGCCAAGGGTTTTGAAGAAAGAAAATCCCGGAACCAGCAGGTGGCGTGGTGGTTAAGGCACTGGACACTCCCACATGGCTGACCATGGTTTGAGTCCTGGACCTGGTGGCTTGCTTTCTCACTTTCCCTCTTTGTCTCTCTCTCTCTGTGTATCTCAATGGTCAAATTAAAATAAAATGAATGAATGATAAAAGTAAATAAATAATTCTTTAAAAAAAAAAAAGAAAAAAAAAAATATCCCAGAGGCTGGCAGGTAGCGTGGTGGTTAAGGTGCTGGACTCCCACATGGCTGACTGCAGGTCAAGTCCCAGATATAGTGGTTTGCTTTCTTACTTACCCTCTCTCTGTCTCTCTCTGGTCAGATTAAAATAATAATAACAATTTTTTTAAAAAAAGCACATCCCTGCCACTCCACCACACGCTAGGCCAAGGGCTGGGGTGGGGCGGGATTGTCCTGCCTCCAGGGCCGTGCCTTAGTCCTCCAGGCTGGAGGCTCTTCTGGTCATCCCATGGTCACTCTGCCAGGGACATCTCTCCAGCCACACATGGTAGAGATGGAAAACTGCACATTAGAAACGAGTTCTTTTTTAGGGACCAGCAGTTAGCGTAATGGCTATGTCGCTAAACTCCCATGTAGTCGATCGCGATTTGAGTCCCGGACCCGGTGGCTTAAACTCACGCCGGGCGCATGTATGTGCGTGCCCAAGATCCCGAGAAGAGAATGGAGGGGAAGGGGTTGCGGCATGGCCATCCCCCCTGGGGGGTGATTTTTCTCTTTCTATCTCTCTGTCTCTCTCTCTCTGTCTGGCATGTGCACACGCCCTATAGCAAAAAAAAGCCTCTCCAAAAAAACACAAAAACTTAAAAAAAAAAAAAAAAAGAAAGAAAGAACCGAGTTCTTTTTAAATACAGGTGATTGATTTTGAGAGGCTCTTCCCTCTCTCCAGAAATTGATTACAAAGAAGCAAATGGAAAAGATGGGAGTGACAGGGAGGGGTGGGGGCTGTCATAAACGCTGTTTTCTGGAAACTTCACCTAAATGCGCAGAGAGGAAGCAGAGAGCTGAGTACCTGAGCTGGAGAGGGAAAGTGCTGGAACCCACACGAGCCGCTGCGCAGAAGCGTGAGCGCGTGCAGTCCCCACGCCGGCCGCAGCGCACACGCACCCGAACCCAGCAAAGGCTCTCCCAGCCCTGGGGGCGTGGGGACCTGGAGGTCCAGCCTTGCTGTGTCTGAGGAGGAAGCCGAGGCTGTCATGTGCAGCTGCCCCAGACCAAGGTCACCGTGGTGTATCAGGGACCCTGACAGGTGCTTCTCAGAAGGCGTGTGGCTGGGCAATCCCAAATGGCAGCTCCCAGACTCCAAACCATGACCCACCCTGGACCCCGCAGGAGCCTGAGGACACGCACTGTCGGGCTCTGACGGCACGCCCTACTACTGCGGTCTGGCCAAGACCTGAAAAACCTGAATTTGGAAAGGAACCCTCCATGGCAGAGAAGGCACTGGCCTGCGTGAGCGTTTAGACAGGCACGGTGGCCACTACACCCCCTGCACCCACGTGCCCAGCCAGGGGTCTACCTGCTGCTCACGGCCAGTCCCCTTCCCGTGCCTCAGGCGGGCCTGGAACCAGCGCCTTTTTGCACGCAAGCAAACTCGGGCTCAGAGAGCATCACCCAGTCACCAATGACAGAGTGGAGCGCAGGATTCAGACCCCCGTCTACTTAATCCCAAGCCTCAGATCTTTCCTCCGCGATATTTTGCAAATGAGGGTCTAACAACCCTGACCCTTAGAAAGAAACAAGACGTTCTTTTTGTTTGTTCTTTTTGTTTGTTTGCTTGTTTGTTTTACATTTTATTTAGTTATTTATCTATCTTACTTTTGTCGTGATTTTATTGAGCCACTGGGTCCGGGATGTGAATCGCAGTCAGCCATGTGGGGGTCCAGTACCTCAACCACCACCCCACCTGCCAGCCCCCACACAAGACATTCTTACTGTCTGGCGTGAGAGCTGGGTATGTCACTGGGGGAAGACAGCCCACTGGGGACCGGGCCTACCCCCGAGACCCAGGTCTACCCGGTGTACAACGGGTCTGCAACGTCTGTGTCTCAGTTTACACATCTGTCCAACGGGGTCTCCTCCTTGCTCCCTTCCTCTAAGAGCAGAAAAGATGCCAGGAGAGGAATTCTGAAAGGCACCCAGCAGCCAGGGACATCTGCTGTCCTCTCACCCCACCAGGGGCCGCCGTCTCTTTACCAGGAGACTTCACTCCAGGGCTTCACGGAGCCCCTTGTCCCTGGTCAGTTGTGGCCCAGGGCTGGAGTAAATGAAGACGTGTCACCCTCTTGTGCCCTAGGAAAGGCACCAGGAAAACCGAACATCGGGCCAAGCTGGCCCCCAGGAGGACCCGTGGTTAAAACCAGAACTGGGGTGGACGGGAAAGTGACGGGATCCACTCTCAGCTCTACTTTCCGCCAGTGGACTTGGGCTCCTGATGCCGTTTCTCATTTTTTCCTTTGGCCACTTAAAAACTGAGTTTGAGGGCCCAGCAGATGGTATAGCGGTTACGTTGCTGGACTCCCACATGGCTGACCATGGTTCGAGTCCCGGACCCAGTGGCTTGAAAAGCATGCCAGGCGAGTGTGCCTGTGTGCCCAAGATCCCAGGAGGAGAACAGAGAAGGGATTGTGGTGTGGCCATTCCCCTGGGGGGGGGGGCAATTTCTCAATTTCCCTCTCACTGTCTCTGTCTCTCTCCCTTTCTCTCTCTCTCTCTCTCTCTCTGGCAAGCACACACATCCTATGGCAAAAACCTCTTAAAAGCGAAAAATAAACAAACAAAAACCTGAGTTTGATGCATTGGCCTCGCCCATCTTTGCTAAAACACAGCAGTGCATACGGCAGGGCCACACGGCAGCCAACAACTCACACACTCACTGGATGCTCGCGAGTTATACCAAACACACGTGAGGAAGGGAACTTCAGCTGTCCAGTGGACACGCCCGGGTGTGCTTTAGGGGCCCCCGCAGTGCTGGGTGCAGGCGAGAGGCCGTGAGCGCTCACCACCTCACAGGGAGACGGGCCTACTAGGAAAGGCCTACTGCGCGTTTCTGAGCCTGGGTAATCAGTAGAGAGTAGAGGCTCACTCACCTCACAGTCTGGGGGAGTCCCAGATCATGGGGCCACACCTCATGAGGCTCCTCCTGTTGGTGGGGTCCCAGGGCAGGGCCGGGCACCATGTGGAAAGAGCTGGCGTCTGTGCCCGAGTATCTGTGTGTTTCCCAGAAACCTGCAAGGACCCGGACCAGCCCCCGAGCCACATGGTTAAGGGCGCAGGATCCCACATGGCCAACAGTGCTTCGAATCTGGGCCCTAGCATCTTGGCAAACGTGCCAGACCCACGTGTGTGCATGCCCCACATCCCGAAGGGTTGGAGAGATGAAGAAGGGGGCGCCTCTGCCATCCCACCCCTCATCTCTGTCTCTCTCTGGTGAGCATACATGCCCTCTGTCAATTAAAAGCAAAAAACCTACAAGTATCCAATCGTGGGGGCCCCACCCCACCCCTAATCTCCTTCTAAAGGCTCCACCTTTTAATCCCATAGTCAGATTAAGTTTCCACCCTCTTAATCCCGTTACAACAGCTTACCAAATCTTAACGCGAGTTTTTTTTTTTTATTTCATGTGTGGATGAAGCAAGAGAGACAGTGAGAGAGAGAGACAGAGTGAGAGACAGAGGAACAGAGAGAGACAAGCACCCGCAAAGGGGCCTACACCATGACCCCCTCCAGCCTTTCCAGCCAGCCAGGATGGTGAGTGGAGGAGCCCAGTGTGTCCAGGCTGGCGGGAACCCAAACCCACCACTGTCCCTGTGGACCCAGCTCCGCTGCACACACGTGATACCCCGCCACCTAGCCAGCCGACAGCACCCGAATGTTTGGAGAACACATTTAAACCGTAGCAAGGCCCTTGAGCCAAACCTACAGAATAATGGGACACGAAGAAAGAAAAGGCACGCCCAGGAAGCCTGGGAGAAAGATGGGAGCTGCCTGGGGCTGGCTGGAGACAGGGAGTGACCGCAAACGGGCAGGAGGGGTCTGTGGAGTGGTGGAAAAGCTCTGGCGCTGGTTACTTTCTCTTTTTTTTTGGAGAGGTTTTCGCTACAGGCCGCGTGCGCTCGCCAGACAGAGACAGAGAGAGACAGAGAGACAGAAAGCGAGAAATCACCCCCCAGAGGGGATGGTCACGCCGCAATCCCTTCTCCTCCATTCTCCTCTCGGGATCTTGGGCACGCACGTACACGCGCCCTGCGTGAGTTTTAAGCCACCGGATCTGGGACACGAACTGCGGTCGACTACGTGGGAGTCCAGCAACATAGCCATTACGCTAACTGCTGGTTCCCTGACGCTGGTTGCGGAGGTGGCTGCACGGCCTGTACACTCACACAGCGCTACACCTCAAGTGGGCATGCCGTACAGTATGTGAAGCCTATGCCAATAAAGATGTCGCATTTTTGCCATAGGGCACCTAAAAAGAGACAGAGAAGACAAAGAGGGGGAAGTGAAAAATCACCCCCAGAGGGCAGGGGATGGCCACACCACAATCCCTTCTCCTCCAGTTTCTTCTCAAGATTTTGGGCATGCACGCACATGCACACGCACCCAGCGTGATCTTCAAGTCACTAGGTCCGGGCTTGAACCACGGCTGCCTCGTGAAATTGCAGCACCTTCAGCACTCTACCACCTGCTGGTCCCACATTTTCTTTTTCAAAGACGACTAGAAGTTTAAGAGATAAAGAAGCCTGGGTGAGAGGTAAGAAAGACGGGCCCACGTCCAGGCTCTCTTAGGCTCTCACCTGCTCCCAGGCATAGCTTAGAGGGTGCTGGCCTCTTCCGTGGTCTCCCCACCCATGGCCTAGGACCTTTGACTCACCTATGCAGGGAGGAAGCCTGTGTCCAGACTTCCCAGGGCCCAGCTTGGAACAAGGCACACAGTAGGTGTGCAAAAAACACCTACTGTAAAAGAGCGTGGAAGGAAGCGCCGCGAGATGTTGCAATCCGTCCTCAACCGTGAAGAGCCGACTGCGGGTTGCAGCAAAGGAACTGGAAGCTGCACTCCAGGCAAAGGGCCGCTAAGGCTCAGCAGTGGCCGGAAGGGAAGTGGGGCTGGGCAAGAGGCCAGGGCCACACAGAGGGCTGCCTTGATTAGACGTGTGGAGTGAAGAGGGGAAAGAGCCCCCGAACACTCCAGAGATTTCTGGCTTTAACAAACGAGCAGATGAGGCCTGTTGGCCGTGACTGGAAGGGGACACGGAATCAGTGAGGGAGAAGGGCTCTCGGCTCGGATCTGCCAGGTCTCAGCACAGAGCCGGCACTCCCTCCTGGAAGACGGTGCAGATCTATGGCTCGGAGGGAGAGCAGGGGTCGGACCTGCCAGTGCAGACAGGGGCACAGGTGAGCGGGGCAGGGACCTGGGCAGGTAAAAGGAGACTGTGACCTAGAGATGCACCTACTACCGTGCCTGCCTGGGAGGCTCCCACATGCTAAAGGGGATGCAGAGCAAGCAAATGGGGTGTCGAGGCCAAGTCAGAGAAGACATCCAAGAGAGGACCCCTCCTAAAAAAAAAAAGTCGTCTTCCTTTCTTCTTCAAGATCATGGCAACCTTAACCATGGAGTACGCATTTACCAATCTGGAGCTTCCTTAGTCACCATCAAGACCCACCCCTGGCTCCCCAAAGAAGACCTCTCCTCTAATGAGGCACGTGGGAGTCCCCAGGCTCATGGCTTCCTGCCAACGTGCGTTGTACCTTACTAAAAATAAACAAATACCTGAAAAGCACAGCCGCTGGGTTAGCAAGCGTGGGGTGCCCTCGGCTTATTAAGGTAAAGGAAACCGCCAAGAAGCCATTTTTCCTGCCCTGCCGCTGGCAGGGAGAGAACAGAAGTCTCCAGAAGAACGTCTTTCGTTAGTCATGCCTCATAAATGCAGCGATGTGAGGCTCTGCCTCTGAAATTCGATTTTACTTGAAACGACATGGCCAAGGTAGGGCTCTCGAAAGGATTTACTGTGCTTTTCAGATGACAAAAAAGAAAAAAACAATTATCTAGCCTTGCACCTTATCCATCACCCCCTCAGAAATGTTCCACCTATCACGCTGTATCGATTACCTGAAGCTACATTATAACCCGCGCCACGCGGTGCCAACCCATCTGAAAGAAAAGCTTCTTTTCCTCCTAACACACGTGCACTGGTGGGGCCACCAAGCGTATCTTGCCATCTCCATAAACAGCTACCCCTGTCATCATCCGACTGGAAACTGCACCCTGGAGAAAGAACCAGAGTCCGCGGCCTGCCCTGTGTGGAACTGACGCATGAGGAAAACCAGTGAAACTGTGGGAGCATGGGGAGCCAAAGAGAAGCATGATTGAACCCGACGAGTGTCTGCCCATCCTGACCGCAAGCACGCCTTCCTCCCCAGGCACAGTGACATCGGATGCTGAGAAACGAGCAACACACACAGCCCCCATCAAGCCCGGCTGGCAACTCGTACATTGAAAGCCTCATCCCACAACAAACAAGTATGGTTTGGGCTTGCTGGAATGCACGGGTTTAATATAAACCGGATCCCGATCGAGATAACATCTCGGCTGCCAAGGAGCTCAGTCTTCGGTGCCAAATAAGCTGCGGGGCTCCCTGCGCGTCCCGGATTCTCTCTGGCTCACGGGTGAGCGTGTATTTGACGACTAACGAGTCAAAGGTGTGATACGAGGTCTTAGGATAGCCTGGGGTAAGGACGTGTCCAGGAAGGGGGAACGCCGGCGGATAACCGCTCTGCATGGTGGCGCAGGGAACTGCAGCCCCTGAACTGTGCAGCATAGCCCCGCAGGTAAAGGTCTGAGCACCAGGGCTTCCCCAGACGCAGCTGCCACAGCTCCAGGGAAAACAGAGCTAGGTGAGTACGAGGCCCAGTTGGGGTGCAGGCCCCGGAGGGAGCCCACGCCTTGTTCTTCCACAGCCCTAGAGTCAGGTAGGGGCGCTGAGATAAATTCTGAAGCAATTTGTCCAAGTTCCTTTCTTTCTCTTAAAATCTCTCTCTCTCTCTCTAGGAGGTTTAAGGTTAGGAAATAAATGGGTTTTCAGCTGGAATTTGAGCAAATCTTGATTCTTCTGCGGTTTTGACTTGTCTGGGTTCTCTGCAGGTCAAGTGACCTTCCGGGCACCTGATCCCAAGGCCAAGCCTCCCAAATTGTGATTGCACTTGATGTTTAAGTTCCCCCTTAAAGGCAGCATACAGAGGAACCCAGGGGAGCAGGCCAGCAAGATGTGGCATGGCTTCCCCTCCAGGGGAGAGGCCGGGCCCAGGGGCCTTCCCTCTGGCACATTATCCAATAAAACCTCAAGAGCTCAGTAATTACAGATGTTCAAAAGTGAAACAGAAATAGATCTAAGGCCTAAACACTGACTTGCTTAAGACAAAGGGCTGGCTTCGACTAGGGAAAAAAAATGACAACCAATAACAACCTTTTGGTCTGCTAAACTGAAAAAGTGAGACTGATTTTTTTTCTCTAATATTATTATTGAATCTGATAAAGGGGTAGGGTTCAGATCAAAAGCCCTTTTCTCCTCTAGGACATAAAATTGTCAGAGGAAACGAACAGATTGCATTCTAAATATGCCCCCGACACCAAATCAGGATGGAAAATTAGTGTACTCTGACTCCCAGGCTCTGCTGGGCCAGCTGAGATCTCGGGGCTCAGTCCTGGCTGGAGACATACCAGAGGTTCCCACTCCTGTGTCATAGAAACTGAGAAGCACCCCAGCTTCTCTGGAGACCCCCAGGTAGGCAGCAGCTGATGGAGGCATCCCATCCCCAGGCGGCCAAGCCCAGGCTGCTCCACCCAAGCCCATCTTGAGAGTCTGATGCACCACTGCCCCCTTGGTTCAAGGTTCTCTGCTTTTCCCAGAAGAGGAGAATCGAAAAAAAAGGGGAGATCCCCTGCCTCTGGTAGAAAGCAACAGGGTTGGGGCTGCTCAGGCCGCTGGCCTGGTGGGGTCTGAGGACAGATGGCGGGGCTGTCTTTAGGACTGTTCCTGCTCCGTGTGCATATTCTCTGCAGCTCACCTTCACCAACAGTGGGTTTCAAAAGTAAAGATGTTTAAAACGAAGGTGTAGGACTGGGAGAAAGGGTTTGTGCATACCCGGGAGTGTGTGCATATGGCTGATTGGGGAGGCGGAGGGGTTGGGGTGGGTTGGAGGGCGTCCAAGGCCTAGGCCGGAGGCAGGACGCCACGTCCTGGCAACCACCCACCTCTGGATGGCGTTGGCCAGGAGAAAAGGGGGTAGCTTATGGCGTGACCAGGCCCTGTCGGGATGCCCTGGGAGCCCGATATCTGTGTCTGCTGGGGGGGGGTCACTTTCACACCGTGGCTCTCGGATTGCACAAGCTGCGTCCCCCGGGATCAGGCACTTGTTGAACAGAAATGCTCTCGACGCTACAACAGCTCCCTTCCGCCAGGAGAGGAGACCCGGCTGGGCGCGGGAGCCTCAGGTGCTGGAGAAGGGCCGGCGCCCCGCTCTGCGCGCTCCCGCACACCTTCCCGCACCCGGAGGCGCCGCTCGGGAGGTGCCAGGAGCCAGCGCACCCGGCAGCCTAAACTTTGTCGGATCTCAGTGCTTTGCCGTTAAGTTAGGGCGGGAGAGAAAGGCACAAAGCACGCGCACGGAGAAATCTGAGAGGCTCATCCAGTTAAAGAGGAACAGGATAAAAAGGAGATGCTACTCCGATCCACACAGCCCTACTACGCGCCGGGCAGCGGGCCAAGCGCTATTTTTGGTGCGTTCTCATTTCCACCGCCACGACGGCCCCGAGGGAGGAGCTGTCCCGGTTTGAAAGAGAAGCAAATCGCGATCTGGGAAGGTGGCGGGTCTGGCCCAGGTCGCAAGAGCAGGTCATGGCGAGGCCAGGGCTCAGTCTGTCGCTTTTCGGCCCGGGAGAAGGGAACGGGTACTCTCCGGCAGGCTACCGCCCCTGACAGAAGCTCATAGGCGACCCTTTTTCCGGCGGCGGAGCCAGTCGGGGCTGACCGCGAGGCCCGCCCTTGCCCTGTCGGGTCGCAGCTGTCTTCGGGGCTCCTAAACTCCGCACTGCGCCGACCGGCGGGGGCTAGGTGCTCCGTGCGCGCGGCTGTGCCGCCCACGCCCACCCCGCCACCCCCGCTCCGCGCACAGCTGCTCACACGCGACACCAGCCCAGCACTGGTCCCCACCACCAACTGCGCCCCAACACACAATTCCACAAACGCAGTCCAAAATTACACATCCGACTGTACGCACGGATCCCCACGAGGACACGCCATTCCGGAGACGCACCACCGTCCGCGGTCACCCACAACTCCACCGCGCAGAGAAACACAGGCACTCTCTCAACACAAACACGCGCGCGCGCACTCACACACACACACACACACACACGCAGGCACGCAAAGAGCCCGATCGCAGCGCACACCGGTGCACACGCCTCACCCCCGCAGCCCGCCCCTTCCCTACCGG
>NW_006159501.1:8314273-8325107 GCF_000334495.1 Tupaia belangeri chinensis
GCTGCCCCGGCCTCAGCCCTGAGGACCCGGCGGCTGGCGGCTTCTAAGCGCTCTGGGTCACCACCGAGGCCCTGCGTGGTCCTACCCGGCGCGGGTTTCGGGTCAGGGGCGGAACAGGGCACCGATTCCGCCTTCCTAACCCTTGGCCTCTGGCCTGCGGGTGTGGGAGAGGCCGAGAGGCGGCGCCCGGGAGGAGCCGGCCCAGCGCCCGCGCCCCTCCCCACCAAGTTACGCCCACTGTCGTCTGCAGGAAGTGTGGTCCGGGCGGCCTAGGAAGGGGAAGAGATACGAGTCGCCCAAGCCATCCGAGCGCTCTGCCAGGGCGCCTGCCGGGGACCCTCCAACCACAGTCCCGTGTGCAGCCCGGCCGGGATCAGGGAGACCTGAGTTCCAGTCCTGGTTATCTTTGCCGACTCCTTAGGCCTTTGGCCAGTTCCTGCGACTCCCTCGGCCTTGGCTTCCCCACTGTAAAATGATGGAGAGGAGGGGCGGGCTTTGGGGGTCCTTCTGTCCCTGACGTGCCTTGAGCCTTCAGTCTCCTTGCTGAGAAAAGGGCTTGATTGACACCTCGTGGTCAGGGATGGGTGGGTGGCCTCCTGGGGCTGGTGTTTCCTGCAGACAAAGGGCCAATTGCACCTGCCATTAGAGTCCCGAAATCAAGGGCCGCCCTTCCCCAAGCCCCTGCGCCAGCAGCTCCTGGAAATCTGAGCCTCCGAAGAGCAAATATATACACACACCCACCAGCCACCACCACCGCCCCAAGCATCCCTGAAGAAAGGTAACCACAGAAACAACCGAGTTGGGAGCTGGGCGATCCTGTTCGGCTGAGACAGAACTGTCTTTCTAGCGTCTCTAGGGGAAAACTCAAATCCCTCCTTCAAATCCTCCTCCTGGGTGAACTGCTACAGCACAGGAGGTGCCCAGACAACCAGGTGGACAGCCGCCTGCAGGGGGAGCTGGGCTGGGGCTTCCAGCAAAGGTGGTCTGCCCCAGGAGACCTCTCTTTCTCCCTTGTCTCTGCCAAACCTAGACTCACCAGTTAAATGAAATGACGGTGAGCCTCTGTCGGACCAGCCGTCAGAGAGCGCTCTGGGCCCTGGGCGCCAGCCCTTCCTTTGTGGCAAAGACCAGTGGCCAAGGTCATTCTGCAGCTTCCCGTAGCTTGTCTGTGCAGGGGTAGGTAGGGTTACGGGGCGATACCTCTGTCAGACACCCGACCCTGACCGTCGGCCAGGCGACAGCTGCAGAGGTGCCCAGGTGTGACGTTCGCTGGGGCAGGTCATGCCGTGCCATGGTCACACACGAGACCCAGCTCTCGCTCAGGTTCAGTGTCAGAAGGCGTGGGGAGGCATCCACGTTCGGGAAGCCTACGTCGTCCCTCCTCAGGGCTGCCGAGCCCTCCGTTGGCCCTTCTGCATCCAACAAGAATAGAGAGCGCTAACGGGGGGTCTGGGGGGGTCTTTCAGGAGCCATCGCTGCCCACACTCATCCACTAGAAGTCGCATGAACCACCAGATGCAAGGGCACCTGGGCTCTCAGTCTCCTAAGTGCCCAGGAGAGCATGGAGCCAGCCTGGCAACCTCTTCCCGTCCCACTGCCACCACCGCCAAGCACAGTCAAGGGGCAGCAGGTGTTCGCATAAGCACGTCAGTTAGTGTCCTCAAGGCCTGTGCCGAGACCACCAGCAAAACCGGCTTATGGGAGACAGGATCAGTAAAGACTCACCGAGGAGGTGACGGCTTCGCTGGGCCTTGAGAGAGAAGTAGGAGTTCACCAGGCCGCATGACAGGGAAGACCTGGCAGACACAGGCAGGGTACAGGGTCGAGGGTGAGAAAGCCCAAGAAAGGCTCGCAAGCAGGCTGAGTCACACCCTGAACTCCAAGTCACTCACTGGTCCCTCCACACACCGCACCATTGCTCTCACCCAGGGGGCCTTCCCGTTTCTCCCCCTCCCCCAGTCTGGAAGCCACCGGTCCTGCAAAGCGCCCTCAGCTCTCACTCACGCCTGGACTTCTCAGCCCATCTCTGCTCTCTCTTCCCTGAGCTTTTAACGCACGCCCTTAATCACAAGCCTCATCTTGAAGGCTTATGTCTCAGGTGGGAGGCAAGCCGTCACTTCCTCCTCGTCCCTGACTTCCTCCAGAATGAGGACTGAAGCCCCAGACCAAGCGTAGTGGAGGGAGAGCATTCATTCAGTGGTTACTCGCCAATACTTTATTAACTCAGTCATTTAGTTAACTAGAGCAAGTACGCTTACAAATTCCGGACAGCACGGCGTCTGAATTTCCCAGGGCTGCTGTAACGGAGGACCGCCGAGCAGCTGGCTTCAACAACAGTGTGCCGTCCCACAGCTCGGGCGTCTGATGCAGGTGTCCGTAGGGTAGGTTCCTCCTTCAGGGCTGCGGGAAGCTGCTCTGTGCCGCTCTCCCAGCGTCTGTCCAGCTCAGGCTGCCCATGGCTTGTAGACAGCCACTTTCTCCCTGTGCATTCACATCACTCCCATCACCCACCTCTACCCACATCTCATTAAAAAATGGGGTTTTTTCTTAGATCTTTGCTATAGGGTACATGAACCTGCAGGAGTGAGAGGGTCAGAGAGACAGAAAGCGAGAAATCAAACCCCAAGGGGGATGGCCATGCTGCAGTCCCTTCTCCTCCATTCTCCTCTCAGGATCTTGGGCACACGTGCACACGTGTCAGGCGTGAGTTTGAAGCTGCCAGGTCTGGGATGTGAACCATGGTCAACCATGTGGGAGTCCAATGACGTAGCCATTACGCCATCTACTGTTCCCCAGATGTCCTCTTATTATAAAGACATGGCTGTATTGGATAGAGGATACCCTTATTACCCCATCTTAACGTGATCATATACAGAGACCCAGTTTGGGGGCCAGATGAGGTGGTTAAGGAGCTGGACTCCCATAAAACCAACCAAAGTTTGAATCCCAGACCTGGCAGCTTGGAAATCACACTAGGTGCATGTGCGTGCAGGCCTAGACTCTCAGGAGGAGAGTAGAGGAGAAGGGATTGTGATGTGGCCATCCCCCTTTAGGGGTAATTTCTCACTTTCCCTCTCATTGTCTCTCTCTATCCCTGGTGGGTGCATGTGCCCCATGGCAAAAAAAAAAAAAAAAGACACAACTTCCAAAGACGGTCATATGGACAGATACTGAGGGGAGGGCTTCAACATCTTCTAGGAAGAGGGGGAAGTGGGCATTTCAACCCATAATGGGTGTCCCCTACACATGAAATTAATTTTCCATATGATGATATTGAACACTTAAGGCAGAAATAACTGGTTGCTCTTAATAATAATGTTTGACTTAGTTTTATGATGTTACTGTTTTTCCAATTTTTATTGTGTTAAAATACACACAGCATGACAATTTATGCCTTAGTCCTTAGTAAGTGAACAGTTCAGTGGAATTAACACATTAATATGTTGTGTAACCACCACTACCAACCATCTCTGTAAGTCCTCAACGTGTAAAACTGATGCTCTTTCTTCATTAGACTGTATGACTAAGTGCCTCAGAGAAGTGGAATCATACAGTATTTGCCTTTTTGTAACTGGCGTATTTCACTTAGCATAATGTACTTAAGACTCATCCATGTCGTAGGCTGTCAGAGTGCCCTTCCTGTTTAAGGCTGAGTGATATTCCACTGTATGTGCATACCACACTTGTTTATCCAATCATCGGTTCATGGAGACCTGGTGACTTCCATGTTTTAACTATTGTGAAAAACGCTGCTCTGAAATGAGTATGCGAATATCTCTTCAAGAGCCTGTTTCCAGTTCTTTCAATATCCAGAAGTGGAATTGCCAGATTATATGGTAATTGTATTTCTAAAATTTTAAAAGGTTTTTACCATAGGGCACATGTCCTTGTAGGAAAGAGACAGTGACAGGGAAAGTGAGAAATCACCCCCCAGGAGGGATGGCCACACTACAATCCCTTCTCCTCCATGCTTCTCCTGGGATTTTGCATGCACCCAGCGTGAATTGCAAACCACCAGGTCCAGGACTCAAACCACAGTCGGCCATGTGGGGAGTCCAACATCTCAACCACTGTACCACCTCTTGGCCTTTATATTTCTGATTTTTTCGAAGAGCCACATATTATTTTCCACACTGGCTGTACCATTGTACATTTGCACCAACAGTCCACAAGGATTCCACTATCTCCACATCCTTACCAGTGCTTCTTGTTTGGGGGGGTTGTATGTGTTTGATATGACCATCCCAGTGCACACAAGGTGGTGTGTCATTGCAATTTTGATTCGCATTTCCCTAACATCTAGTGGTGAGCACTTTCCATGTTATTTATCATTTGTTTCTCTTCTCTAGAGAACATAGCTTTTTCCCCATTTTAAACTCAGGTTGTTTTTTGCTTTCATTTTGTTTCGGTTTTGATTTGGGTTGTTCTTGAGTTTTAGGACTTCTATCTGTGCTATTACTGCCAAACCCAATGTTGTGGAATTTGATAGTCTTAGGTCTTACATTTAGATATTTCATCCATTTCGAGTTACTTTTTGTATATGGTATTAGATAGAGGTCTCATCTTCATTCTTTTGAGTGTGGATACCCAGTTTTTCCAGCACCGTTAGTCAGAAAGACTGCCCCTTTGCCATTTCATCATGAAATTCTTGTCAAAAATCATTTGACAGTACATGCAAGGGTCTATACGTCAGTCTTTATTCCAGTGCTCCGTGGTTTTAATTACTGTAACTTTGTAGTATGTTTTAAAATCAAGAAGTGTGAGTCCTCCAGCTTTGTTTTGTTTTGTTTTCAAGATTGTTTGGGTGCTTCCAGTTGGCTCTGGCCATAGTGTCCTGAGAGGTCAGATTGCCGTCAGTCATAGCCCATGGACATGAACATGGTCACGGTCATGGTCATGGTAAAATGGAACTTCCAGATTATAAACAGTGGAAGATAGGAGGAACACCATTAGAAACTGTCCAGGAGAAGCTGGCTGCACAAGGACTAAGAGATCCATGGGCCCGGAATGCAGCTTGGAGATACACGGGTGGCTTTGCAAACAATGTTTCCTTCATTGGTGCATTATTAAAAGGGTTCAAGTGGGGATTTGCTGCATTTGTGGTAGCTGTAGGGACCGAATACTTCCTGGAATCCTCAAATAAAGATAAAAAAAATCACTGAAGAAATACCTGGAAGTATCTTAGTGACTTCTTAACTCTTATAAAAATATTTCTCCACTTAGTCTGCCTGTTTGTGTGTTAGTCCCTTTTAAGGGACAATACTGATAAGATTTAATAAATTAATAAAATAAAATTTAAAAAAAGTTGTTTGGGCTATTTGGAGTCCCTTGAGGTTCCAAGAATTATAGGGTCACTGTTTCTATTTCTGCCCCCCCTCAAAAAAAAAAAAAGATGGAATTTGGCTTTATTGATTTTGAAGAACTTTTTAAATGTTATCACCAGCATTCCTGGGACTACTTCTCCATTTTACAGATGAGGAAACCTATATTTGGAGAAATGAAACAACCAAGGTCACATGTTAGAGTCAGGAATCGCCGGGTCTAAAACCTAGATGAGTGTCGTGCTGAGCTTACACTGGCTTGGGAAGAAATACTATGTCAAAAAATTGCTTGTGGCGTTTTAATAAACTCAAGTGTGTGTTCTGCTAGGGAGAATATTTCACATAAATGTGGTTCCAGTTCACAAACTCCCGCTCCAGAATGTCTGAGGAAGTGGAGGCAAGCTTGCTTCCAGGTCCTCTTTTGATTCCGTCACCCAGCGTCATCTGTAATTACAGAGAGAAGTGTGGCCGCTGCGGCAGGATGGGCAGGCCTTGCTCACTTAGCCTAGGGGTGGCGGCACCTGGCTGCCTGCCCTTCCCCTGACCCCAGCGGCTTATAGGCCAAGGAAATGGCCCGAGAACTCCCTAGCAGCACCAGCCACAAGAAATTAAAGAGGTTTCTAGAAGAGAACACCGGAGATCTACCCCGAGTGGTCCTGCCTCAGATCAGCAGATGCATCCGAGCTAGAGCAACTGGGTCATGAGGTCGTCTTGTTTGTCCCTGCGTGCACCGTGTTTGTGGCCACTCCTGACACAGATGCCATGCCCTGTGGTCATCCAGGCAGTATGACTCAGAACCTGGGTCTGCTGGGGCTGTGTCCCCTCATTGCAAGCTCGAGGGAGTTGTGCTAAACTGAATTCTTCTGTTCCCCCCACTCTAGATTCATGTATTGAAATCCCAACCTTAAGAGCCCTTGCCAGAAACTAAACCAGCCAGCGCCCTGACCATGGACCGCCAGCCTCCAGAACCGTGAGGATAAATATCTGCTGCTGATCCACCAGCGTTGGCATTTTGTCACGGCAGCCTGAGCGCAAGACAGACAAGCCCTGGCTGATTTTTCTTCTGCCACTCCATCTGCCCCGTAGTCCCTCTCTACTCTCAAGGCTGGGTCACTTCCTTTTGTGACCAAGGTTTTGTGGGGAGGTTTTAGAGTTTTGTTTTGTTTGTTTGTTTTTGTTTTTGTTTTTTTTTTGCTATAGGGTGCATGCACTCGCTAAAGAGACAGAGGTACAGTGAGAAATCCTGGCCTCTCCAGGGGAATGACCACACTGCAATCCCTTCTCCTCCGTCCTCTTCTTGGGATTTTGGGCACACAAGTACATGCACTGAGCATGAGTTTCAAGCTGCCGGGTCTGGGACTTAAACCGCAGTTGACCATATGAGAGTCTAGTGCTTTAACCACTATGCCACCTGCTGGATCCATTGTTTGTTTTTTAACAGAGTCTCACCACGTTGGACCCTCCTGCCTCAGCCTCCTGAGTAGCTGGGACCACAGGTGCATGCCACCTCAGCTGGGCCACAGATTTATTCCTTGAGAAGTGCCTGGCTCTCTTACCCCAGCTTCTCTGCCCCTCAGCCCACCATGGGCTGCTAGGGAACAGGGCGAGTGTGTGAGCAGACCAGACGAAGCTCCACCACTGGCCTCTCTCACTGCCGTCACCAAAGGTGCGCCTTGGTGGGAATGACAGCTGGGACTCCAGGTCAGACAGACCTGGACTCCAGACTCTTCTACACAGCGGGCAACTTGACCTACCTCACAAGGTGGTTGAGAGACTGAAATGAACAAATATTGGGCCCTCTTGGAGGGACAAAAAAGCCACCCCTCTCCTTACTTCTCCTTCTTCCCTACCTCCACAGTAAGCCTGGAACACTCTTCGGCAATCCTGGTTGAGCCTTAATCCAAGATTCTTATTTCCTAATTCATTACATGTAGATTAATTTTTTTTTTTTTTTTTTTTTTTTTTTTTTTTTTTTTTTTTTTTTGGTCAGAGAGTGTGTGTGCTCACTGGAGAAAGAGAAAGAGAGGGAAGGTGAGAAAACGTTCCCATAGGAGGTGGTCACACCTTCTCCTCCATCTCTCCCTCCTTCCAGGAGCCTGGGTTCACACACACACACACACACACACACAGTGTTTTTTAAGCCACTAGGTCTGAAGCTCCCATGGTGCAATCAGCCATGAGGGAGCCAACCACCGTAGCCACCATGCCCCTGGCTGCCCAAAAGCACGGGTGTCGGTGTCTGTCTTGGGCTGAAAGAGGCAATGTATGCCAGGGGCCTGTGGCGTGGCAGGTCCTCGGGAGGCGGTCGCTGTGTTACGCTCATCATCATCGTGGTCGCCATCTTCATCTTCCTCAAAAGCGGACTGGCCACTTGACATCGTGTGTAAAGAGGGTCTTCCCAGGAGTCACAGTCAGGAGACTGGGAGCTGGCTTCAGCTCCGCTAGCTTTCAGCTGTGACAACGCCTGACTTCTCTGAGTTCATCCCTGGTGAGTGCTCTGCCCTGGGCGACTGGAGGGAGGGAATCGGATGCATTACGGGGTGGGAAAACCGGCTTCGTGAACTGCAAAGTGCACTGGACAGACCGGAATGCAGAGCGGAAGCATGGCTTCATAGCGGCGTCAAGCTGGGCTGATTAAGTGCTCCGGCTGGTTTGCACAGTGGGGTGGAGGAAGACAGGGATCCGTGAGACCTGGCCACCCAGAATGGAAGGGGGCACCATGTTGGTAGCTGTCAGGCCCCTTACAAAGGCAGGAGCCCCCAACCTGGGGCTCTGCACGATGCTCCTGTGTATTTTCCGCATCAGTGGACAACAAGGGGACTAGCCAGAGTCTGTGTGGCTGCAGCTCGTGCACGCTCATGTCAGTGCACAGGACCCAAGCCAAACGCAGACTGCATGTTGACTGCATTTTACCCAGCCTGAGCTAGAAAAGGCTGCCTGCCTCCCCAGCTCGGCTCCCAGCGGCTCCCGTTCTGGGACGGGAAGTTTCCGGTGCCTGAAAAACCAGCACGTGCCCTGCACGGGGCAGCTCCTCCCTGAAACGCTTTCCGAGACTACGAGACTACGGAGGGGTGGCTTTAAGATCCCGCTCTGCTTGGCTCCCGTCTCATGCCCTAGTCCAGACCACCCAGACTCCAACAGAAAGAACGTGCAACCCACACGTGTGATTTGACATTTTCTGGTAGGTCCATTATAGAAGTAAAACGATTCAGGTGAAACTAACTCGAACGATACATGTTATTTAATCCCACGTATATTACTATTCTCAACATGCAGTCAATCTGCGAATGAGAGATTTCACATTCCTGTTTCATGGGAACTCTGAAATTCAGTGTATGTCACGGTGAGTCTCAATTTGACCTATCTGCCATCCGAGGTCACCATCTGAGGTGGCCATTGCAGCTAGTGGCAGTCACATGATGGTGCAAGTATAGACCAGTCATCCCAGCGTGAGTGTGTGTAAGGCTTGTTGAAACACTGATTGCTAGGCCCCAACTCCAGTTTCTGCCCCAGTGAGTCCAGGCTATGGCCTGAAATTTGCATTTCCGACAAGTTTCTAGGTGATCCAGATGCTTTGGGGACCAAACTTTTTTTTTTTTTTTTTAAATTAAGGTTTTTGCCACAGAGCATGTGTGCTCAATGGAGCGACATAGAGGGAGGGAAAGTGAGCAATCACTCCTGCGAGCATGGCCATGCAGCAATCCCTTTTCCTCCACTCTCCTCTCGGGATTCTGGCCGTTCACACACATGCACCCGATACGATTTTTAAGCCACTAGGTCCGGGACTCGGAGAGCTGTTGGCCACGTGGGAGTTCAGCACCTTACCCACCATGCCACCTACAGGGCCCTGGGGCCCACACTTAGAGAACCATGGGCTAGACAGTTATGAGGCAAGCAAAAGGTGCCTTTTCGTTTATATTAGGGGAAACCCTGTCATTACTACCAAGCTACAGTAATCAAAACAACATGGTATTGGCATAAAATAGACATACAAATGGACAGAACCAACTAATCCAGAAATAAACCCTCACTCTGATTGTCACGTGACTTCTGCGGTTGTCAAGGTAATCCAATGAGAGAAAGAATAATCTTGAAAGCAAATTGTATTGGTTTCAATCATCTTGAAAACACATGCTGCTGGGATAATTGGGTGGGCAAATACAGAAGAATGAAGTTGGGCTCCTGCCTCACACCATATAATTTTTGTAATTAACTCAAAATAAATCAAAGACCTCAACATAAGGCCTAAAACTATAAAACTTTTCTAAAAAAAGTAAGTGCAAATCTTCATGACCTTGGATTATACAATAGTTTCTTATGATACCAAAGCACATGCAGTCAAGGAAAAAAATGTTACTTCTTCAAAATGAAAAACTCATGTGCTTTGATGAGACCATCAAGAAAGTAAAAAGAAAACCTAAGAATAGGAGAAAAAAAATTGCAAATCATGTGAGTAGAGAGTGATTTCTGGTAAGTACGGTTTCTTTTTGGAATTAGATAGAAGGAATGATGGTACAGTTTTGTGAATATACTATGAACCACTGCATTGCACACTTAAAAATAAGTAGATAAATGGAAACTATCAAAGGGAAGGCATTTGCTTCAAGCCATGTACATAAGCATTGCTGGGACACCTAGACCCTGGACCAAGGATGCCTAAGGAAGACCCCCCCCCTCCACCATCATGTCTCACCTGGCCTGGGGGGCTGCACTTTCTCAAGTACTGCAAGATCCTGGCATTAAAAGGATTCCACTAAGCAAAATCCTTTCATAAAGTGAAAAAGGAATTTCACAGGAAAAACAAAATCTAAATAGCCAATAAACATATGAAAGATGCTCACCCCCGCCTCGCCTCGCCTCCGGAGCCAGGAAAGCCTAAAGAAGGCAACAGTGTGGTGGCATTTCCTAGTCCCTCTCCCAGGTGTGGGGGACAGTGTAGGAGAGGGGACTCACCCCTCATTGTGTGGAGGAGCGCCAACTGAGACCATCGCTTTTCTGGAACACCTGGGCAATGCCCAGTGACACTCAAGAGGCACATACCCCTCACCCCAGCAAGCGCCCCCCAGGTGCAGACGCTAGGAAAGTGTCTGTGCAGAGCCAGAGCGAACATTAAAAGCAGTCTCAGAGGAGCCAGCAGGCGGCGTGCTAGTTAAGGCGCTGGACTCCCACACGACTGACCGTGGTTCAAGTCCCAGAACCAGTGGCTTGTAAATCACGGGGCACATGTATGCGTATGCTGAAAATCCTAGGTGAAGAATGGAGGAGAAGGGATTGCGGCATGGCCGTCCCTCGGTGTGTGTGTGTGGGGGGTGGTTTCTCACTTTCCCTCTCACTGCATCTATTTCTTTCCAGTGAGTGCACACGCCTTATGGGAAACACACACACACACACACACACACACACACACACGCACACACACACCGCCCAGTCACCGGCAGGGGAAGGAGGACATGACATGCGTTCTCCCTGTAGGCTGGGCTAACGTAACAGCAGCCACCAGGAGCGAGGGAGAC
>NW_006159501.1:8325374-8338245 GCF_000334495.1 Tupaia belangeri chinensis
AAGTGAAAAAGAAATTACACAGAAAAAAAAAAATCAAAATAGCCAATAAACATATGAAAGATGCTCACCCCCGCCTCGCCTCCGGAGCCAGGAAAGCCTAAAGAAGGCAACAGTGTGGTGGCATTTCCTAGTCCCTCTCCCAGGTGTGGGGGACAGTGTAGGAGAGGGGACTCACCCCTCATTGTGTGGAGGAGCGCCAACTGAGACCATCGCTTTTCTGGAACACCTGGGCAATGCCCAGTGACACTCAAGAGGCACATACCCCTCACCCCAGCAAGCGCCCCCCAGGTGCAGACGCTAGGAAAGTGTCTGTGCAGAGCCAGAGCGAACATTAAAAGCAGTCTCAGAGGAGCCAGCAGGCGGCGTGCTAGTTAAGGCGCTGGACTCCCACACGACTGACCGTGGTTCAAGTCCCAGAACCAGTGGCTTGTAAATCACGGGGCACATGTATGCGTATGCTGAAAATCCTAGGTGAAGAATGGAGGAGAAGGGATTGCGGCATGGCCGTCCCTCGGTGTGTGTGTGTGGGGGGTGGTTTCTCACTTTCCCTCTCACTGCATCTATTTCTTTCCAGTGAGTGCACACGCCTTATGGGAAACACACACACACACACACACACACACACACGCCGCCCAGTCACCGGCAGGGGAAGGAGGACATGACATGCGTTCTCCCTGTAGGCTGGGCTAACGTAACAGCAGCTACAAGCAGCGAGGTAGACATTTGTGAACCGCCTCGATAATCCCACAACAGCACCCGTCCAGGGGAAAGGAAAGGACACTGTAAAGTATGCTTTGTTTATATTCACGTAAAGCACATAAGGCGGGCCAGCCGGGCGGTACAGAGGTTAAGGCTCTGGATCTCAGAAGGCCAACTGCACTGTTCGAGTCCTGGACCCAAAGGCTTGAAAACCATGCTGTATTCATATGCATGTGTGCCCAGAATCCTGAGAGGAGAATGGAGAAGGGACTGTCTGAGGCTGTTCCCCGGGTGCCTTCTCGCTTCCCTTCTCTCTCTGTCTCTCCAATGAGCTCACGTGCCCCATAGCAAATAAATAAAAATGAAGTAAAAGAAGCCTATGTGTGGAGTCCACAGGAGCTTCAGCAGAGGGGTTAACAAGGCGGAGCACTAGAGGCCGTGGGATGTCCCAGGACAGAGGAAAGCAAGTGGCTCAGGTTGGGGACTGTTGAAGGAGTGCCATCACTGCGAAGCTTGAAATAAGGAAGGGTGAGTGCAGGGTGGGGGGACACCGGCAAAGTCACAAATGTAGCACGATGTCAGAAACCACAGCTGCAGACACTCAGCCCAACAAGCGCCAGTTCAAGGGACAGATGAGGGATGTCCGAGAGCCCAGCCTCCCAGGTGTGGGGCCGTGTTGGGAGAGGGACCAGGGAGGGCGGCTGGGGGCTCAGGGCATGCTGAGCAGCCCCTTCAAAAGTGTGGCACTTCTGATGACTCCCACCCCATGCTCGAGACCAGGCTTCTGCTGCCTTGGAAGCTCCAGGACACATGGAGTCGGGTGTCTGCCCACGAGGCACTTCCTGCAGAGAGTGAGGTGTGAACGGGCGAATCCACAAGGCTGGCAGAAGATCCACGGTTGCAGGGGTCGGGGTGAGCTAGCGGATACCGGGCAGCTGCCCACAGGCAGGTGCAAGCAGCACCCACACAGCAAGTGCCCTCTGAGGACACCACCCAGCACAGCGGAGTCATGGCTGCAGCAATGCACATTCTAGGAGCCCCATCAGAGCCAAGATACACCCTCTCCATTGTGGGAAGTGTCGGCTGAGTCCCTCCCTCATGTTGCTCCTGAGTGGAAAGAGCTGCCTACCCCGAGATCACCTGTCCCCAGGGGCAGTCGACGTGGATGACAGCAGCCCAGACTCCTTCCCACCATGCCCCTGTAGGTCCACCCCGACTCCCGGCCCCCTGCACAGTTGGCTGAGGCTCCGTGGCAGCTGCCTCAGCCCGTGTTCCCAGCTTATTACACAGGTGTGTCCCCCAGGGCCCTCCTAATAAAGCTCCTGCCTGTGCAGCTCATCTCCAAATCTGTTTCCCAGGGAACCGATCGAAAGCCCGGGGTATCCAACGACAGGCTGGAGTTACCAAGAAAACATCAGACAGCTCTGGAGCCTCATCAGAGCTGCATGCGATCTGCCCGCCTTCCTTTCTATGTTAGACTTTGCTGCAAATAAGAGGCCTGAGAAACAGTGGCTGCAGCGAGACAGAAGTTCCGCGCTTTCTCCTGTAGACATAGCTCTATAGGACGGGGAGTGGATACGGGCTCACCTGGGGCGGGGTGTGTTGGAGGACAGAAGAAATGGAAGGCAAAGGCATACAGGAAACTTTAGGAGGCCGTGGAACGCTCTGTGCTTGAGATGGTGGTTGCATGGTGCTGGGGTTTGGAGCTGTTCCCTGGGAGTTCATGCTCTGAGCCACAGGAACAGATTGAGTGAAACTTTGATCCAACTATCCTGTGGAAGGGTGGGGCCTTTTGGAAGAGAGCAGTGACTGGGTGGCCAGGGTCTGGCCTCCACAAGTCCTGGGGGTTAGAAGGAGGGAATGAGGGACCAGCAAATGGTGCAATGATCACATCGCTGGCTCCCACATAGTCAACTGCAGTTCGAGTCCCAGACCTGGTGACTTAAAACTCACACTGGGTGCAGGTGCGTGTGCGTGCGTGCCCCAGATCCTGAGAACAGAATGGAGGAGAAGGGATTGCGGCATGGCCATCCCACCCAAGGGGCGATTTCTCACTTCCTGTCTCTGTCTCTCCAGTGAGAGGGAATGAAACAAGGGAGCCGGCACAGCACGGGCCACGCTGTCTGCACACACCCGCCACCCTCTCCGCTTCCCTTGGCCATGTGTGGCCAGTCTTGTGCCTTTGGACTTTCCAGCCACGGGATTTATGAGTTGAATAGCATCTACTCTTTATCAGTCTCCCGGGGAAGTCAGCAATTCCGTGCAGCTTTGGGCGGCAGGGACTCGGCCTTCTTTACTCTTGCTTCTCTGCTTGCATGGTCTTTGTTCCCAGAGTCACACTGTGGCCCAGATGGCTGCAAACGCTCTAGCAGGTGGAAGGAAGGAAAAAAGGGAAAGGGCCGTACACTCTCTCCCTTCTGAAAAGAGGGTAAGCGCCACACGCGTTTCTTCTTCTTCTTTTTTTTTGGAGAGGATCTTGCTATAGGGCGCACGCGCTCGCCAGACAGACAGAAAGAGACAGAGAGACAGAAAGCGAAAAATCACCTCCCAGGGGTGATGGCCACACTGCAATCCCTTCTCCTCCATTCTCCTCTCAGGATCTTGGGCACGCACGCACACACGCCCGGCGTGAGTTTTAAGCCACCAGGTCTGGGACGCGAACCGCGGTTGACTACGTGGGAATCCAGCGACATAGCCATTATGCTAACTGCTGGTCCCCGCATTTCTTCTTTTTCTTCTTCTTTTAAGAATTATTTTATTTATTTATTTATTTTATTTTGACCAAAGAAGGACAAAGTGAGAGCGAGGAAATGTGAGAAAGCAAGCCACCAGGTCCGGGACTCAAACCACAGTCAGCCACATGGGAGTCCAGCACCTTAACCACCATGCCACCTGCCAGCCCCACCATACACGCTTCTGCTCATGTGTCCCTGCCAGAACCCAGTCCCAGAGCTGTACGTCCACCTAAGGAAGGCTGGGAAGCGTGCAGTCCTTTCAATGGGACCTCAGCAATCCCCGAGGTGGGGTCTTGTTATGACGGAACAGGAGGAGAAGGACCTCTGGGGCATTTCGTGCAGTGTCTTAGAAAGATACCCATGGAAAAGTGGTTTGCGTAACACAGCAGGTGCCTTGAAGGGAACGCTGGAGGGACTGACCGAGCAAGGTCCTCGGGCTCATCCATGGAGAAGCAGGGTAAGATGTGGGCGCCCGGGGACATCAACATGGCTGGGACAGGCCCAGGGTCTGCAAGGGTCCAATATTCAATCTAAGTTTCCCTTTATCTTCTTCGCAGATTTCTGGTTTCTTAAAACTAAAGAGAGGGAGAGTCTGGTTTTGGAGGTAAGTGGAGGGTGACTCTCAAGTGTCCAGAGTTTCTTTTGGGGGTGATGAAAACATCCTAAAATTTCTTGTAATAATGGCTGCAGAACCCCGTGCCTCCAGGGAAGCCCCGTGAAGTGTGTGTGGTAAAGGGGAGTGTTATACAGTAGGTGAATGATCGCTCAATAAAGTGGTTTGAAAAGTTTTCCTTCCTTTTTTCCTTTCTGTGTCCCTGTTTTCTGACAGATCAGCTGAATGGTACTCCTGCCCGCACGCCTTTTGCACGCACTGAGTCCTCTGTAAGAATCTCCCTCTCCTCTCGCACCTGGAGAATCATTTAGATGCTCTTCTGACAGCCTGTGCGACCAAGCCACCAGGACACAGCCTCAGGCTGCAGGAAATCATGTGCCCCTCGAGCCACCTATCAAAATACCTCTTGTGTTTGACTCAAGTGGAAGAGATGAATCGAAGCTCTCCAGCCAGAAACCAGGTGTGCTAGAAGGCCCGAGCCGCCCTGTCTGCTCCCCTGCCGCTGTTGGCCCCTGGCATCAGCACACTGTCCAGGGCGGCCATGTGCTCAGAAGCACAGGCTGACTGGGAGCACCTTCCCACTGCACAAAAATGCAGGGTCATAAAACCAACAGCCTGGGGACCAGCAGCTGGCATAGTGGTTAACGGGCTGTGATGTGTGGGCAGGTCCCGCCCATGACCGCATCAGCCCCTTCCCCGTCATCTCAGGGCCCGGGATGCAGGCCATGATGAGCAGCTGCAGGGCAGGGGCTTGCAGCAGGCACCAGGCAGAACCTCTGGCATGGCCGTGGAGCTGAGACCCGGCCTTAGGTAGGGAGTCACTGGTGACTCCTGGTCTTCTCACCTTCTCCATCCCAGTCACCAGCCCACAGTCCAACTCCCGGGTCTTCCTCGCTCCTGCTT
Source organism: Tupaia belangeri chinensis (assembly GCF_000334495.1). NCBI lineage: Eukaryota > Metazoa > Chordata > Mammalia > Scandentia > Tupaiidae > Tupaia > Tupaia belangeri. Next base: position 8,330,325 of record NW_006159501.1, read on the forward strand.
CTCTGCACCCCCATGATGACTGCCAGCATCTCTCGCTTGCTTACAGTAAGGGCCTCTCTCTGGCCCCCACAGTCAGGGGCTCTCCAAAACCTGCATTGCTCTTGGGAACGTGGCCTCTGAGCCTGTGCCTGAGGCCGCGGTGACCAGCAGCCTCACCTGCCCACGTGTGACAGGTAGAGCCCTGCAGGGCCCTCCTGTTGCTCCTGGGCCCCCCACTCAGGCTCAGGTTTGCACACACACCATGATCTTTGCAGAGATGCCCTGACCCCCCAGTCCTCTTACCTGGTCACTGCTCCTTCTCGGGTCCCCACGTAAATGTCCCTGGGTCAGGTCAGCGGCCTGGAACTTCACTGCACTGGTCAGGACGCTCCCTTCGCAGTATCAACAGCCCCAGCAACTGTGCTCCATGGCCCGCTCCCGTGGGGTGCACTTCCTCGGTGGGGACCACGTGTGGCATGACAGCTGGCACGCAGCAGGTGGGTGGTTAGTGCTTACCGAACACAGAGCCTCTGGGCCATCCTCTGGCTGCTTCTGTCATGATAGAAGGGCCTAGAGTGAGGCTGAGAGCAGAAAGGAGAGGACAGTGTGTGTGTGTGGTGGGGGGAGCCCTTCAGGGCTGCAGGTGAGGAGAGCAGGGGTGAGGGGAGGTGAGGAGGAGCCCAGGCCCCTGGTCCAGGGTCTACGTGGAGGGTGGTGCCATTTGCCAGGGCAGCTCACTGGAGGGGTCAGGGCTGGGGTAGGGAAGGGCAGCTCGCCCCTCTGGGGGCTGGATGCCCAGGAACAGATTCTGGGCAGAGCAGTGGTTTGGAGGTGGCTCCAGGAGGTGGGCGAGCCACCAAGGAGGGAAAAGAACCACAGCTCTTGCTCGAGGCCATGAAGCGAGAACTGCGCCTGCCAGGACCCGGGCTGCCAGGCCCTTCTCAACCCTTTCGCAGTTCATGAAAACTCAGAAGAAACTTGCAATTCTTTTCAAACAGCTGAGCCCTGGGGACAGGCAGGGACAGCAGGACTCCAGCCTAGATTAGGTCAAAGGATTCCTGCCCCCCACCCCCTGCCACACTCACACACACGTGAAGCTGCAGAATTGGAATCTAAAGTGGCATTCAGATGTTTTGAAATTTGACTGACCTAACAGCCCTGAACGAAGGGACACCCCCTGGATAGGACAGAGTCCCACAGAAACACGTTTCCTGAGCTTTCAGGACTACGGTTGGTTTCATTTAGCAAAAAGGTAAGAAATTGATATGGAAAAAAAAAATACTGAAACATAGCCTTAAGAAAAAAATCATCAGTGGCCTTTTAAAACGTGCATGCATTCATGTGAGAGCGCTTTGACGGGGCCTAGTCATAGCACAGTCTCTTCCCTGGCCTTCCACCCAGTCAGGAGCTCGGACTCGCACACGCACCCCGTGCATCAAACACATCTTTAAATTTTTATTTTTAACCTGAAGCACACCAGAGTTTATTCGCCAGTGAAGCCCTGATGCAGGCCCACGGCCTTCTCTGAGTGCCTGCCATGCGGTTGGGGGTGAGCCTTGCCCAGGCAGCTCTGCAGAGTCCTGTCCGACTTCCGGGTTCTGCCTCTTTAAAATATAATGAGAGTTTAAGAATCTCATGAAAACGCCTGAGTGCGGACTCGGCTTAGACACATTCCTCCTTCTGTGCTTTGGCAGCTCTCTTTGTGCGCGTGCTAGTTACCTACCGCTGCGTAACAAATGACCTCACTCCTTAGTGCCTGCAAGCACCATCAATTATTCTCTCTCTCAGCGCCTGTGGTCAGGAATGTGGGAACAACTGGACTGGAAGGTCTGTTCAGGGTTTCTCAGGAAGCTGCAGTCAGATGTCGGTCAGGGCTGCCCTCATGAGGATTGACCCGGACGGAAGGATCTGCGTCCTCATTGGCTCACTCTCAAGGCTGGTGCTGGCCACTGGTGGGAGGCCTCAGCCCCTGTCCACGTGGGCCTCTCCAAAGAGCATTCTCGTGCTATGACAGCTTCCTCCAGGGCAAGCAGCCCCCGAGAACCAGGCAGAAGTTGCAAAGCCTTGAAGGCTTAGCCTGGGAAGCCTCAGGGCCACTTACGTCGTCAAAGCTGTCATTTCCAGTCTTGGTTGGGTGTGGGCAAGAACACAGCTGTGTGGATTCCAAGAGGTGAGAATCCCTGTGGCCTCTCTTGAAGCCTGGCTAGCACTTCCGGCAGCAGGTAATAAATTCAACAGTAATTCTTAAAAATAATTCACCTTTCTCAAAGCATTTAAGCGCGTATTCCTAGAAATGACTCTTCGTATTCACACTTTGTCATTTTATGCATATTTAATCACCCAGTGCCATTACAATGACGAGCATAACTAACAAATGGATTTGGCAGCATGGTCGGCTGACGAGGGAGCGGGTAGGACCAGCTGGCAGCCGGGGCGTGGGCACACAGGGAGAAGCTGTGGCCTGGGCACAGCACGCAGGGGCTCCTCGGGAATGTGGAGGTCGGTTAGACGGAGCCTGAAGTGCGTGAGGTCATGCCCCCCAGCACCATCGCAGGCTCAAGAGTCAGCTCACCCGGGCTGACGGTCTCTGGTGCTGGCCGCGAAAGGTCTAGCTCACCTCACTAAGCCGTCACTGAGCACCCCAGAGCCAGGCCGAGGGGTCCCAACAGGCTCTTCCCCAGGACAACCGTGTCCAGTGAAGGCGACATCGAAGGAGCCAGGAGAGCTCCACATGGCGCTCGCTGAGGGGAGGGGCGCCCAGAGGCCGTGAGCAGAGCAGGGGGTGCTGTAAAGGCCCCCACCTGGGGGCTCAGTCAGTGGACAGTTACGCTCTCATGGTCCTGGAGGCGGGAGTCTGGCCCAGGTGTCAGCAGGGCTGGTTTCCCCACAGGCCTCGCTCCTAGGTTTGCAGAGGCCATCTTCTCCTGTCCTCACGTGGCTGTCCCTCTGTGCGTCCGTGTCCTAATCGCCTGTCTTTATAAAGTGGATTAGTACGCCTCCGTGACCTCATTTTACCTGATCACCTCTTTAAGACCCTGCCTCCAAGTACAGCCTCATTCCGGGGTGTAAGGCTGGGACTTCAGGGTAAGAACTTGGGGTGGGAAAGAGACACAGTTCAGTCCAGAGAGGGAGGGAAGGGCGCCCACTCCAGCCCGGGAGGGCCAAGCAGGCTTCCAGGAGCAGGCCCTGCTTAGTGGAGTCCCAGCAGATGAACATGCGATCTCCCGGCCCAGGAGGGCTGTGCGGGGAGACAGCCGAGCTCTGCCGCGTGGTGGGTTGTGGGCAGGCAGGAGACGCCATCCTTGTTCAGAAGCAGCTCCTGCCCCCAACCTGCCCTCTCCACCCCAGGGTCCTGTTCAGTTCCACTTCCAGGAAGAGAGAGCGAAAGTCACCCACCAAGGCCAGGACACTTGTCACTGGGGACCCAGAGGGGTTGGCTTGCGTGTCACGGGAAGCTACATCGGCTGGAACTAGAAAAGTCTTCAGCCTGCCAGGCACAGGAGTGATGGTGACCGCGAGGTGGCAGCCTGCGGGGAAGGTCTGGAGGAAAGGGAAGCGGGGACCAGCAAGCACCTCTGCGGCCTTCGGAGTGTGAGTGCCTGGGCCCAGCAGATGACGTCATGGTTACGCCACTGGACTCCCCCACGACCCACCACAGTTTGAGTCCCACACCCAGTGACTTGAACTCACACCGGGCGCGTATGCAGGCATGCCCAAAATCCTGGGAGGAGAATGGAGAAGGGACTGTGGTGTCGCCATCCCCCCTGGGGGTGATTTCTCGCTTTCTGTCTCTGTCTCTCTGGTGAGCGCATGCACCCTACAGCAAAAATCTGTCTAAACAAAAAGGCAAAGGCGTGTGCATGCGTGGGTGTGGGTGTGTGTGTGTGGCAGGGGGCTGCCTTCCTGGAGCCCATACCCCCAGCGTCTAGGAGTCTGGCCCGGTGCCCTGAGCTGTTTAGAGAAAGCTCCGACATCAGGGCCAGGCGTCCTCCTGCCGGCTCTGCCGAGGATCGGCCTCGCAGTCCTGGGAGGACACGGGCAGTTCCCATGTGCTGCCGCTGCCGCCCTCCCCGCCTGGAAGCCCCACGAGACACACGAGGGAGCTCAGCAGGCCGCGAACCCGCAAACACTAGGCCTGGCCTGCGGGGAATGGCGCCAGGGTCCCGCACACCAGCCCGTCACTGAGCGCTCGCTGTACTGGCTCCTGTCCCTGCAGTGGGGGAGGCTCCTGCCCATCACACCACCCTGGGCTCCAGGTCCCTTCATGGCTGGCCGGAGCCTGCAGCAGCAGGACCTGGGGATGCCCAGGCCAGGCCAGCGTGGGGCCCTCCAAAGACACAGTGTCTCATGTGTGGGCCCGCAGAGGGGGACTAGGGAGATGGGAGTGGGACCGCACCGTGGGAGAAAGCAGCGTAACTCCTCTTTTTGATTTGATTTCATCCTTTCAAAATTGTATAACTGGGGACGCAGCCTGGGGGGACAGTCGGGAGCAGACTGAACTGCGGTGCTGGAAGCCACGTGGCCGGCCGTGGGATCAAATCTCCCGGTTGACCTGGAGACACTCCACATACACGTGTGTGTGCCCAGAACCCTGAGAAACTGGAGAACCAGGGGCAGGGGTGTTAGAGTGACAGACCGTGCTGAGGGAGCTCCTCACCCCACTTTTCTCTTGGGTACATGCACACACCCGCTATCATGAGTGAAATAAACTTCGGAACCTTCCAGTTGGGGACTTTCTTATCTTACAGTTCGTGCTGGTGCAGGCACACGTGCACAGGACAGTGAGCGAGTAACGAGGCCACGTCAGGCACACGCCACGTCCCTCTACTGCCAGCCTCAGGGAGTGTCCTCTGCCGACAGCCCAGTGGTCCAGGCCCTGCCCAACTGCTTGGCCTCCTCTGGCCTTCCCCCACTATTGGCTGCCTGGAGACTTTGGGCTCCGTCCTTCCCAAGGTCAGTGAGGAGTCCCTCTAGTGTAGGCAGATACAGGGCACACACATGTTCACACATGCACACACTCATGCACACACTCTCCACCGAACTGACATGCTGGGTTCACAAGATCCAGGTTGGGTGTCTTGGGCAGGGCAGGATGATACGGCTCCTGTGTAGGCCCGAGGAAGGGGGTGGTGCCACACGGGCAGCTGGCAGAGCTGAGGTCCTGGCTAATGCCCTCGACCCACCCGGTACATAGGGTCTGTCCTGGGCACCTTGCTGCTGGAGGCACCCACAGGAGACTGGGCGAGGCTCTGGTGGAAAGTTGGAGATCCTGGAGCACTGCCCAGCCTCTGGTTTTATAGCTGGCAGATTGAGGGTCAGGAGGAAGGGAGCAGCCGCCCACAGTCAGGTAGCTGGTCAGCTGTGGAGCGAGGCCTCTGCTCCATCCGGGTCTCCTTCCACAGCACCTCCAGGCTGCCTTCGCCTTCCGTGCTGTGTCTGTCCCTGGGGCCCAAGGACACCGTGGGTCCAGAGGGAGGGCCAGCAGGAACCAGCAGGAGGGGAGGCCTCACACCTGTCTGGGAACGTCCGCAGCACCAGCCATGCTGCCGCCCTCGCCTTCCCCTGTCCTCACTGGTCCCTCACCTTTCTGGGTCAGAAAGCTGGCTTACAGCGGGGTCGGGACTGTGCACGGAAACAGGCCCGCCCTGGGCAGCCCCCGCAGCAGGCTGGGTGGAAACACAGCGCGGAGGGCGAGGGGACGAAGGAGAGGAGATGACCCTTCTTCCAGGGACACGCTCCGACACCCAGGAGGTCATCGAGAGCCCCAAGGAAGTGACAGAGCCATGTCCATCTGCTCAGAGCTCCTGGCTCAGGAGCAGCGTTCTGCCCCACCCCCAGTCCCCTCAGGGGCTCTGAGGAAGGTGAGTTACCTTCCCCAGCAAGGGAGCACAGAGTTTCAGAGAGATTAAGTGATTTTCCCAAAGCCACCCAGGCCTGGGATGCAGAGCCCGCCTCCAACCCCCGAGTCCGCTCTACGATCAGAGCCATCCCCATGCCACACCCCCACAGCTTCCAGCTGTGGCCCGGCCAGCATGGAGGTGCCACCTAGGCCAGCATTCCCAAACTGTTTGGTCTCAGGCCCCTCCACATGTAGTAGCAGTGAGGACCCCAAAGGATTTTCGCAAATGTGGATTATATCTACCAATATTTACTGTGCTCAAAATGAAAAACATACACAAATAAACATATTTTTAAAGAATTATTTATTTAATTTTATTTATTCATTCATTTATTTTAACTTGGCCAGAGAGAGAGGAAGTGGGAAAGCGAGCCACCAGGTCTGGAACTCGAACTGTGGGCGGCCATGTGGGAGTGCCTTAACCACCCTGCCACCTGCCGGTCCCCCATACAGAATTATTTTTAATTCAAGTGAAAATAGTTCTTGTTAACGTCACATTCTTGAAGGGGAAAATAAAAACAAAACAAAACAAAAAAGACCCGTAGTGGGCACTGTGGCATCCCTCCGCATCTCTGCAAATGCTGTAGTTGAGCCACACCCCTAGTGGATGCCTGAAACACCAGCTAGGGCCGCCCCTACACACTCTCCTAGATAGAGCGTAATTTAATAGGTTGTCTGAAAAGTCGTGACGCATCTCGCATAGAAAAACGCGCCTGACCTTTCTGACAACCCAGCGTAACCTGGGCACAGTGCGAGGTGACACCAACACCTGACAGAACAGGATGATCTGGGGCGGAGAGCTGTGCAGTGCAGGGGAGGTCCGGGGCTGGCCCATGGGGAAGGCTCTGGGCTCGTGTCCGGAGACCCCCTGCACGCACCGGGCCTGCATGGCACCGAGCGCGGATGGAGATGGAGCCGAGGTGGCTGCTTTGGCCTGGGTGGGGCCGCCAGCCGGCAGGCCATCAGGAAGAGCCACCGCCTCTCTAGTTCATCACCACCTCGGTGCAGCCTCCCTGTCCTCCCCACCCCAGCCCTCCTGTGGGCCCCCGCTGGCTCCAGGGGACAGGAGCTATCCGGCACAAGCTGTCACACTGCTTGGTGTGGGTCTGCCTCCCCCCTGGCCGTGGGCACCCGGAGAGAGAGCTTCATGTCACCCTCATAGTCGCGGACCTGGCAGCGAGCCAGCCCAGGTGCACACGACGCGCGGAGGCCGGGATCTGCCCTTCATCTCTCAAGGCCCATTCATAGGGAGCAGGTGGAGTGCGGAGCCGAGGAGGGGGGTCAGGCCACGCAGTGCAGCTGTCGTTTGGCAAAGCCAAGGGCGTAACTCTATGCGGAGGAAAAGTGGGTTTTGGCAGCTCCTCTGAGCTTCTGAAGATAAGCCAGGCAGCGCCCGAGGGCAGGAGCCTCGCTCACAGCTCACAGCTCACAGCTCACGGACAGGCTGCCTGGAAATCCCGCCAGCACAGGGCACTGTGGGAAATCATGGCTCCCAGGCCTCCCCGGATGTCCCAAGCCCCATGGCTGGCACCAAAGTCACCTCTCCCTCCTCTAGACATGGTCCCTGCCTTATCATAGTTCCTGGGAGTAGTCTCCATTGCCACCAGTCAGGTGCATAGCACAGAGCTCCACCTCCATGAGGCAGTGCAGGCTTGGGTGTGGAAGGCATCCGTGTGCAGAAATGTGCGTGAAGGAGCTGCAGGGCGATGTGGCTGTCGGAGAAGTGTCAGTCTGGATAGCAGCGTCTTTGCTTATTCACACAAGTGTTTGTTGCCTTTTCTTTTCTTTTGTGTGTGTGTGTGTGTATGTGTGTGGTCTTTGCTATAGGGCACGTGCGCTCACCAGACAGACAGAGACAGAGACAGAAAGTGAGAAATCACCCCCCAGCGGGGGATGGCCACGCCGCAATCCCTTCTCCTCCATTCTCCTCTCGGGATCTTGGGCATGCACACACATGCGCCTGGCGTGAGTTTAAGCCACCGGGTCCGGGACGCGAACCGCAGTCGACTACGTGGGAGTCCAGCGACATAGCCATTACGATAA
>NW_006159501.1:8338374-8342962 GCF_000334495.1 Tupaia belangeri chinensis
AGAAAACCCAGGGGGCCCCGGGGGGCGGGAGCCTCGCTCACAGCTCACAGCTCACAGCTCACGGACAGGCTGCCTGGAAATCCCGCCAGCACAGGGCACTGTGGGAAATCATGGCTCCAGGACCTGCATGGATGTCCCAAGCCCCATGGCTGGCACCAAAGTCACCTCTCCCTCCTCTAGACATGGTCCCTGCCTTATCATAGTTCCTGGGAGTAGTCTCCATTGCCACCAGTCAGGTGCATAGCACAGAGCTCCACCTCCATGAGGCAGTGCAGGCTTGGGTGTGGAAGGCATCCGTGTGCAGAAATGTGCGTGAAGGAGCTGCAGGGCGATGTGGCTGTCGGAGAAGTGTCAGTCTGGATAGCAGCGTCTTTGCTTATTCACACAAGTGTTTGTTGCCTTTTCTTTTCTTTTGTGTGTGTGTGTGTGTATGTGTGTGGTCTTTGCTATAGGGCACGTGCGCTCACCAGACAGACAGAGACAGAGACAGAAAGTGAGAAATCACCCCCCAGCGGGGGATGGCCACGCCGCAATCCCTTCTCCTCCATTCTCCTCTCGGGATCTTGGGCATGCACACACATGCGCCTGGCGTGAGTTTAAGCCACCGGGTCCGGGACGCGAACCGCAGTCGACTACGTGGGAGTCCAGCGACATAGCCATTACGATAACTGCTGGTCCCTTGTTACCTTTTCTTAAAATGGAACCCATTGGGCATCCATAGCTGAGGCCACTGGAACACTCACCATTTCTGGGCAGATCTGGCAGGATCTCTTCAGGGGAGGTGAGCACCCGTGAGCAAGGCCCGGGATCCCCGAAGGATTAAGCCCCAGGATGGAGCAGGGTTTGGAGGCCACCTTTGGTACAGGAGGTTTAGGGTAATCCTGGGCTCCTTCAGAGCCACAGCCCCTGGAACTGTTTCTCATGGAGTTGCCAGCTCCAAGCTGGAAAATTCTAGAATGTTCATAGGACCTTCAAGGAAGGCAAAAAGACAGACACAGGACAGCTTCCTGGGTAATCCTGAATGACTCAGAGCCTTTGTGAAGACGGTCTGCCTGTGGGCCTGGGTCCTCGTTCCTGCCCCAGGGAGGGCTCGGGGTGTGGCAGGTGGGGAAAGGAGGAGATGCGAGGGGCCTCCCCCACACGCGCTTTTCTACTCTCGTCCTGGGATAATTTCTAAAAGCCCCCTGTCAGTGACCCGTTCGCTTGAGCTATGAAGATGTGTTTTCCAAACACTGTATCTGAGAACACTGGGCTCTTGAAATAGAGGTCTGGGCGCTTAGGGGGTGGCCCATGGGTGCCAAGGAGTACACAGCACCCACCAGACATCGTGTCTTCCTGGGGCATCCTTCGCTAGCAGACTTGGAGAAGAAGCAGTTTTTATGTTAAAATAAATATGGATCTTTTATGGAAGTGAATGCAAACAAGCGCGTGTGCATCTGGTGGAAAGCAAGAACCTCCAAGTGCAGGCGGAGCCCCGGGATGCCCCCCAGGGAGCACACATCTCCAACTTCCGCCACCAGGGGCTCCTAAAAGGATAGTCTGAGAAGGCCCGTTATTAAGCCACTGAAGGTCAAGGGCTTGGTCCAGTTCAGAGCTGGCTGGTCAAGGGTACCAGAGGCGGGCTCTGGGAGGGGCTCAAAGCCCAGCCCTGCGTTACACATGGGAACGCTGAGCCTGGGGACACGATCACCTGCTCCAGGAAACACAAGTGCTCCCCAGTCTGAAGACTCCACCTCTGGCCTTTTCCTTGACAAAGAGAGCGCGGTCCCTGGGACACACCGCAGCTGGCGTTCAGCCCGAGGAGACTTCAGAATAGCACACGTCCCTGAGAGCAGCCGCCCCGCAGAAGCCTGGGCTTGCTCAGGGAGGGGCAGAGGAGAGAGCAGGTGTCCAGGCCTTCCCAAGAGAAGCTTTGTCCTTGAACTTGAACTTGAACTCACGGGGTGATGCATGGAAAGCAGGGCCCTGGGCTAGGTGCACAGGTGCTGCGTTCACGTCTGACCTGCCACTGAGGGGCTAAAGCTTTTGAGCAAGCCCTGTCCCTCCACGTCCCTTGTAGAGCCCTGGTGGTCAGAACTGTCACTCAGGTCCCTCGCAACTCCTGGGACTCTGGGCTCCAGACCCAGTTTCCTAAGATCAGAGAAGAACAAAGTGTGGTCCCAGAGGCGGTCAGCCTTAAACCGGCCCAGGAAGGGGAGAGCACAGGGCCGCTTGTTCTTGTCACAGAGAGGGACTCCGGAGCCCCAGGCCAGCTGGCAGGGCTTTGTGCAACCCAGAGCCCTTGTCTGCCTGCGCTGGGCTAAGAAATGGCCCCCAAGGATAGCCACACCCCAGCCCCTGGAACCTGAATGTTGCATAGAAAGAGGATCAGGCTGGCCTGTGGCCCAGCAGTTAAGGGAGTTGGATCCCATGTGGCTGACCACATGGTTCAAATCCCACTCCAGCAGCCTGGACAACTAATAGGGTACATGAGGGACACGTGTGTGCCAAAATCCTGACGGGATGGAGAAATGGAGGAGAAGCAGTTGCAGTGTGACTACACCCCACAGGGGGAGTGCTCTCTCTCCCCTAACTCCTCTGCCAGCAAATGCACCTTCTGACAAAAAGGAAAACAATAAAAGGATGAGAATTTTTTATATATATATTTTTTTTCTTTAAAGGTTTTTTGCCTTAGGGAGCACGTGCTTACCAGAGAGAGACAGAGACAGTGAGAGGAAAAGTGAGAAGTCCCCCTCTGGGGAGACGGCCACGCCACAATCCCTTCTCTTCCACTCTCCTCCTGGGATCTTGGGCACACATGCACATGTGCCTCGCATGACTTTGAGCCACTGAGTCCAGGACTCGAACTGAGGTCGGCCATGTGGAAGTCCTGCTACACCATCTGCTGGCCCCAATACGTTTTTTAAAAGCAAAAGGAAAAGGGCCTATGCAGGTGTAATTAAAATAAGGATCTCGGGACCCGCTGATGGCATAACAGTTGCTTCATTAGACTCCCACATAGTTGACTACGGTTTGAGTCCTGGGACCCAGCAGCTTAAAACTCACACCAGGTGTGTGTGCGTGTGTGCCCAAAGTCCCGAGAAGGGATGAATGGAGAAGGGACTGCAGCTTGGCCATCTCCCTGGGGGGGAGGCGGAGGCTGATAACTTGCTTTCTGTCTCTCTCTGTCTCTCTGGTAAGCACACATGCCCTATAGCAAAAATCTCCATTTATAAAATAAATAAACAAGCAGCAGTTAGCGTAATGGCTATGTCACTGGACTCCTATGTAGTCAACTGCAGTTTGAGTCCCAGAACCGGAGGCTTAAATTCACACCGGCTGCATGTGCATGTGTGCTCAAGATCCCGAGGGAGAATGGAGAAGGGATTGCGGTGTGGCCATCCCTCCTAGGGGGTGATTTCTCACTTTCTGTCTCTCTGTCTCTCTCTGTCTTTCTGGAGAGTGCACACCTCCTATAGCAAAAATCTCTCCAAAAAATAAATAAGTAAGTAAATAAATAATAAAGATCTCCACATGGGGCAATGATTCTGGGTTTTCAAGTGTATTTCTAAGAGGGAGGCAAAGAGGGATTACATGAGAAGTGAAGGCAACGTGAAGACACAGCGGAGAGACCGGAAGACGCGTCATGGCTGGTCTATTGGCCACGAGGAGGGAGGACCATGAGCCAAGAATGCCATGGCCCACAGCTGGAGAGAATGGAAGGCAGGCGTTGTCCCCAGAGCCCCGCGACCTCAGGGCTGTGGCCTGCGGAGGGCAGGGCCGCGGTCACTCAGAGGCTGCTGACAACAGTCAGAGAAGTCAGATCACAGCAGAGAGCAAAGGTGCTCCGACCCAGAGACCCTCGGGCAGACCGGAGCGTGCGAGCTCCTCCCTACTGACTGTAGACAGCCCACAACTTCGGGAAGGCCGAGTCTTTCTCTCCAGACTTCTTCAAAGCTTAGGGCCAGCATGACTGCATTTCCCTGTGGGCCCCAGGACCCCACAGGCCCCTCCAACAAAGGCCTGACACTTGCTCGGAGGGTTGCCCTGGACCCACCTGCGGCAGCCCTCCCTTGAGTCAGGCCTCCCTGAAGCTGACCTTTCCCCAAGTCCAGTGCAACCAATGGTGGCCTCAGCGAGGCCCAAATGAGGCCAACCCAAGAGGGTGTGGAGCCCAAAGCTAGGAGTGGGGCCTGGCTTTGGGAAGGGTTTATAAAGTACAAACAAGAAAATCCCAAAATAGGGTGAAGGGGGTATATGATACGTACGGAAGGAAAAGGAAAGGAAAAACAAGGTCAGCTCCAATCAGAGAGCAAGAAAGTGAATTTGCTAATGCTTCATTTCGTATTCTCTGCTACCTCTGAGAGCCCGCCCGCGGCCGTCACGCACTGTACAGGAAAGGCGAAGACTGGGAGGTGGAACCATGGTGAGCCGAGCCCAGAGAACTGTCCTCTCCCCCATTGCAATGTCTCAGGCTCTCGCTTAGCCAGAATCTTCCCAGCTGATTTGGCTTCAATCAAGAAGCAAAAATAGCTTCAAGAAAAGGCAAAAGCTTCCGCACAAGATTTTTTTTTTTTTTTTGGAGAGATTTTCACTGTAGGGCGCGTGC
>NW_006159501.1:8343753-8352710 GCF_000334495.1 Tupaia belangeri chinensis
GAACCACGGTCGACTACGTGGGAGTCCAGCGACATAGCCATTACGCTAACTGCTGGTTCCCGCGCACAAGATTTTTAAAAAGTAAAACCCAATTCCTCCTTGTGTCACAGGCTCGAAGAACACTCTTTTACCCTGTCCCAGGCTCCTCGTGCTCGTTATTCCATTCCCACAATGGCCCCTGAGGAGGCCTTCCTTGGAAAGGGTTCCACTTCGGTTACTCTTCTGCTCGGAATTCTGCAATGGCCCCTCGGCCCCCAGAATGACCTTCACCTTCCCTACTCACGAGATCTCACGCCCATCCTGGGACAGCCCGGGGCCTCACAGAGGTCTGCCAGTCTTTGTGCCACCATGGCCTCCTCAGCTGCCTCCCGAAGCATCCATTAGATGTCCCTCAGGTCCCTAGGCTGACGGTCTTGTCAGCTTCACAAACGTCATCTTCTTAGTCTTCCCTGCTTTGCTTCTCCCAAACCAAAAGCCTGGCATGGCACAGGCTGCAAGCCAGCCCCCGAATCCGTTTCCTCTTCCTGGACACGCAGTTTAGACTACACGGCCAGGACCAGCAGTTAGCGTAATGGCTATGTCACTAGACTCCCATGTAGTCAACCGTGGTTCAAGTCTAGGACCCGGTGGCTTAAACTCACGCTGGGTGCGTGTGTGTGCGTGCCCAAGATCCCGAGAGGAGAATGGAGGAGAAGGGATTGCGGCATGACCATCCCCCCTGGGGGGTGATTTCCTGCTGTCTCTGTCTCTCTGTCTCTCTCTATCTGTCTGGCGAGCACACACGCCCTATAGCGAAAACTTCTCCAAAAAAAGACAAAAAAAAAAAAAAGACTACATGGCCATGTTTGCTATGGGCAGCCCAGGAACCTGCTCACGCCTTCCCAGGTACTCTCCCAGAAAGCCTGTGTGGATACCACGCGACGGGCCAGAGCCACCGTCACTGCTCTCCTGGGCCTCTCATGCTCGTCTGTTAAGTGGGTGGGTTCCCTCACTCATTCAGCAGACAGTCACTGTGTGCCACACCCAGGCATGGCACTGAGCCCTGCAGCCCAAGCCCACAGTCTGCAGGGGCGGCAGACAAGGGCAGAGGAGCGTCCCAGGGGTGTCATGGTGCAGCGCAGACGGCAGGGGCACCACAGCAGGCTGGGGGGAAGCGATCAGTGCTCTCTGGAGAAAACAAACCCTTTCTAGAGAGCCACGGAGGGTTTGAGGCAGGGAGCATCATAGTCAGATCTGCAGGTGAGCAGGTGCCCATGGAAAAGGGGATGGAAGAGATGGGGAGCCTCGTTAAGGGGCGGTGGGATCCTGGGTCAGAGGAAGCCAAGATGGAAGAGCCGGCCCAGCTGAGCCCAGCCTGGATTGGCCGATCCCCGTCAAACTGTAAGGCTGAGTTGTGGAGCATTTGCTCAAGGGCTAAATGCGGGTGCAGTCATTCTTCCGGGTGAGTTAGTGCTGGCCTGCTGAAGGGAGGGGCCAGCTTTCCCTTTGGCTTGGCTTCGAGCTGGGCGCAGCCATCGTTTTCTCTAAATCTGGAAGCATCAGAAGCAGGGAGGATGGAGCTGACCCGTCAAGGGCAGCAGACACATGCAAAACACACATGACGAGATGGGCGGGGCCCGGAAAGCATTCGAGCCCTGGACCCAGCCCCGGACGCCCAGTCACGTGAGCCAAAGGCAGTAATTCCTTTTGGCCTAGATTGCTTCCTTAGGCGACTAGAGCCTCCTGGCTCTTCCGTTTCTTTTCTCCTACATCCCGAGTTTCCCAAGGGCAATGACTTAGTTTAACTCCTCCATGTTCCTTCAAAGCCTAACAGCTTGGCACGGGCTTGTGCCTAATAAATGTTTATAAATTGGCCTCGATAGTGTTCAGTCTGGAAGGGTTGTCCTGCATTGCCCGATGCAACCAGAAGAGTCACAGGATTCTACTGTTGGTGATTCAAGAGCGTTTTCTAGAAAAACTCAGGATACAGCAGGCTGGTGGAGGCCTCCTGACTCTCATTCTAGCCGTTTGCTTTCCGCAGTGCTGCTATAGGTGTTGATCAATGAGCCCAAAGCCCGCATTCCCGGCGCAGTGCAAGCCATCAAGCCTTTACTACACAATTGACAAAATGTCTAGAGGCAATCGGGGGAGGTAAAAAAACGACAAAAGGAAAGGCACAAAGAGGAGCCCAGGAACCTGGGAAATGGGAGGGAGGCGGGGCAGTTTGCCAGCAGGGAGCACTTACCCAAGGGGGGTGTTTGCCAGCAGGGAGCGCGTTACACAGGCTCTGCAGACGCGGGCACTGTTCAAAGGGGATCATTTGTTCAGAGGTAACAGCAGGTCTCTGGCTGATGGAAGCTCTTTGTGTTCCTAGAGAAATTTAATGAACCAATAACAGGGTTTTTTAAAAAGAATTATTTAACCTTATTTGTTGTTATTATTTTTTAATTTGCACATGCACTCTCCAGAGAGAGAGAGAGACAGAGAGAGAAAGAGAGAGAGAAAGTGAAAAAACAAGTTGCCAGGTCTGGGATTCAAACCAACATCAGCCACATGGGAGTCCAACACCTTAACCACCATGCCACCTGCTGGCCCCAGCGAGAACAGTTTTAATGGCACTGCCCCCATCACCACTATTGCCCCGCCCCTGAAGCAGATGGTCAGCGTGTGACCATCCTTCCAGAGAGGCCGTGCCCTCAGCTCTGAAGGCTTACCTTCTCGGCCCTGTACTTCTTCAGCGGTGGTGTCCTGGGATGGGTAAACCGAGGCAGAGAGGGCCCCTCTTGCACTTGGATGGAGGGAGGATGCCGGGAAATCCTGCCTCCTCCATCACCCTCACATGCCTCTTGGGTCTCTCCAGCCAGACCTAGGCTTCTCAGGCACAACGGCCATTTGGACTTAGAAAGTGCCCATTCAAGGTGCCAGCAGATGGCATAATGGCTACAGAGCCAGACTCCCATGTAGTCGACTGCGGTTTGAGTCCTGGACCCGGTGGCTTAAACTCACACCAGGTGCGTGTGCATGCGTGCCCAAGATCCCGAGAGGAGAATGGAGGAGAAGGGGTTGCAGCATGGCCATCCCCCCTGGGAGTGATTTCTTGCTTTCTATCTCTCTGTCTCTCTCTCTCTGTCTTTCTGGTGAGTGTATGTGCCCGATAACAAAAATGTCTCCAAAAAAAAAAGAAAGGTACAAACTTGGGGGAAGGCTAGCAGATGGCATGGTGGTTAAGGGCTGGACTCCCAGATGACCAACCATGGATTGAGTTCCAAGCCTGGCTTGAAAATCACGTGTGCATGTGCGTGCCCAAAATTCTAAGAGGAGAATGGAGAAAAAGGGACTGCGGTGTGGCCACCCCCCTGGGGGACAATCTCACTTTCTCTCTGTCTGTCTCTCTCCAGCAAGCACACGTGCCTTATGGCCAAAACCTAAAACCAAAAGCAAACAGAGAGGAATGAACTTGGAGGTGCTGGGACCGTGGAAGGAGCAGGGCATGGACAGGCAGGGAGAGGAGAGAAGGGATGGAGACGTGAACACGGGGTGGTCCGGTTCCCCGGCCGATCCCACACACCCAGGGTCTCCCCCACTCCTGCTTACCCCACTACCGTGCCCACCTCAGAGATGGCAGGAAGTGTACTTACTAGGAATTTAAGAAGGCTGTGGGCCAGCCCTGTGGCCTAGTGGTTAAGGAAGCCAGACTCCACTGGCCGTCCGTGATTCGAATCTCAGCCTGGCAGCTTGAAAAACATTCCAGGTACATGTGCATACACGCCCTGGATCCTGACAGCCTGGAGAGGTGGAGAAGAGATTACGGCATGGCCAGACCCCCCCAGGGGGTGTGTTCTCCCTTTGTCTCTCTTTCTCTCTCTCTGTCTCTCTGACACATGCACATGCCCTCTGACAATTTAAAAAAGAAGAAAGAAAACGAGAGAAAGAAGAAAGCAGGAAAGAAGAAAGAGCGGAGGAAAGGAAGCAGGCGGCTCCGGAATGGGAACAGCAGCTGCAGTGGAGGGCCAGGGGGACGAGCGAAGGCTTCAGGCAGGAGTCCTGCCTGAGCTGTGAGACGTCCTTGTGTCTGCCTGGAGCTCCCCAAAACATTGCCCGGCCAGCAACTCTAAGAAAGTACCACGCGCAGGCCAGCAGGTGGTGTGGTGGTTAAGGCACCCGATCCCACATGGCTGACTTGCAGTTGCGTCCCAGACCTGGTAGCTTAAAAACCACACCAGGGGGGTGTGCGTGCCCCAAATCCTGGAGGAGAATGGGTAAGGGAATGCAGTGCAGCCATCTCCCCAGGAAGCGATGTCTCACTTCCCTTCTCTCTCTCTCTGTCTCTCTCCAGCGAGCACACATGCCCTGTGGCAAAAACAGAAAGTAGCGAGCACAGGTTATCAAAAGTGACTCCGAAGCGATAGGAAATCTGAACAGAGGACCAAAGAGATGGTGAGGAGTCATTTAAAAGTGTCTCACAAAGAGAAGGGCAGGGCCAGGCGGCTTCCCGACCTCAGCGCCCCCTTTCCCTGGCCCTGCTCTGGCTGGTCCTCTGCAAGCCCGTCTTCCTCTGCCTGTCTACACCTGGGGCCCAGGCCTCTGGCTTCCGCCTGTCCCCGCGCCCAGTACGGCGTCCAACATCTGCCGAGCTCCCACACCGTGGGATCAACTAATGGGCCCGGCATCTCCCTGCATGTCCGCCTGCTGGTTACTGTCCCCAGGTCACAGCTGAGAGAGCAGCTCTAGGCCCCGAAGTGCCCAAGCTCATGTGTCATCGCTGGTCATGACAGTGACAGTTTCTGGGGAGCCTCAGGCCCAGCACTTCCTCTGGCTTCGTGGACCATGGGGTTGCCTCTTGGAGCTGGGGAGCCCCGGTTTCAGCAGGCTGGGCCAGGCCTGGGGTGGGGACACAGTCCTGGGCCCGTGAGAACCCCCATGTCAGTAGCCGCTCCCCCACCTGGGCTGGGCATGAGAAAGCAATCGTCGCCGGGAGCTGGGAGCAGCAGGGGCCAAAGGGGGCACACGGAGGGGCGAGGCCCAGAGGGTGCACCCCACACATGCCCGCGAGGGGCAGGATCGTGCCATCCTCACCCCGAAGGCCCCCCTAATACTCTCTCGGCAGGTTTAGGTTTGCACGTGAGTTTTTTTTCCCATGCCATGGCAAAGTAGCACAGCAGGTCCGGCCACTGCCCAGGTCTGGTGGCACTCAGCTCTGTCACAGAAATCACCCCACACACCTGCGAGCAGGCAGGCAGTAGCCTGAGCCCAGGGGAGCCCCCCGCCCCACTTTCCCCTTCTCTCTCCTAGAGGAAGGCCATCGTGGGTTGAAGTTGAACTGGCCCGCGGACATCTGCTGGGAGGTTCTTAGAGAGACGGGGCTCAGTTCACAGTGAAGGAGGCGGAGACCCGGCCTGGAGGGGACAGCTGGTCCATGGCACCTGACCCCCAACCTCACCTCTGGGGCAGGTGAACTGCCAGGGTACCCTTCACCACAGCCTGGCAGAGATGTGGGCTCCCAGGAGAGGGTGCTGAGAGGAGACTAGGCCAAGCAGGAGGTGACACTCACACACACGGCACCCTGTAGGGACAAGGCCTCCAGAGGGACAGAGGCTGCAAGACCAGGAGGAGCGTGGGGAGGGCAGCTGAGTGCTGGTGCACCACACTCAGGTGGGTGCCCTTGCCCCCACACAGAGCCCAGGACCCAGACACAGTGGCCACCCTGTATCCACAGCCCATCCTGTGTCCCACACCGCTCTGGAGAGTGGCCTGACCCAGAACCCCCAGCCTCCCTCTGTTCCTCTGCTGTGACTTGGGGGATTGGCCTGAGGACAGAAGAGAATGACATGAGTGACGCCAGCCAGTGTCCAGCACCTAGTAGGTGCCCAGTGGACAGTCTCTTAACTGCTGCAGTGACTTGGGGTCTGAGAATCACAGCATCATCCATCTCCCCCATCTCTGGCCACTTAGTCCCTGTCACCCTCTTATTCCCACTCCACAGTGTCCCATGTCCCCACCCAGGCCCCACCTTGCTACTCGTTGGCGGGGGCTCCCCTAGCCGGGCCAGCCAGTGTGTCTCTTCCTACTCAGTCTCTGGAGGAAAAATCATTTCCTGCAAACATTGTTCTCACGTCAGTCCACTCCACTGATCAATATTAATAATGAAAATCATAACTGAGTTTATTAGGCAACGTTCTACGCGGCACCATGATAAGCACTTTGTAGTCATCAGTTTTTATAACCTCACGACAGCCCCCAGGGACCCAGACCCCCGCAGAGCTGGGTCCTTCGGGGCACTGTGGGGTGGGGTCCAGGTTAAGGGACCCTCCCTGCTGTCGACTTCCTGGAGCGGGAGACTCCTGGGGGTAATCGGTGTGCTTGACCTGCGGAGGCATCTCCATCAGAGGCCCTGGGCATCACCACGCTCGTGGGCCTCAGTTTCCCTATCACCCCACTATGTGCTCCTCGAGGCCCTTCCTGCCCCCACGTTCAACGATTCTGCAGCTAACACAATGACGGTGACTGGGACGTGCTGCCTACGGAGGCCTCGTCCCACTGCCCCAGTAATTCAGACGCATATTTTTAACACTCTCCAAGGCCCTCAGTTGGATTTCTCATTTTTATCCTCATTTCAGGTGCCCCTGGGACTTGGGACCTAACTTTAGTGAAGGTCAAGCACAGTGTCAGGGCAACCTCCTTTCCCGGCATGCCTCTGTGCAGAAAAAGGAACGGGAGGTTTCGGGGACTTCGGTTCCCTGGCTCTGAGGAAGGGGCACCAGGGCTGAAGGTGGGGGGCTGAGAGTGCCGACCACCACCCGGAACCCAGCTGTGGTGCTGGCCTAGTGTCCTTCAGGAAGACCCCAAGTGCACTGGTCATGGGCCCAGGCCCACCGGAGGCCTTAGCGGGCTTTGCTGCAACCTCGTCTCTTATGCTTGGGAGACCACGGCACGGGACCCAGCTCAAGTCCGAACCTCGGTCCCACCAGTCAGGGTTGGGAGAGTGAAAAGGACGCCGGGCTCTGTCTCCACTCCGACTGCGCAGCCTCGCGTGCGTGCCGGCCACAGTGAGGAAACACCCTGGGGGTAGGAGCAGCCGGGCGGAACAGCCCCCTCGCCTCCCGTCAGGCCCATGGCCGGCTGTGTTAGTTCGTTTCCTGTTGCTCAATGAGAACCTGAGGGCCAGCCAGTGGCGTGGTCAAGGCAGCTGGATCCACATGGAGGACTGTGCAGTTCAAGTCCTGGACCCAGTTGAAAAGCACACCGGGTACGTGTGCACGTCTGCCCCAAATCCCAGAAGGAGAAATGGAGAAGGGACTGCAGGGTGCCCGCTCCCCAGTGGACAGGAGGAATGCTTTCTCACTTGCCCCTCTCTGTCTCCAGCAAGCGCGCTGCTCCCCAGTGGACACTTGCCCCTCTCTGTCTCCAGCAAGCGCGCGCGCCCTCTGACTAAAATCTTTTACAAAAAGGAAAATCGAAACAAAACAAAACAAACAATACCTGAAACCGGGTACTTTATGAGAACAGAGGTGGCTTTAGCTTACAGGTTTTGAAGCCCTGAGATCAAGACCCCACATCTGAGGAGGCCTTTTTGTTGGTGGGGACTTCGCAGTCCAGGGTGTCACATGGCAAGACATGTATGTCTGTCCATGTCTCATTGCCTGTCCTCATAAATCCAGCAGGACTCAGTCATGGGGCCCCACCCTGACCTTAACCCTAACCACCCCTCAAAGCCCCACCTCTGAATCCCACATCGGATTAAGTTTCCACCCTCTTAATCCCAGCACAGCTAAATCCCATCACGTGAATTCTGGCAGGACCTTGAAACACAGTACTGGCTCAAGACGGTCCAGGCCTGGGGGTAGAGGGAGCCCAGCGGTGGGCATGCCCAGCACATGAGGGTCTATGCCCGTGCCATGCCCAGGTTCGAGTGTTGGTTAAGAAGGCAGCTGGGGCAGAGTGGCCTTGGTTGGCCTGGCGTATGAGAATCCCCACACCAAGAAGTGACTGAAAGGATGCAGAGGCTGTGGGGATGGGGTGGGCTGGACTTAGGGCGCTGCTCAAGGGCCAGAGATTCCAGAGGGAGCGGGGGGCCAGCAGGCAGAGCCGAGGGCCATGCTCCCCACAGACACCTGGCACTCGTGGGCACCTGCCTGGGCAGCCCCAGAGGGCTTTCTCACACACTGGCTCTCCAGGGCCTCCCCCCTCCAGATCTGCTTCTGAGGGCGTGGACGCCAGGAGGGTGTGCTCCAATGGGGACAGCAGGCTCGAGGTCACAGTGGGACAGCAGGCCCACAGTGGGTGACAGGGAGGCTTGTGGTCACACCTGTAACTACTTCATGACGTAGATTTTTTAATGTGTGTATGTGCATGCATGAGAGCATAAATAAGCACACCTATGAGCACGTGTGTGCCTGTGCTGGCACATAGGAAATCATGCATGTGCATGTGTGAGCCTATGATGTGCACATGGGTAAGCACGTGTATGTGCCTATGCTGTGCACGTAGGTAAGCATGCGTAGGTGCACATGTGTGTCTGTGCTGTGTGCATCGGTAAGCACATATGTGCCTGTGTGTGCCTGTGCCGTGCACATAGGTAAATATGTATGTGCCTGTGTGTGCACGTAGGTAAGCATGCCTAGGTGCACATGTGTGCCTGTGCTGTGCACATAGGTAAGCACATACGTGCCTGTGTGTGCACGTGCTGTGCACATAGGTAAGTACATACGTGCCTGTGTGTGCACGTGCTGTGTGCACAGGTAAGCACATACATGCCTGTGTGTGCACATGCTGTGTGCACAGGTAAGCACATACATGCCTGTGTGTGCACATGCTGTGTGCACAGGTAAGCACATACATGCCTGTGTGTGCATGTGCTGTGTGCACAGGTAAGCACATACATGCCTGTGTGTGCACGTGCTGTGTGCACAGGTAAGCACATACATGCCTGTGTGTGCACATGCTGTGCACAGGTAAGCACATACATGCCTGTGTGTGCA
>NW_006159501.1:8352730-8357880 GCF_000334495.1 Tupaia belangeri chinensis
CGAAACAAAACAAAACAAACAATACCTGAAACCGGGTACTTTATGAGAACAGAGGTGGCTTTAGCTTACAGGTTTTGAAGCCCTGAGATCAAGACCCCACATCTGAGGAGGCCTTTTTGTTGGTGGGGACTTCGCAGTCCAGGGTGTCACATGGCAAGACATGTATGTCTGTCCATGTCTCATTGCCTGTCCTCATAAATCCAGCAGGACTCAGTCATGGGGCCCCACCCTGACCTTAACCCTAACCACCCCTCAAAGCCCCACCTCTGAATCCCACATCGGATTAAGTTTCCACCCTCTTAATCCCAGCACAGCTAAATCCCATCACGTGAATTCTGGCAGGACCTTGAAACACAGTACTGGCTCAAGACGGTCCAGGCCTGGGGGTAGAGGGAGCCCAGCGGTGGGCATGCCCAGCACATGAGGGTCTATGCCCGTGCCATGCCCAGGTTCGAGTGTTGGTTAAGAAGGCAGCTGGGGCAGAGTGGCCTTGGTTGGCCTGGCGTATGAGAATCCCCACACCAAGAAGTGACTGAAAGGATGCAGAGGCTGTGGGGATGGGGTGGGCTGGACTTAGGGCGCTGCTCAAGGGCCAGAGATTCCAGAGGGAGCGGGGGGCCAGCAGGCAGAGCCGAGGGCCATGCTCCCCACAGACACCTGGCACTCGTGGGCACCTGCCTGGGCAGCCCCAGAGGGCTTTCTCACACACTGGCTCTCCAGGGCCTCCCCCCTCCAGATCTGCTTCTGAGGGCGTGGACGCCAGGAGGGTGTGCTCCAATGGGGACAGCAGGCTCGAGGTCACAGTGGGACAGCAGGCCCACAGTGGGTGACAGGGAGGCTTGTGGTCACACCTGTAACTACTTCATGACGTAGATTTTTTAATGTGTGTATGTGCATGCATGAGAGCATAAATAAGCACACCTATGAGCACGTGTGTGCCTGTGCTGGCACATAGGAAATCATGCATGTGCATGTGTGAGCCTATGATGTGCACATGGGTAAGCACGTGTATGTGCCTATGCTGTGCACGTAGGTAAGCATGCGTAGGTGCACATGTGTGTCTGTGCTGTGTGCATCGGAAAGCACATATGTGCCTGTGTGTGCCTGTGCCGTGCACATAGGTAAATATGTATGTGCCTGTGTGTGCACGTAGGTAAGCATGCCTAGGTGCACATGTGTGCCTGTGCTGTGCACATAGGTAAGCACATACGTGCCTGTGTGTGCACGTGCTGTGCACATAGGTAAGTACATACGTGCCTGTGTGTGCACGTGCTGTGTGCACAGGTAAGCACATACATGCCTGTGTGTGCACATGCTGTGTGCACAGGTAAGCACATACATGCCTGTGTGTGCATGTGCTGTGTGCACAGGTAAGCACATACATGCCTGTGTGTGCACGTGCTGTGTGCACAGGTAAGCACATACATGCCTGTGTGTGCACGTAGGTACATACATGCCTGTGTGTGCACATGCTGTGCACAGGTAAGCACATACATGCCTGTGTGTGCACGTGCTGTGCACATAGGTAAGTACATACGTGCCTGTGTGTGCACGTGCTGTGTGCACAGGTAAGCACATACATGCCTGCGTGTGCACATGCTGAACACACAGGTAAGCACACATGGGCCTGTGTGTACGTGTGCTGTGTGCACCTGGGCTGGTGGGATCCCTGGAGAGATCCATGTGACCAGCCTCTGTTGCCCCAGGACACCAAGGCTGTGGGAAGTTTGGGCGCTTGCTGGGGCCCCGGGCTGTGGAGCCTGGGGCCGTGAGTCTGCCAGGGAAAAGGGCGAGCGTCCCCCGGGGCAGTCAAGGGTAGGCGCTCTGCCTCCTTTCAACCATTTCCCTTAAGGAAGCCAGAGACGTTTGAGGGTGGCCATGGGTCTCACACACACAGGCCCTCAGTGCTGGGCTGGGCTGGGGCGTGTGGGGCTGTCCCTCTCCACCAGCGCTGTGAGCTGGGCCTGTGGCAAGTTACACTTCGGGTGGCCCCCAAGTAGGGGACGGGACACCCAGGGGTGGCAGAGGATTCAGCCTGAAGAGACTCCTAAAGTGCTTTGGCACTGGGCCCTCCTCCCTCCGAGGGGCCACTGCCCTCACGGCCCTGGGGCGCCTGCAGAGGGCTGCATGAGCCCCGCACATGGACAGGAGCGGTCTGGGAGGAGGGAGGAAGGGAACCGCTGCTGTGACCATCCCTCCCGTCCCTCCCGTGTGCCCCCCTCCACAGCGCAGCACTGGCCGCTCGGCGTCCCGAAAGCCTCCTAGAGCCGCAGGGCCTTTGCTTTGCTATTTTCCCCTTCCCTTCCATTTGAAAGGGAACTAAGTAGGACGGAAATGCCACCTGAGCACCCTGGGGTGGGGTGCCATGGGAGCCCCTGGCCCACCGCATGGCAGCCCCGCTACCTGGGCCACCTGAGGACCTGCACAGAGCCGGGCTAGGGAGGAAGGGGACCCTGTGGGACTTCGTGGGACTAGCCAGAGAGGACAGCTTGTTTGGGGGACCAAGATGGCTCACTGGGGCCAGGCAGAGGCGCGGCTGGACTCAGCGAGGTCTGCGGTTTACTTTCTAGGACCTCGCGGGACACGCCAGGTCCACATGCACACGTGTCCATGACCCTGGCTGGCTGAGGCTGGGGGTGGGTCCAAATGAAGACCCTTCTGGGAGACCAGTAGGTGATGTGATGCTTGAGGCGCTGGACCCCCACATGGCTGACTGCAGTTCGAGTCCCAGACCTGGCAGCTTGCTCTCTCACTTTCCCTTTCTCTCTCTCTCTGGTCAACTTTAAAAAATAAATAATGATGACAAATCAAATAAAATAAATATATATTTTTAAAAAGAAGACCCTTCTGGGGTGCCCCTCTCTCTCTCTCTGATGAAAGAAATAAGTAAACTTTAAAAACAACTAGAAAGCTGTCTCATCGGTCGGCTCCCCAGCTAGTGAACTGTCCCCATAGGCAGGCTGGGAAAGACCTGGCCCCCAGCTCCTGGCCTCCGACTGACCTGGCGTGTCAGCCCCCAGCCCCTCCTCTGTCAGATGGGGACAGGAGGGGCCACAGCCCCAGCATCTGCGAGGAAGCCTGGGCACCCAGGACTCACTGGGGCTCAGGGCTTCGAGAAGACCGAGGCCAACCGTGCAGTCCAGGGGGCTGCATGTCGGGGCGGGTGGGGCCAGGGAGACTTCGCTACGACAGGCCTAGCCACAACCTCATGTGGACGGGGAGCCTCCGCTACGACAGGCTTAGCCACAGCCTCATGTGGCTATTACCACCCCCAGACCAGGTGGTGAACTCCGGGATAATTCTGAGAGACCAGGGCAGGTCGCGGACCCACCCTGAGCCAGCGTCCGAGCCAGCGTCCTAGCCAGCGGAGGGCTGCGGGGCCCCGTGCTGACAGCTCCCTCCCGCACTGTGTCCGTGCAGAGGCAGGAGGGAGGAGCTCCCCTCTGCAGGGAGGCTCTTAGCCTGGCCCTCACTGCCTGCCTGGCCCCCAGCAGGGCTGCACGCTGTGAGGCTCAGGGGCTCAGGTGAGGTGCAGCCAGAGCGGGGCTTGGGGACAGGCCCCGCCCTAAGTGCTGTCGGAGGGCCGTACTGCTGTGATTTAAACGTGCCGTTCTTCACAGCAATGCCTCCTGCCCCGCCCAGAACACCCAAAGACCCTCGGTCATGAGCGGGAGCCAGAGGGCCCCAGAGAGTGCCAGGCCCTCCACGCCCTTCTTTCCACAGTGGAGGCTCAGGCCGAGCTCCAGTCCCGGGCTGGTTTCCTCCATCCCAGAGATGCCAGCACGGGCTCCCTCTCATGTCCTGAGAGTCCGGGCCTGCCGGGGAGCCCAGCTCAGGAAGGACACAGAGGATGGCAGGTGTAATGACGTCACGGTCACGTGCTGGGGTGGAGGAGGGTGGAGCCCCAGCTCTGCCCACCCGATGGGGGACCTCGGACAGGAACTACTCCCTACCCTTGCCATAAAGCGGGAGAACACAGTCTACCTCTTAGGGCAAACGGATCGCAGTGAAAAGCCTTGGCATGAAGAGCTTTATTAATGTGTGAGCTCTGCTGGGTGTCGTGAGGGACGTGCCCAGAGCTGGCAGAGCCACAGAAGCTCCCGCACGTTGTCTTTGACCAACCTCCCTCACACGGTTGGCAAAGGAAGGTATATTCAGGGCGAGTTGCAGGGCTGACCATGCGCCTGCCTGGTGGACAGGCCGGTGTCTGGACCACGGCAGAGCCCCCCAGCTCACGCCAGGCAGCTGCCGTCCTCGCTCTGAGCCCTCACTTTGACGCCGAGCCTTGGCACCCTAGGCATAGAAAGGCAAGAGTTGGCCTGGGTGCCTTCCTGGCAGGGGTGTCCAGCAGACCCAGGACCCTCTAATCCCAGCCTTTACCACCCCCACTGCCACCTTTAGGAAAAGGGAAGTGGGGGCAGCAGGTGGCATGGTGGTTAAGGTGCTGGATCCCACAGGGCTGACTCTGGTTTGAGTCCTGAACCCGGCGTCTTGAATGGTATGTCTGGCATGTGTGTGTGCATGCCCAAATTCCTGAGAGGAGGGACCAGCAGATGGCATGATGGTTACATCGCTGGACTCCCATGTAGTCGACCGTGGTTCAAGCCCCAGACCCAGCAGTTTAAGACGCACCGGGCATGGATACCTGCGTGCCCAAAATCCTAAGGAGAGAATGGAGGAGAAGGGATTTCCACGTGGCCATCCCCACTTGTGGGGGTGATTTCTCACATTCTGTCTCTCTAGTGAGGGCACACACCCAATAGCAAAAATTTCTCTAAAAAACAAACAAAATCCTGAGAGGAGGATGGAGGAGAAGGAATTGCCATGTGGCCATCCTCCTAGGTGGGTGATTTCTCACTT
Organism: Tupaia belangeri chinensis; assembly: GCF_000334495.1. Classification (NCBI taxonomy): domain Eukaryota; kingdom Metazoa; phylum Chordata; class Mammalia; order Scandentia; family Tupaiidae; genus Tupaia; species Tupaia belangeri. The sequence goes on from NW_006159501.1 coordinate 8,357,591, forward strand.
TCCCTCTCTGTCTCTCTCAGGCAAGCGCATGCACCCTATGGCAAAAAACAAAACAGAAGGAAAGGAAGGAGATGGGGTGGGCTCACTTCCCAGCACACAGACTCAGCGGTCCCCCTCCATCCCTCCCCTCCAGTCAGGTCGTCCAGCTGCACAACCTCGCAGCAGTCAGGTCGTCCAGCTGCACAGACCCGCAGCAGTCAGGTCGCCCAGCTGCACAGCCCCGCAGCGGTCAGGTCGCCCAGCTGCACAGACCCGCAGCGGTCAGGTCGCCCAGCGGCACAGCCCCGCAG
>NW_006159501.1:8358274-8369808 GCF_000334495.1 Tupaia belangeri chinensis
GGCCAACCAGCGGCGTCAGAGAAGCCACTCCACGCTGCCCTGCAGGCAACGCTTGGTACTATTCCAGGCCGCTCCGGAAACAGACCCTGGGGAGCCAGGCAGAGCCGTGACTCACCCGCACCCACGCGGCCCCATACCTGAGCTCAGTCCAGAGGCCACGCGCTGAGCTCAGCCCTTCCGGTGTTTGGGAACCTGTCCTCTGGGCTTGGAGCCCACCTTCTGACACACAGGGTCCGGGCTCCACGACACACCCTGCAGGCCTCTACGCAAACTGAGGGGCTCCCTCCTTCTCTACCAATACCCCCAGATTAGGACCATCGTCAGATGCCCATCAGGGCTGCAGGCACTGAGTCAGGCGCAGCTGGAAAGGAGGGAGGGGTGGCGCCGGGTGGTATCTGGCAGGGCCCTGCAGCCCCACATCGGAAAGAGATGGTGAGAGTCGGGGGTGGGGAGATGGAGGTGCCCCAGTGGTGAGGATGGAAGATGGAGGTGGTCCCAGTGATGAGGATGGGGGATGGAGGTGGGTCCCAGTGGTGAGGTTGGGGGATGGAGGTGGGTCCCAGTGGTGAGGTTGGGGGATGGAGGTGGGTCCCAGTGGTGAGGATGGGGGATGGAGGTGGGCCCCAGTGGTGAGGTTGGAGGATGAAGGTGGGACCCCCAGTGGTGGCAGATGGGGGGCAATTCAGGGCCGGTTGGTCTATTGTGTCTTTAGCTGGAGCTGTCCCTGGAGCGCCCCGGGCTGATTCCTGAGGTGCTGCCTGTGGACTCGTGGGGAGCTGTGGGGAGCAGAAGGCAGAGCCAGCCCTAGGGAGCCTGGGGAGGATGGAGGAGAAGGGAGACAGCGGGAAGGGAAGTGGCCCGGCAGGGGCTGCAAGAGGCCAGAGTGGGGGCAATCTGCCTGAGGCGGGAAGGCAGGGGTGATAGAGTCCTGGGAACAGGCCCCCTCTTCCCCTGCCCATACCCCAATTCTACAGGGTGTCCTGTGAGCCCCTTTGTGCCAGCTGAACTTAGGAGAAGCTGCAGTGGCCTTTGAGCAGTTAAGAGGGAAGGGGGGTGTCCTGGCCAGTGTCCAGTGACAGCAGAGACCAGGGCCCCGGCAGGACCTGAGCTGGGAGACCCAGCCTGGCTCCATGAACCTCAGGCGGGGGCACCTGCGCTCCCTGGACCTCGGTCTTCTCGCTGGTGGGAGGAGTGCAGCAGTACCCAGCTCACGGGGTCCCAGGGTGAGACGCTTAAACTGTAAAGCGCTAACCGGAAGCCAGAAGTCACTGCCATGGCCTCATAGCCAGGCTGCACCGGACGGGAGGCCATGGAGGTGGTGGGCGATTCTCCTCCCTTTTGGGGATATCCTGGGATAAAAGGGGGAAGGCGTCTCTAGGGACCGTGAGCGAGCAAGGAGCCCTTGGAAAATCCCAGCTGGTGGCGCAGAGCGGAGACGCTCAGTCACCCCTCGTGTTACCTCGGAAGCCAGGCCCGGCACCGTCTCCCAGGACATCCCCAAGTCTCAGACGGAGTTGGTGTGACCCCTCCCAATCATAGGTGAGGAGATTCAGTCCCCAAGAGGTCAGAAGTTGGGCCTGTCACTCAGCTGGTTAGTGGGACAACAGGAGCCAAGGCCAGACCTCTGGGTCCAGTCCTAGCCTGCCGCTCCCACCCACAGCCACGGACGCCGAGCTGCGAGCATTCCTGGACTAAGTGCTTGTTCGCTGTCCCCATTCGACCTTCGGGGTAAGAGGAAGGGTTATGTCTTCATTTGCAGAGAGAAACAAAGGGTCCCCCAAGTTAAATCTCCTGCTTACGTTACGGCAGAGGCCCAGGGCTGTGAGTGGGGGCTTCCTCACCCCACAGGCAGCCAGGCCCTGCTCCAACCCCAGCTTCCACTGCTCTGCCTCGGCCACACCCGCGCCCTTTTATTTTTTTCAAGAGAGAGATTTCGCTGTGGGGCATATGTGCTCTCCAGAGAAACAGAGAGACAGAGAGCCAGAAATCACCCCCAGGAGTGATGGCCGTACCAAAGTCCCTTCTCCTCCATTCCCTTCTCAGGATCTCGGACATGCACACCCCTGGTGTGATTTTTCAAGCCGCTGGATCTGGGACTCAAACCACAGTCGAGCACATGGGAGTCCAGTGCCTTAACTGCTATGTCCCCCGCTGGCCCCTACCCTCATGTTTTTGCTAATGCTGCATCTCCTGGAGGCTGTATCTGATACCGAAGACTCACACACACTCAGACACACACACACACACTCGCCCGCCCTGCCCTGCTCTCCCCTCCACAGACCGTTTCTCCCATGGGACACGGATCACTCATTCAGCGGCCACGTGGGGTCTCCCCTGCCCACTAGAGTCCGAGCTCCCATAGAGCAAGGGTCCAGTGCTGCTGTTTTGTGGGTACCCACTGAGCTCTGTCCAACAGCCCTGCAGCACGCAGGCCAGCACACCCCTGCACGGCCCCAGGGCCCGACTCCACCTGGCTGTCCCCCACACCTTGACCTGGGGCTCCCACTGCCCTTTGCTCTTGCGGCCCCCGGGCTGGGTATGAGAATATTTGCTTAGTGTGTAGCTGTTTGCACAGTGCCGTCTCAACGGCCCTCATTCATTTCCGCAGAGGCCTTATCGCCCCCAGTGCACAGGCGGGCACTGCCCCCCGGGCCCTGAGGCTCCCGCCCGCGCACTGTGAGGAGCCCTGGGCAGCCCTTCCCGCCCTGGGCCCGGAATGCCAGAACAGTGCTTCCTCCATCCGAGTCGCATTGGCCTCCTCGTGCCGTGGAGATTGGAGCACAACCCCTCAGCACCCGTCTCCAGCCCAACGCCTCCCTGGAAAAGTCCATCTGGCTGGCTTCGGGGACAGAGACAAATAGGCCTTTCTGGTTTGGGTTTTCAGGGGCAGGGCCAGGACACCTGGGGGAGGCTTTCTCACGACAAGCAACAGAAGAGCCAGGCACGACTGGCTTGGCAACAATCAGGTCATTTCAAAGGGCGCTGGAACTGGCCACCCACACTTCGGAGGCTGCTGCGGTGAGGAGCGAAACATCCTAAGTGGGGTACCCCTGGCTGCTCCACCCCAGCGCTCAGATCCCCCCCGGCCCCCACCCATCCTCCATAGTCCTTGGACTCCCAGCATCAGACTTTCTGCTGAGAAGGGAACGTGGAGCCCCTACCCAAGGAGGCCTGGTTCCAGGCCCGTCTGCAGTCTTAGGTTGATCCCCTCTCCTCCCTGAGTGTTTAAAAGAAAAATGACAGGGGCCAGCAGATGGCTTAGTGGTTAAGGTCCTGGACTCCTACATGGTCTACCATGGTTCAAGTCCCAGATCTAGCAGCTTGAAACTCACACCAGGCGTATGTACTCAAAAATCCCAAGAGGAGAATGAATTGCAGTGTGGCCATCCTCTGTGGGAGGTGATTTCTTTCTGTCTGTCTCTCCAGCAAGCACATGTACCCTATAGCAAAAATCTCTCTCAAAAAAGAAAGAAGATGTGAGTTTCAGCCTGAGCATCCATAGTAGCAAATTCAGAGGGACCTGGCCATCTCTCAGCCTCACACCCTCATTTCTCCCTAGGGACTGATGCCCAGGGAGGGGCAAGGACTTGCCCAAGGTCACCACACACCTTCATGAACAAAGTGTGCTTCCCAGGAAAGCTGTGTGGGCCACCCCGCCCCACGTCGGAGTCTCCCTGGCGCTTTTTATTGACCAAGGAGATAAACAGCACAAGCAAGTCTTGAGTAAACAGCCGGCCGGGCTCAGGTACCAGTCCGCATGGCCGGCCGGGCTCAGGTGCCAGTCCGCGTGGCCGGCCGGGCTCAGGTACCAGTCCGCATGGCCGGCCGGGCTCAGGTGCCAGTCCGCGTGGCCGGCTGGGGCTCAGGTACTTCGATGAGGACCACATCTCTTCCAGTCCTGCTGGGCAGTGAGCACAGGCCTGGGTGGGAACTGACCCACCTACCTAGGCCGACCTGGCAGCCTGAAAAGCACACACCTGTGCGGGCAAGCCCCAAATCCCCCAAGATGGCGAGATGGAGAAGGAATTACAGCATGACTGTCCCCTATGGGGGGTGCTTTCTCTCTCACTCTTTCTCTTTCTCTCCTCTTTCTGGCAAATGTACCTGCTCTGTGGCAAAAACTAAACCATAAATAAATATATAAAATCACCAGAGGCATTGAAAAAGTCAGTGACCCCACCCTACTTCCAGAGCCCCTGAGTCTTACGGTACACGACAGACCCGCGAGTCCCCCCGTGACGCCATGTTGAAAGCCCCAAGTTCATTGGAGTCAAACACCGACCTGTCGTCTCTCCAGTCGCGGGGTAAGTCCTCCCGCAGCGACCACACTGTAATGACCACTCAAAACACTCCCCACTTCAGTCCTGGGCTTTCAGGACCCTGCAGGCTGGCTCTTAGCGCTTTCACTCCAGGGCACTGGCAGGGCCCTCTCCGGGTTAGAGGATGCGTAACCCAGCCAGAAGGAAGCGTCCAGCCTGGCAAGACAAAGGCACGAAGCCTGTGCCCTGCGTTTGAGATCTGATTAGAAGGGACATTTTGGACAGCGAGGCCGTGAAAGCTTTCCTGAAAATGGAAGGTGGGGGAGGGGACAAGCCACATACAGGATCATGTAATTAAGGGACAAAAAGCACTCAGCTCAGAAGAAAAAGGATGTGCTTAGCAAAGCCAGCGAGGTTCTGGCCAGACTGTGAGAGCCCGGGGGGTGTCGGGAAGGCAGCTCTAAGGGAGAGGATCTCGAGGGACCGAAGAGTGGTCCTGGCAGTCACAGCTGGTCGGGCGCGGCTGAGCCCGAGGACAGAGGGGGCTTGGCAGGCAGAGGCCCCTGTCCCAGAGCTGCATGCGGCTGGCTGGGCCACACCCTGAGGAGCCTTGACCAGGGAGTCCTGCTCCGACACTGTGCAGAGGAGTCCGGGGCACCGGCACACACGTGGGACAGGGCCTGGGCCCACATCTGGGGCCTCTCTGTGTGCACTGGGGGTGCCCGTGCCCGGGATCCAGGCTGGCTGGGGCTGGTGGGGGCTGCAGCATAAGCACCCTGTTGGGAGTGACTCCCTCTATCAAATTAATAATAATAATAATAATAATAATAAATAGACTTTCTTTTCTTTAAGGTTTTTGCCTTAGGTGCATGAGCCCCCTGAAGAGAGACAGGGAGAGGAAAAGTGAGAAATCACTCCCCAGGAGAGGTGGCCATGCCACAATCCCTTCTCAATTCTCTTCTCTAGAGTTTGGGCATGCACACACATACGCCCGGTGTGAGTTTAAGCCCGCCAGGCCCAGGACCCAACCCACAGTCAACCACTTGGGGGTCCAGCAACAACCATTACACCATATTCGGTTTTGAAGCCCTTGGCCACCCATATGTGCAGTCAGAGGGCCAAGGCGGCCATGTTGTAAGGAAGCCCAAACTAGCCCATGAGGACAGAGTGCACAGAGAGAGGCCTGAGGCCACAAGAGAGGCTCCCATCCCGGCTCTAAGCGAGTTTGACTGTTGGCACACGAGACCCCTAACATAAGTTAGAAACTGTCAGGGAGCCCTTCCGGAATTCCCACCCACGGGAATTACGAGAGAGAAAAATGTCTGGGGTGTCTGAAGTCACTAAGTTCGGGGTGATTTCTTACACAGCAACTAATAGCCAGAATACCTCGTTTGCTGTGACTTGCACGCAGGCAGAGGGCTCTCAGGGAAAGGGCCCTGGTGCTCCCTGCCCGAGGAAGGCCAGGGGGCAGGGGACAGGGATAGCAAAGCTCGCCTCCGGGGTGGTCACTGTTGCTGCCAGGACTCTGCTGGTGCCAGAGGAGTGGAGAGGGCAAGTCAGGAGAGGGTCGAAGACTGCCCCTGGGCGGTAGGCAGGTGAGGGTTGGGGAGGGGCACCCTCTCTAGCCCTGGCTCACCCTGCTAAGGTGGAGAATGGCCCTGGCTGGGATTTGACTTGTGAAACAGGAAGTCACTGGACCCCACTGCCCTGCAGAACCCAGGGAGTTAAGGAGATTGCAATGTTTCCGAAGCTTCCGGGCTGCAGCCAACAGATACACTGCTTCAGGTCTGGCCAACTTCTGGGCAGCGTTGCTGTTAGGGGTGCCTGTCTCTCTGTCTCGCTCTCTTTCTCTCTCTGTATCACTGTCTTGTGGAAAAAATAAACTTTATTATTATTTTTTTTAATCTTTGGGGCCAGCAGTAGGTGTAGTGGTCAAGGTGCTGAATTTCCACATGGCTGACCACAGTTCAAGTCCCAGACCTGGCAACTTGAAAATCATGCTAGGCATGTGTGTGTGCATGCCCAAATTCCTGAGAGGCGAAAGGGTTATGTCATTGCCATCCCCCTGGGAGTGATGTCTCACTTTTTTTTTTTTTTTGAGAGGTTTTTGCTATGGGACGCATGCACTCACCAGAAAGACAGAGAGAGACAGCAAGAAATCACCCCCCAGGGGGGATGGCCACACCGCAATCCCTTATCCTCCATTCTCCTCTTGAGATCTTGGGCACGCACACACACACACATGCCCGGCGTGAGTTTAAGCCACCAGGTCTGGTACTCGAACCGCGGTCGACTACATAGGAGTCCAGTGACATAGCCATTACGCTAACTGCTGGTCCCGAATGTCTCACTATCCCTTGTTCTCTCTTTCTAGTGGGCACACAAACCCTGTGGCAAAAAAAAAAAAGAGAGAGAGAGAGCGAGAGAGAAAAAGAACGTTTGTAGAAGGAAAGGTCGAGGGTGCAAAGGGAGGAAGCCGAAGGGGCAGAGGAGAAGGCAGGCAGAGGGAGGAGGGCCCAGGGCTGGAGGTGGCTTCCCGGGCCAGTCCCTCCCACAGACTCCCTTCACAGCCAGCTGCCCGCCTGTGGGAGCCCAGCACAGGCCCAGCGGGGCCGGCTCCTTGTTCTGACCTTCTGCCCTCTCCTCTCAGCTGCCCACGGAGGAGGGTCTGAGGAAGGGAAGCCCCAGCAGGTGCCCACCAGGGGACGGAGCACAGAGAGGAGGGCCAGCTTCGGAATCTGGCAGACCAGGTTTGACTACCACGCAGTCCCTTCCCAGGGGCCAAGTCTCTGGACCTCCCTGGACCGGTCTGTCTTCCCATCGGTGCCTTGGCACACCTGCCTCCTCCAGGGGGTGGCCTGCAGCTGACGAGAGCCCATGAACTCCAGCCCCTAAGCCAAGGCCCGGCTGCAGCAGGAGTCACGGCAGTCCCCAGGCCAGGACCCCAAAGGCTCCATGACCCACCTGGGCGGGGGACCTGGGCCTGCCCTTGGCCTCACTGCCCCTCCTGAGCCCTGTGTAAAATGAAGGTCCTGGTCCTTGCCTTACCCCCCTCAGAGGGTTCTCCAACACCGGTTTCAATAATGATCCCTCCCACGGAGCCCGAGGCCTCTCAGACCTGCAGGAGATTCTAGCCCAGTGGGTGAGTGCAGAGGGGATGCCCCCAGCCCAGCACCCTGTGTCCCTGGACGAGTGTGCTGGGCCACAAACCATTCTTACTGCAGAGGCCTCACTGCCCCGCCCTGGCAGGGATGGGGTTAACCACCTGCAGCTCCCCTGGTATCTGCCTAATGAGCACGGAGTCTCCCTAGGGGTCAGGATGGCCTCCCACCCAGTTCTCAGAGGGCAGGACTCAAAGGCATCCTGGGGAGGGGGGGACATTACCATCAGTGCCCCTCCTCGTACTGGGGTGGGGGTGCTGTTACCTGTGCCCAAGCCTGTGGGTGGGGGGCCACTCTTCTCAGTCCCAGACCCTGTCTCTATCCCTCCCCGCACCCGGCTGCGCTTCCTGGGTGGCGGTCACGGTCGCCGTCAGTCACGCCGAGCTCACTCACACACTGTGAGCGCCACAGCGTGCCACGGGTGAGTGGCTGTGACAACATAGTGGCCTTGCTCCCAGCTCTGGAAGCCAGAAGTCCCAACTCCAGGCGTCGGTGGGCTGTGCTCCCTCCGGGCCTCCAGCTTCTGGGAGCCCAGGTGTCCCTGACAGTGGCAGCGTCACTCCAGTCTCTGCACACGGAATGGCTGCGTCTCCTCTCCTCCTCTTAGAGGGCCACCGTTCACGTTGGACTTACGGCCTACCCCACTCCGGTATGACCTCGCCCTAACCAATTCCACCTGCAACGACCCCTGTCCAAGTAGGTGACAGGGGTTAGGACCTCGCCATATCAACTGGAAGACCCAGTTCGACCCACAGCAGTGGGTGAGGGAGACCCGGGTCCAGGGATGCCCTGTGTCCTTCTACTCCTCAGTTTGCCCCCCGTAGGCCAAGGACAGCAACCTCTTTCCAGTTCCTTCTTGGGACACCGTGAGGACCAGGAGCGGTGGCGGATGTTCCCCAACCCCCAGGGACAGGGAAGAAGTGAAGGAGCCAGGCCTGTGCCTCAGGCTCTCAGCAGCAAGATGGGGTCACACCTGCCTGCCTGCTCGTCATTGCGTGTGGAAAGACCCAGGGACTGTCAGGCCCCTGCACAGCTCCTGACCCAGGCTGGCCTTCCCTTCCACTGCCGATGGCTCGGGCCGACCACCTGCCCCATGAAGCCCCACCACCCCGCATGGCCGGAGGCTGAGAAGGGATTCGATCCCTCTCAGGCTCGCTCCCCATGCCTGGCCTGCGAGGCCCGTGGGTTCTAGAGCTGAGAGGGCTTCCAAGGATGATGGCTGACGTCCTCATCTACAAGCTCCCCGAGGCATGTGGGACTGAGGCCGCCTTTACTAAATGCTTCTCTGCTCAATTAGGGCTTTTCTATGAAACAGAACATTTTATTAAAAGGCTTAAAGATAAATTATTACCAACCACTAATGATTATATTTAAATAGTTCAGAGCAAGGTTTAAGGAAGTTAAAGCACCTCGTGTATTTTTAGCTGAGCACTTCTGGTGCTAATGACAGGGAACCAGAGCCATCAGTTTAAGCAGAAGAGGGAACATATTAGCTCGTGACACTAGGAGGCCTGGGAGCCAGGTTCAGGCACAGCTGGATCCAGCCCCTAAGATGATGCCTATCAGTTGGGTTCTGTCCTCTGCTTTCCCTGCAGTTGCTGTCATCCCTGGGCCCGTCAGTTGGGCTCTGTCTCTGCCTTTCCTGCAGTTGCTGTCATCCCTGGGCCCGTCAGTTGGGCTCTGTCTCTGCCTTTCCTGCAATTGCTGTCACCCCTGGTCAAGGAACCCCTGTGGTGGCAAAGCATCCCTGGGCTTCTCTGGCCTCATTCACCACTCCAGCAACCCCTGGGAAGGACCGTACCTGGGCCCGGGAGCCCTGGCCAAGAAGCGGGTTCTGCAGCTTGGGTCCCTCCCATCCCCAGCCCAGGAATGTGGCTCTGATTGGCCAGACCTGGTCGCACACCTGCCTTGAGGAGATGCTCTTCAAGGTGAGGGGTGTGGGGGTTCTGAACAGAACGGGTGGACAGAGTGGGCAAGGGCTGGGTCCTCGAAAGAGAGACAGGCTCTGGGTGGTCTGGCTGCAGAAGCCCGTGTCCCCGGGTACTTTGTCCGAGAGTCCTCCGACCGCCTTCACTGCCGGCTCCAGGGCTCTAGTCCAACCCAGCACCTGTAGCCACACTCAGCCGAACTCAGGGACGCCGGCAGGACTTGCAAATCAAGTTGGTCTCCGCAGATGAGGTTCTCAGCTCCGCTGACCCCAGCCCAGGGTGACAGCCTGCCGGCTCAGCGGGCCCACCGCTCACACAGCTGTGAGCGTAACACTTGGTCCCTCAGCCTCTCCCCAGGATGGCCTCAATCAGCGAGCGCCCCGACACCTCGTTAGGCTCCATCTGTCAGCTCCCCTCTGTGGGCCTGGCTTCTGCCTGAAACCCGCTTGATTGCGTCTCAGAGAGCACGGCTGGTTCTCATCCCGTTACACCTGCCGCGAACGACTGCTCTAACGCCCAGCCCGGCCCAGCCCTGCGCTCCGTGCTCCGAGGAGGACTAGTCGTGTCTGGGTTTGCTGAGGCAGAGCTGGGGAGTGAAACAGAGACAAGTCCTACGCAGGCCAGCCCTCCCCCGCCCTTTATCTGCAGGGACAGCCCACCTGGGTCTGCACCTCCCACCCGCCCACTGGTCCCGATTCCTCTCATGGAATCAATGAGGCCATCGGGGAAGGCTTTGCTGCAGCTGAGGGGTTTTCTGTTTTGTTTTGAGTTTGCTATAGGGCGTATGCATGCCTGCAGAGAGACAGAGAGGAACCGAGAAATCACCCCCCACGGGGATGGCCATGTCGCAATCCCTCCTCCTCCAGTCTCCTCTCGGGATCTTGGGCACGCACGCACACACGTGCCCAGTGTGAATTTCAAGCTGCCAGTTCGGGATTCACACAGTGTAGTGGCCATGAGTGGAGGGATTCAGCCGCCTCATCCACCAGACCCTGGCTGGCCCACCACTGCTGTCATGGACAAAAAAAGCATGTCATTGAACCATAGTCCCTCAAGGCCACCACTGTGGGGTGAGTTCTGTCCTGGAATCAGGCACATTGGGGTTGGGTGTCTGTACCAATGTCCAAATGGGTGACACGTTTCTTAGCTCTTTTTAAGAGAAGTTTTTGCTATAAGGAGCGTACACTCGCCAGAGAGATAGAGAGACAGACAGACAGAAAATGAGAAATCACCCCCCAGGGGCATGGCCACACTGCAATCCCTGCTCCAGTCTCCTCTTGGGATTTTGGGGACGCATGCACGCGCACACGTACCCAGTGTAGGTTTCTAGCTGCTGGGTCTGGGACTCGAACCACAGCCGACTACGTGGGAGTCCAGTGACGTAACCATTATCCCATCTGCTGGTCCCATGTTTCTTAACTTTCTCGAGGCTTCCCCTAGAAAATAAGAATAACCTTTGAACTCCCAGGACGGCTGTGAAGGTGAATGCTGACGGGGGATGGGTGGCGTAAACTGTGCAGTGAGCCTAGCACCTCAGTGTGGTCCCAGGGCCGACGGTGGGGCAGCAGTAACAGGGGGTTCTCGGTTTGCATCCGGGGACCTCCCTGAGTTTGCAGGGCGCGCACTGGCGGCGGCCGAGGGAGGATGGCTGTGTCAAAGCCATGTTGGATACATCGTCTCTCTTCCTGTCTCTATCCTCTCATTCATGTAAGCCATAAACTTTTTTTTTAACAAATTACTTAATTTAATTTAATTTATCTTAATTTGACCAGAGAGGGACCGAGTGAGAGAGCGTGAGAGAGAAATTGAGAAAGCAAGCCGCCAGGTCCAGGACTTGAACCACAGTCAGCCATGTGGGAGCCAAGTGCCCGAACCACCACACCACCTGCAGGCCCAGCAATAATTTTTAAAATTTTTTGCCACAGGGCATGTGCACTCACCAGAGAGACACAACAAGGGGGAACGTGGAAAAGCACCCCCCAGGGAAGATGGCCACGCCGCAATCCCTTCTCCTCCATTCTCCTCTTAGGATTTTGGGCACGCACTCAACATGCACCTGATGTAATTCTCATGCAACTGAGTCTGGGACTCAAACCACCTTTGGCCACATGGGAGTTCAGTGCCTTAACCACCACACCACCTACTACTCCCTCTTTCTTCTTTAACTTTTTTGCTATAGGGCATGT
>NW_006159501.1:8371551-8374931 GCF_000334495.1 Tupaia belangeri chinensis
GCATCCGGGGACCTCCCTGAGTTGGCAGGGCGCGCACTGGGGGCGGCCGAGGGAGGATGGCTGTGTCAAAGCCATGTTGGATACATCGTCTCTCTTCCTGTCTCTATCCTCTCATTCATGTAAGCCATAAACTTTTTTTTTAACAAATTACTTAATTTAATTTAATTTATCTTAATTTGACCAGAGAGGGACCGAGTGAGAGAGCGTGAGAGAGAAATTGAGAAAGCAAGCCGCCAGGTCCAGGACTTGAACCACAGTCAGCCATGTGGGAGCCAAGTGCCCGAACCACCACACCACCTGCAGGCCCAGCAATAATTTTTAAAATTTTTTGCCACAGGGCATGTGCACTCACCAGAGAGACACAAGGGGGAACGTGGAAAAGCACCCCCCAGGGAAGATGGCCACGCCGCAATCCCTTCTCCTCCATTCTCCTCTTAGGATTTTGGGCACGCACTCAACATGCACCTGATGTAATTCTCATGCAACTGAGTCTGGGACTCAAACCACCTTTGGCCACATGGGAGTTCAGTGCCTTAACCACCACACCACCTACTACTCCCTCTTTCTTCTTTAACTTTTTTGCTATAGGGCATGTGTGTTTGCTGGAGACAGAGAGGGAGAGGCAGAGAGGGGAAGTGAGAATCACCCCCCAGGAGGATGGCCACACCACAGTCTTTTCTCCTTCCTTCTCCTCTCAGGATTCTGAGCACGTGCACACACATAAACACACACACACACACACACACGACCAGTGTGATTTTCAAACCACCAGGTCTGGGACTCAAACCATACAGTCAGCCATGTGGGAGCCGGCCACTCTGACGCCACACCACCTGCTGGCCCAGTACGTGAATTATTTTAAAAGGGGTATGGTCCTGGTCCTCTTCCTCCTCCTCCTCACCATCACCTGCCTCTGCTCGGAGGGAGGACAGTGTGAAGTGACCCCAGCCTCGGGTCCTACAGGCCAAGCAGTGAGCCGAGAGATAGAGCCCACCCCAGGGACCCGACCACCTGGTGTAGACGGCGGAATTCCTGTAGGAGAAAGGGGAGGGTGGAGCTGCCAGCCCACCACAGGCACTCTCAGGCGGCCCCTGTGCGGAAGTCCAAGAAAATAATTGTTCATTCAGGTCATCCTCACAGCCAGAGCTGAACACGGTCATTACTGGGACAGGAGAAACGCTGGCTGCTGGGTGTGTTCTTCCCAGCCCAACCCCAGGTTACTGGCCTATTGATGGGGGCCTAACGGGAAAGGCAGAAATCCCCGCCAGGAGCCCCACGGTGGCCTTGCTGCCGTGTCCTCAATGTTTGCAGGGCCTGCTGGCCTCCGGGCCAGGAGTGGCCCTTCCCTGAACCCCCTGCCCTGGCCTGCCCTGTTGCTGGGCGCTGCTCCCCAGGGCTCCGAGGGCACCCGGAGGGCCTTCGTGCAGGCGGCAGGTGTGGAAGGCGTGCCGACTCCTGCTGGGCCCTGCGTGCATCGGCTGTCCTCACTGCGGACGCCCGCCTGCTTGCCTTGCCGCTGGCACCTGCCTTCCCCTGCCCCCGCCCCCCAGCAGGAAGGGGCTGCTGCCTCAGTGCCGCTCCCAAGGCAGGTTCTAGGCTCTGGGGCCCCCACAGCACCGCTGGGATTGGTTTGGATTTAATTGTGGTGAAAGTCCCGACACCAAATTTACCCTTGTGCCCAGTTCTGAGCGCTCAGTTCTGTGTTCACTGAGGTCTCCGGGTCATCACCACCACCCATCTCTAGGGCCAGCAGGAAGGGGCTGCTGCCTCAGTGCCGCTCCCAAGGCAGGTTCTAGGCTCTGGGGCCCCCACAGCACCGCTGGGATTGGTTTGGATTTAATTGTGGTGAAAGTCCCGACACCAAATTTACCCTTGTGCCCAGTTCTGAGCGCTCAGTTCTGTGTTCACTGAGGTCTCCGGGTCATCACCACCACCCATCTCTAGGGCCCATCCTCTTCTCTTCTCTCTCTCTCTCTTTTTATTTTTTTAAAGTTTTTGCCACAGAGCGTGTGCGCTCACCAGAGAGAGAGAGAAATCACCCCCCAGGGGATGGCCACAACGTAATCCCTTCTCCTCCTGGGATTCTGGGTGTGATTTTCCGAGTCACCGGGTCTGGGACTCAAACTGGTTAGCCACGTGGGAATCCAGCACCTCCACGACCATGCCACCTGCTGCCCCCCACACACATACCAGGATTCATTTTCATGTCCTAAACGGAAACCCTGTCCCCACTTAACAGCCACTCCTTGTTCCACCCTCCCCCAAGCCCAGCCCCCAGTAACCACCGTTCCACTTCCGTGTCCACAAGTTCAACCCCTCGGTGGACCTCACAAAGGGCACCCTACAGTGTCTGTCCTTCCGGCCTGGCTTACTTCGCTTGCCATGATGTTCTCAAGGTTCGCCCAGGGAGCCTCTGTCCCCGTGGGTGGAATACCCTGTCACACACCTGTGCTGCGTTCTGCCCGGCCACATGTCCCCGGGTGCTTCCGCCTTTTGACTATGGTGGCCGACGTGTGCACAAACCTTTCTGAGGGGCCAGGCAGTGGCCCAGCAGTGATGCGGCTGGACCGCAGGGAGAGGCCCTGGGTCCAGTCCTGAGACGTCCCTGGGTACACGTGGCTGTGATTCAGGCCCGCTAAGACCAGGGCAGGTCACAGTGTGAGGACCTTACTGAGAGCACCTGCCCCTCTCCCTTTCTCTCAGAAGAAATAAACATTTAAAATCTCTGATAGGCTGGCCCCACAGTCTAGTGGTTAAGGTTGCAGGATCCCACCTGGCTGATTGCGGTTCAAATCTTAGCCCCAGTGGTTTGAAAAACACACCAAATGCACGCGTGTGCACAAAATCCAGACAGGATGGCGAGGTGGAAGAGGGACTGTGGCAGGCCCACACTGCACCGTGGGGCTTTCTCCTGCTCCCTCTCGCGTCTTTCTCTGGTGAGCACACAGCCCTCCGCCAATTAAAATAAAAATAATAAAAATTGGGGGGCCAGCAGGTGGCATGCTGGGAAAGGCACTGGACTCCCAGATGGCTGACTGCGGTTTGAGTCCTGGGCCTGGTGGCTTGCTTTCTCACTTTCCCTCTCTCTCTCTCTGTCTCACTCTGGTCAAATTAAGAAAGAAAAAAGAATGAATGAATAAAATTACATAAATAATTTTTAAAAAATAAGAAAAAGGAAAAACTCGCTGGGCACATGTGCATGATGCCTAAAGTCCCAGGGGAGTGAGAAATGGAGGAGAAGGGATTTTATTATGACTATCTCTCATAAGGGGGTGTTTTCTCACCTTCCTACTCTAGTCTCTCTCTGGTGATCACATATAACCCAAAATTAAAAAAAAAAAAAAATAGAATAAGGTCAGAATGTAAGAAAACATGGCATG
>NW_006159501.1:8375645-8394545 GCF_000334495.1 Tupaia belangeri chinensis
TGCCTCTCTCTCTCTCTCTGCCTCTCTCTGATCAAAGTAAAAAATGATAATAATAAACCTATACATTTTTTCAAATAATAATAATAAAATTTAAAACCCGTGTGTATTTCTGCTCTCCATTATTTGCTAGATCCTCTGGGACTGTTTACCTGGAGGACGCACCATACTCTGTTCCACAGCGGCTGCACCAGCTGACACCCCACCAACAGCTCACGGGGTCCCCACATCTCCGCACCTTCACTGAGATGCGTCCCAGCTGACACCCCACCAGCAGCTCACGGGGTCCCCGCGTCTCTGTACCCTCACCGAGACGCGTCCCAGCTGACACCCCACCAACAGCTCACGGGGTCCCTGCGTCTCCACACCCTCACCGGGACGCATCACAGCTGACACCCCACCAACAGCTCACGGGGTCCCCACATCTCCGCACCTTCACTGAGATGCGTCCCAGCTGACACCCCACCAACAGCTCACAGGGTCCCCGCGTCTCCATACCCTCACTGGGATGCGTCACAGCTGACACCCCAACAGTTCACGGGGTCCCCGCGTCTTCGCACCCTCACCGGGATGTGTCACTTGCTGACAGTAGCATCCTCCTGGGCTGCAGCAGCACCCTGGCTGCCGTGTGTCCCACTGCCCATGTCCTTGCCTGGCTCCCTCTTGACTGCAAGCCCCAGGCAAAAGACCTCAGCACCCCAGGGCGCCTGTCCCCAGGTGGGAAGCAGTGGGCGTGGATGCAGGCCCAGGCTGCCAGCACAGTTCCCCAGCTCCTGAACCTGGAAGGCATCACTGAATCCTTCCCAGCGTCTCCAGAGGAAGAGCTGACACACTCCCGCTCCCCGTGCAGGCTGGGGCTGACACACTCCCGCTCCCCGTGCAGGACGAGGCTGACACACTCCCGCTCCCCGTGCAGGCAACGGCTGCGGTTCAGACTGCCTGCAGGCTGGGTACCGGCAGCAGACTCGTCACACACGGCTGATCCTGATCGCAGCACTAGTCATTAGCCCGCCCAGCCGCACCGTGGGTGTTAACGAGGGCCTAATAGGAAAATCAGCACCAGCGCTCAGAGGCCCTAATTACTCCTCCCTCAACCCCACACCCGCGTACTCACTGATGGGATACGTTTCTCTCTGAAGGGAAACACGCTCGCTCGTCACCTCGGGCCAGGCTCCTCAGTGGACGGAGGCCGTTGGAGGAAGGCACCCCTGAGGCCCAGGCCCGGGTCTGCCCTGCTGAGGGAGGCAGCAGGGAACAGACGAGCTGGCGTTAGCTCTGGCCCCTGCACTTCCTGCCGGTGTAGCCTGGAGAGTGGTCTGACCTCGCTGAGCTTCACGGTCTCACCTGGAAAACAGGCAGCAATAGCGTCTCAGTTTCGTGCAGCGACAGCAGAAGAGCCGAGACTGGGCCACTTTCAATAAACAGCTGTTTCTTCCCGGGGAGCCCCACAAGCCTGAGACCGAGGCGTCCGACGAGAGCCCTCTTGCTGGGCATCACCAAGTGGGACATGGAAGGGCCAGAGGGACAGCGGGCAGACTCCCCCTCCCGGGACCGATCTTTGGGACGTCCACAGTGTGTGCTATGCTTGGACTTCTGTTTTTATGGTGAGGGCACCAAAATAAACTCAGACTGCAATTCCATTCTCCGCTCGTTTTCGAAGTCCCTGTACGATGGCATTAACCCTTCCCATGTGGGCGGAACTGTATGGCCTAATCACCTTTTTAAAATCCCCTCCTTAATACCATTGCAATGGCAGTGACGTGAGTTTCAGAGGGGCCAATGTTCTAACCACAATGGCATCTCTCTCCTAGGGCTTCTTGGTTTTTTTGTTTGTTTGTTTTTGCTACAGGGCGCTGTGCTCCCGGAAAGACAGAGACAGAGAGATAGAAAGTGAGAAATCACCCCCCAGGGGGGATGGCTACACCGCAATCCCTTCTCCTCCATTCTCCTCTCGGGATCTTGGGCACGCACACACGCCCGGTGTGAGTTTAAGCCACCGGGTCCAGGACTCGAACCATGATCAACTACATGGGAGTCCAGTGACATAGCCATTACGCTAACTGCTGGTCCCTCTCCTAGGGTTTCTTGAGGTCTCATGACAGAGGGGACCCACAGGAAGTTCTGGCAGAGTCTGACAAGGCACCTCGGTAAGGAGACAGAGGCCCCAGGGTCGGACCACCACACTGCCGCTCTGGGTGTCTGATGAGCCCCAGATCTCTCGGTCTCCTCTCTGTAAACAGGAGGGCAGCAGCCAGCAACAGCCGCTGGATGTCAGCAGATGCCAGGCGAGGGTCCTCCTCCTTCTAAGGGGTCCCACCACGGACCACTCCAGCGATGCCCAGCCCCCAGCACACTCACAGAGGAGGGGTGGGCCTTAACAAAGCATGAATCCAGGGACAAAGGTTCCCTGGACTAACCTTGAGGATGTCATGGCAGGCAAAGTAAGCCAGTCACGAAAGGACAGACATGGAGGGTCCCCTCGTATGAGGGGTGGTGCGCGGGAGGGCTGTCAGGCATGGATGCCAGGACCCGAGGAGCAGGTGATCCCCTCCCAGCTGGGGTGACATCCGGGGAGGGGTCCGAGCCGTGCACAGGGCCCGTGTGTCTCAGCAGGGCCGAATCTTGCAAACCAGGACAAGGCCGAGGCCTTAGAGGAGGCGCTCACGAACCACCTGGGTGTGATAGAGGAATGTGGGCTCCTGCCGCAGAGGGCCAGAATGGCTACACGGTCAGCTTTGGTTCTGACGATGCGGCTACTCCCTTTTTCGGCAAGGACACCTCTCGTGCCCCCCAGGTTCTGTCCCTTGCTCTGGCCGAGGCAGCCTAGAGCGGCAGGCAGCGTGGGCAGGAGCAGAAAGCTGGCACTGGCTGGTGGCCCTTGGACCTGGAAAGGCCCTGGACTGGGAGACACAGTGGTAGGTGAGACCTGGCCTAGCAGGGACAGCCCTAGACTGTGTAACAGTGTCTGAAAAGCAGAGAGAAGCAGAGAGGCCTGCCCGGCCGGCGGTCCAACCTGGCCTCCTGGGTGACTTGGAAGAAAGGAAGCAGAACCAGCCAGTTACCCACGTGGAAGGGGCTGGGCTGGCCCAGGTAAGCAGTTCGTGAGCTGTGGTCATATCGGAGCCAAGGCCCCAGGAGGGGACATGCTAGCTGGCACCTGGCCCATGAGCTGCAGGGTCCAGTGAGCACCAAGGCACTCTGGACCCCTGGGCCCGCGCCTGCCTGGTAACACCCAACCCAGGTCACTAGGCCGGGTGGCCCTGGACCCCAGTGAAGTTGTTCCAAACAGTGGGAAGGGACAAGAAGACTGGCTTGGGGCTGTGGGAGGGTCTGGGGCCTGCTGAGCCGCTTGCCCTGGACAGCCCCAGGGCAGACAACGGCAGGCAGGAGGGGAGGGGCCGTGCTGGCTCCAGGTGGGCAGGGGGCGCAGAGAGAGCTGCTGGTTTTCTCGCCCTCCCACTGCCAGGGAGACCTGGGCCGGGGGTGCATGTAGCCCAGGAAAGCCAGCTTCAAAGAGGGCGAGCTGAGAGGGGGAGGCCCCGCCGGGAGGCAGGGATGCAGAACGAGGCCTGCGACTCTTCAGCCTGAACCGGCTACATCAGTAATGCAGCAAACTCGGCCCTGGTGATTCAGTGTCAAAATATAGAAAGGCCATTTGTATTGGTGCCCGAATTAGATGCACAGCTTTGCTCCCCCCGTGAGAAGGCAGGGAGAATGCAGGGCCAACCTCCACACACATGCGAACTGAAGAGCACTTTCCCCCACACCCCGCACACACCGAGGCCTCCGGAGAGCCCCCCAGCCCGCCCTCCGCAGGTGCGAGGTCACGGAGACGCTTAGGTGGAAATGCGCTTTAGGAAACTAGTGCATCTGGGAGCCGAGGAGCCGAGGAGCCGAGACCCGCCTGCTGTGGACGTGCAATGACACGTTCTTTTCCTTGCAGGAATTTAAATTACTTAAATGGTTTTCTAACTTTTATTTATGTATCTCTTCCATGAGAGAGAAAAAGGGAGAAAGAGAGAGAGAAACAGGCAGCCCAATAGGGTCTGCACGCCACGATCGCCCCCAGCCTCGGCCGGCCAGGGTCATGGCACGTGTGCCCCAGCCAGACCTGGGACCTGCCCACGCAGCCCCAGCACCCCTGTGGCTGGCCGAACAGCAAAAATGCTCTTATAAAAGCAGATTTTAATCGGAATACAAATAAACCAATTACATGAAACTCACCGAAAACAAAACCCAGGAAAAAAATAGTAATAATAATGAATAAAATTAAATAAGTAATTCTTAGGACCAGCAGTGGGCATAATGGCTATGTCACTGGACCCTCAAGTAGTCGATCGCGGTTTGAGTCCCAGACCCAGCAGCTTAAAACTCACGCCAGGCATGTGTGCGTGCGGACCCAAGATCCTGAGAGGAGAATGGAGGAGAAGGGATTGCGGTGAGGCCATCCCCCCGGGGGATGATTTCTCACTTTCTGTCTCTCTGTCTTTCTGGGGAGCACACGTGCCCTGTAGCAAAAACCTCTCAAATAAATAAATAAATCTTAAAAAAAAAAAAAAGAGCCCCATCCCCCGACACACACACATAGGCAGACACATACATAGACACACACATACACGACACAAACACACACACACATTGTCTACAATCCCAGGGAGGCAAGGACACTTATCAAAGGAGAGGGCTTTCCAGAAGAGTATTTCAGAAAAGAGAGGGCCGGGCAGACAAAATGCTGGTGCCCAGCCCAGGTAGAGCAGGGGAGCAGCATCATTAGCTCTGCACTTTAAAAACTCCTTCTCTGCAGTGGGGCTGGGGGCTGGAGGGCCAAGACTGGGGTCAGGGAGAACAGAAAGGAAATGGGACGCTTCGGCTGCCAGGAGACAGGGCGGGGAGGAGGCCGCGGGTTGGAGCGAGGGTGCACAGGCTGCTAGGTGGGCTGCAGAGGGTGTGCAGGATGGTCTGTGTCTGGCGTGCTGCCAGTGGGTTGGGGGACGGGATCCTGAGCTGGGGACACGCAGCGGGGGGCCCTGGCTGGGACCGGGTGAGTTTGCACCGTCGGCAGCTGGAAGAGAGCTCTGCAGCTCGGGAGATAAAGGTTGCCAGTGAGCCCATCAAACCCTTATAAAAATATTTCTGTTCACCAAAATTAAACATGAAAGCAGCTCATGAGACAAGGAGTGAGTCAATAACCCTTTGCCCATATTAAATTAACAAAGATGAGTACCGTACAATTACTTTCCATTTCAGGATCTCTCCACCCAAGAGGTTCCGAGAGAGCCTCGTCAAAGAGTCAGGCTTTCAGCATGTGTATAGGAAGCAGATTTTTCGGGGCTGCTGTCTATGCAAACGCCTGATGCTTAATGATTTTATGACTCAGAATTGTTTAGCGCTGCCCCCTGGGTCTCGCCGCAGTCCCAGCGACACCAAGCAATGTACATTTTCAGACAGGAAAGGTTCTCATTGATTTTTATTTCATCTGCTTGGCAGAGTGAGAAGCGTCCTCCCACCCTCCCCTCCCAGGCTGGGGTCTCAGCTGTTAGATAACCTCATGCCAAACACCTGCCTCCACCCACGCCCTCTCCCTCAGCTTCCCTCCTCTCCCCTAAGAGGCACCACGAAAAGTTGTTGTTGATCCAGCTCAGCTGTTAACTATTCTCCTTCTTCTTTTCCCAATTCCCAATCCCTCCTTTTTCCAATTATTTCCTATAGCATAGCCTCACAGTTTATCTACGCAACAAAAACTTACATGGCCGTGGGACCAGCAGTTGGCGTAATGGCTATGTCGCTGGACTCCCATGTAGTCAACCAGGGTTCCAGTCCTGGACCCGGTAGCTTAGAACTCATGCCGGGCGCGTGTGCGTGCGTGCCCAAGATCCCGAGAGGAGAATGGAGGAGAAGGGATTGCGGCGTGACCATCCCCGCTGGGGGGTGATTTCTCCCTTTCTGTCTCTATGTCTCTCTCTGTCTGTCTGGCGAGCGCACGCGCCCTATAGCGAAAAACCTCTCCAAAAATAAAAAAAAAGATCCCGAGAGGAGAACGGAGAAGGGATTGTGGCGTGACCATCCCCCTGGGGGTGATTTCTCGCTTTCTATCTCTCTGTCTCTCTCTGTCTGTCTGGCCTGCGCACGCGCCCTCTAGCAGACAAACTTACATAGACGTAAAAAGGAAATGAGTCTGCATATCATAGAACCTTGAGAGAGAAATCGCAGGACGCCAGGCCCGTCGCTAACGCATTAACTCCGCAGGTACCAGGGAGCGTTTGCTCTACCCATGGTCGTATTCATCCTGGTGGTGACCGAGAAGGAGGCTTGCACCTACTGCACCTAGTGTCCCATGGAGCAGACCGTAATTAATGGCCAAATAAACATACAATCGCTCCCGTGAGTGATGGCACAGATGAGGGGACCGGGCACTACACGGCCACTTGACAGGAGAGCTGACCCAGTCAGCCAGGTCAAGGCAGACTTCCTGGGGGCAGTGCCAAAGAAACTGAAGGATAGGGACCAGCGAATGGCGTAATGGTTACATCGCTGGACTAGTCTGCTGTGGTTGGAGTCCTGGACCCAGACACTTACAACTCATGCCGGGTACACGTGCGTGCGTGCCCAAGATCCCGAGAGGAGAATGGAGGAGAAAGGATTGCTGCATGGCCATCCCCCTCGGGGGTGATTTCTCACTTTCTGACTCTGTCTCTCCAGTGAGCACATGCTCCCTCTAGCAAAAATCTCTCTTAAAAAAAAAATAAGGAAGAAAGAAACTGAAGGGTGACTACCAGTAACTAGACGAAGAAGGAGCAGGCAGATCCTGAGCAGTGGAACAGCATGGCAGCCCCACAGACAAAAAGATGGCACCCACGAGGGACCGAGACTGCCCTAACTGGAGGGAGGGGCCAGACAGGCAAGTCGGAGGCGAAGGCAGGGACCGGGCCGCAGAGGCTTCTCTAAGCTGTTACAGGTTTCTGTGCAGGCCCAGGAGTAACGGGGTACAGGTTTGGGAGCTGAGAGGAGGGCTGGAGTCGGTTGGCAAATCATGGTGGTACCTGGTGGCCATGGAGGTGGAGACGGTGAGTGGATTTGAGAGATATTTAAGAAGCAAAGATTCAGGAATTGGGGAGCTCAGGGGTGGGGGAAAGGTGTTGAGATGATTTCTCTGTTTCTTTTTTTTTTTTTTTTTTGAGAGGTTTTGGCTACAGGGCGTGTGTGCTCGCTAGACAGACAGAGAGAGACAGAGAGACAGAAAGTGAGAAATCACCCCCCAGGGGGGATGGTCACACCACAATCCCTTCTCCATTCTCCTCTCGGGATCTTGGGCACGCACACACACGCACCCGGCGTGAGTTTAAGCCACGGGGTCCAGGACTTGAACCACGGTCTGCTACATGGGAGTCCAGCAACATAGCCTTTACGCTAACTGCTGGTCCCCATGATTTCTGTGTTTCTGACCTGCATAATTTAGTCATCATTGACTGAGGCAGGAAGTTCGGGGGGGCGGGGCAGACTTGGGAAGGAGACTACACGTTCAGATTTGGATACGTGGAGTCTGAGTTAGTGGCCTTTAGACACCCCTTCCTTCTTGCATTTAGAACTTCCTTCAGAACGCTTCTTCCTGAGGTACATTTTCTCTTTGGGATAACTATTCTCAGTTCTCGCCTTCTTGTCGCCCTCGTCCTTGAAGACCATTTAGGATATTGGATTCTAGGCTGATCTCAGCTCCCATTCGGCACCTCGTCACTCGTTGCTGCTGAGGAGGTAGCTGTCTATCTGGCTGGTCTTCTGATGACCATCTGGCTCATCCTTGCTGCTTTCAAAATCTTCTCGCTGCCTTTGGTGTTCTGCAGTCTCACAAGGGTGTACCTCCTCAGGGATCTCTGCCCATTTACCCTCTTAGGGAATCGTTATGGCTCCTGACTCAGAACTGGCGACGTCCTTAGAGCCCTGCTTCTCCTCCCCATCCTCTGTATCGTCTCCTTCTGGAAGTCCGGCCAAGCACACATCAGACTTTCTCACTTCTCACTCTCCCCCCGCGTCTTTTCACCTCTTTAAATTTTTACGTATTGTCTCTGAACTGCATTCTAGCTATCTTCTTTTCATATTTCTTCTACATTCTTTTTTTTTTTGGAGAAGTTTTTGCTATAGGGCACGTGTGCTTGCCAGAAAGACAGAGAGAGACAGAGAGACAGAAAACAAGAAATCTCCCTCCAGGGGAGATAGCCATGCCACAATCCCTTCTCATCCATTCTCCTCTCGGGATCTTGGGCACACACGCACATGCACCTGGCATGAGTTTAAGCCTCTGGATCCGGGACTCGAACCGTAGTCGACTACATGGGAGTCTAGCGACATAGCCATTACGCCAACTGCTGGTCTTATATTTCTTCTACATTCTAAGCTGTAGATTCCATGCTCACTCTCTCACATATTAATAGCCATTTAGGTTGTTTGTTGAAGCTATAGTGAATAAAGCTGTTACGAACATTTTACGGTCTTTTTCTGTGGAGGTATGTTTGCAATTCACATGGGTGAATATGTAGAAGGAGACTTTCTGGGCCATGGTTAGATGTATGTTTAACTTAACAAGACACTTCCAAACAGCGTATTTTCTGTTTTTCGCCCCACATCTCTGCTGTAAGTCTTTCTCAGACATGCAAAGGGCGTGTTCCTGAAAAAGGCAGGTACCCAGCTTTCTTCCCATGTCTTTCTTCCTGCCTTAACTCCCTAAGAGGTTAGAACAAAAAAGGCAGAAGAAAGTACCCTCCCCACCCCTTAAAGTACCTCAGACAAGTCCAGGGGCACAGGAAGGAGAGGAGGTGATCATTACACTCAGTGTGAGGCTGCAGGGTTAGTACTTAAGTAAGCTGGACTTCCGTGTCTGAAAACGATGCCAAGTCTCTGGGTTCGCGACCCGAAGTGCCGTGCAGAGCCGGGAAAGCGAAGTTAGCAGGATGTACCAAGGACCGTCTCACGATGCCCGGTTCAGGCTGACCCACCTGGCCTGGACTCTGCAGAAATTCTCAGTAGGCGGCCCCCTCGTCCAGGCTCTCTCCTCTCCTGAAGGTCTCTGCACCCTGGCTAGCCGGACCTCCCAAGACGCACAGTGAAGCAGACGGACTTGGAAGAGGAGGTGAGGGCCGGGAGTCACGGAGGCGGGAGGGTTTGAATGAGGCAGTGCGATGGCTACAAGCAGACCCCATGGGTGCCTCTGACCACGAGGTCTGACTGTCCACATGGGCCCTTGTCTGAGGACTGTGCCCACCAGGGGCCGTGTCTCTGGCTCTTCTAGAACCTCCACAGGGCCCACCACAGTCTGCACCTGGTTGTCTTGGCAACACCATTTGAATGTGGCGCGGGGACATCTCTGATCTCATCAGGAGGCTGTGGCCACTGGCTGTGGAGGAGGAGCGAGGCCCCCGAGGTTGACTTGCAGCCATGAACTGTGCCAGGGCGCTGGGGGGGTGCGGCTGTGGGTAACTACACAGTGCTCAGTGCCAGGCAGAAACGGCGGGCGCCCAATCCCTAATGGTCTCCACTGCCCCTGGGCCTGGTGCTCGGCTGAGAGCACCCCTCACTACCCAGGGGGGATGGGAACTCTGGGGCAGAGCCAGCGCCTGCTGGCTGCTCAGGTGTGCCTGGCAGAACACCTGGGGACAGTGACGGCCGCCCACCGGCCAGCTCACCCTGCCCCCGTTTCTGTGCATCCCCTCTACCTGGAGTAGTTCCTGAGTACTTCCCGTTCTCTGCACTCGGCCAGTGCCTGCTTACCCTTTAACACGCCAGGCATCGCTTCTTCCAGGAAGCCTCCTCTGATCCCACAGGCTGGACAGGGCCCTCTCGGGCCCCCAGGGCCTGGTCAGTTTCCCCTCGAGGTGGGGCTCTGTGGCCAGAGGAGGAGACCAGGTTCAGTGAAAGAAGACTACCTTCTGCTCCTCCCAACCACCCACAGTCCGGATTGTCGGGTTCTCGGGGTACAAACTGCAGAAACCACTCTGGCTCATTTCAAGGGAAAGGAGAAAGGGGGCAGACAGCTGAGGGCTCCCTGCGAACCCACAGACCCGAACAGCATCGTCCTGAACAGGGACCAGCGTGCCCCAGGGAGTGCCAGGGTCCAGGTCACGGGAACTAGAGAACCAGCTCTCTGGACCTGGGCGGAGACCCTCACCTGCCACGCTGTGTTCGTGTCATCAGCCCACAGCTCAGGAATGGCGTTCCCTGCCAAGTCCAGCCTGCCCCTTCCCCTCGGCCCGGTCTGGCAGGGTCCACGTTTGACACACCTTCGTGGGATTCGCTCATTCCACCCTCACAAATGAGCGGAGCATATGCCATTCGTACCTCCCACTCGAGGGCTGAGCAAACTGAGGCACGGGAGGTTAAAGGACTTGCTCGAGGTTACACAGGCCGGGGGCAGTCAGGAGATGAGAGCAGCCAGGCCGGCCCAGATCATCCCGCCGACACCCTGGGGCTCCGCAGAGCACTGTGCAGGCAGCAGGGAATGCGCGAGGGAGCGGTGGTGGCCTCCATCAACCCACGCTGTCCCGGCCGGGTATGGGCAGGTGTCCGGCCCCTCATGATGGACGGTATATTTCCTGGGAGAAGAAAGGACCGCACGCCTGTCACTGCTCAGGTGGTCACATCTCCCTCACTGGCCTCCCGCCAAGCTGCAGGCTGGGAAGTTACTCACTTCCTCTTGCTTTGCGGGGACAGCCAGCAGGAGCTGGGGGATCTGCCTCTGGGCAGCAGGGAACGGGGGTTAGGGCTAGGGGGAGACTGCTGCTTTAGAAAACAGGCCATGGGGTCAGCAGATGATGTGGTTAAAGTGCTGGACTCCTACATGGCCAACCATGGTTTGAGTCCCGGACCCAATGGCTTGAAAATCAGGCTAGGGACATGTGCATGCATCTCAAAATCCTGAGATTTTGGCATGGTCATAACCCCGGGGGGTGATTTCTCACTTTCTCTCTCTCTCTCTCTCTCTCTGGCAAATACATGCACTCTATGGCAAAAACCTCTAAAAAAGAAAAAGAAAAAACGAAAGGTGGCAGACCACAAAAAGGCATTGAGCCAGCTCTGTGGCAGGGTCCCCTCTGCCCGTGAGCCCAGCTCGCTGTCAGAATGCAGAAGGCTGAAGAACGGACTGGTTAGTGGGGGACAGGGCGGAGCACTGCCCTGATTCTCAGTCTGCGTGTGTCCCCCTGGGGTAAACGGACTCTCACAGGAAGGAGATGAGTCCTGAGATGGGAAATGGGGCTAGGGAGAGCGAAGGGTGTGTGTTCTGGGGCTGCACCAGGAAAGGGCAGAGCAGGGGGCTGAAGAACGCAAACCTGCACCTGCCCTGCACCTGCCCTGCACCTGCCTTGCACCTGCCCTGCACCTGCCCTGCAAAGGCTACCTCTAGCAGCAAGGGACACAGGCCTGGAAGGACCCCGGGACAGCCTCTGAGAGGTGCTACTTCTACTGCCTGAGTGTCATCCCTCCAGAAGGCGTGGCCGTGACTGGGCAGCCTCTGCCATGCTCCAGGGAACCCACAGCGGCTTGAGTGGGGCAGTAGGGAACGTGAGGCCACACTTAGTCCTGCATGTCAGTGAGACGAGAGTGCTGGGCTTTAGGACCGACCACATCTGTGACTTTGCTGTGAGGACGGGGATCCTCAGGCCTGGTCACCTGGACTTGTGTCCTGGCCTACCCTCGTCTGCTCCAGCCCACAGGCGCACTGTCTGCGCTGAGTCCCTGGAGCTGCCCGGGCTCTGGGTTGCCCTGTTCCCAGGAGCCTGGGCCCCCAGATGGCAGGCGGGGGAGGGAGCGAGGCGCCGTGCTGAGTGAGGCGAGGCCAGGTGGCAGGGAAGGTGGGAAGCAGGCCCAGCCCTGGCCCAAAGGCTGCCCTGCAGCACTGAGAGGGACCTACACGGAGCTCTGTAACTCCACCCCGCACCCTGCCGTGGCTCCACTTGCCACACCGCAGCCCTCGGAGGCAGGGACATGGTCCCCACCTAAAAGTGGACGCACTGAGGCTGTCAGGCCCAGCTAGTGGGACCAGAGGCTGGGCGTGGACACAGAGCTCGGGTTGCAGGACGCGGCTGGCTGCCCGGATCTGTCTCCTGGCACGGGTCTGCGAGCTCAACCAGTCCCCTGCACCCTGGGGCCTCTTCTCGTACTGGGGCCTGAGAGAGCAGTAGGGGAGGGGCAGAGTGGGCATGGAGGGGACTCGCTCCCGGAACCGCAGCTGTCTGGGTCCCCCTAGCATCCTGCGGTCCCAGTGGGCCCCGGCAGGACCTGGTCGTGGTCATCAAACCGAAGCTCCTGGCACCTCCTGGGCCACCATGTTCAGCCCTCAGAGCCCCTCGGCCTCCTGGCCCTGGTTTGGCGCCCGCCAGGCCCTGCCAGGCCCTGTGTAGACACTGCTGTTCCTTCTGCTCCCTCCTGCCAGCAGGGCTACGTCTGTCTTCAGGCCCCCAACATCCTGGATTCCTCAATTCCCCACCTGCCGCTGGGGCACAGGGGCTCTGTGTCCTCCTCCCAGGTTGTGCCCCAGGCCCCTCCCAAAGGCTGCTGGTTACTACGGAAACCACCCCTGGGGCTCTGGGCTCTGGGCTCCAGGGAGTGTCTGTATCCGTCACTAACACGGTTGTTTCCTGGGAATGAACAGTTCTTTCCAAGGAAGTGACAGATCGCAGACAGAAGGCAGGAGCTACCCGGGAGGCCATCTAGCCACCACTGCCGCTTCTGGAAGCCCTGAAGCCTTGCCCTGTGAGGCCTCCGAGGAGGACACAGGGCCAAGCCACTGCAGGGTCCTGTCCAGGGTCCTGTCCAAGGTCTTGCTGCTGGAGAGAAAAACCCACGCTGTTGCTCGCCAGGGATTTTTATTATTTATTTATTTATTTATTTATTTATTTAGGAGAGATTTTCACTATAGGGCGCGTGTGCTCGCCAGACAGAGAGACATAGAGACAGAAACCGAGAAATCACCCCCCCAGGGGGGATGGTCACGCCGCAATCCCTTCTCCTCCATTCTCCTCTCAGGATCTTGGGCACGCACACACACGCGCCCGATGTGAGTTTTAAGCCACTGGGTCCAGGACACGAACTGCGGTCGACTACGTGGGAGTCCAGCGACATAGCCATTACGCTAACTGCTGGTTCCCAGGGATTTTTATTTTAGAAGCACAATTTGAAGACTGAAAATAACTTCAGATTCCAAGAAATTCACCTCTGGTGATTACATCTGAAGGGGTGGGGATTTGGATGGACCCCCACTCCCTCTGAGAGTGCAGTCTTGTCCCATCCCTCTCTGGTCTGGCCTGTCCACACCTGCTGCTGTTGGTGTTCAGGCCACACACAGGCCTGGCTATGTCACATCAACCTGAGACCACCCAATGG
The DNA here is from genome assembly GCF_000334495.1 of Tupaia belangeri chinensis. Lineage (NCBI taxonomy): Eukaryota > Metazoa > Chordata > Mammalia > Scandentia > Tupaiidae > Tupaia > Tupaia belangeri. The sequence continues at coordinate 8,389,011 of NW_006159501.1, forward strand.
TGTCTTCTGACCTGCCTTTGCTGTGACCTCAGTCCCTGAAAAGCTCCTCTGATCCGTGTGGAGGCCAAAACCAAGACTGTCGTGCTGACCTCTCTCCACCCTGCAGCCGGCCTCCTCCCAGCTGGCCAGGCCTTCCGACATCTCCCAGACCCCCTCTCCCATTTCTCCACCTCCAGCATGGCCATCCTGGTCCATGCTCACCTCCAGCTCCCAGGGGCTGGACTCTCATCCCCACGGCATCCCTCTAATCCATCCTCCAGGCTCTGGCTGGAGCAAGGTTGCTGGGATTGCGTTGGATCTGCTGGTCACTTTGGAGAAAATGGATACTTTACAAACATTGAGTTTTCCAATTCATGAGCACGGTATAGTTCTGCCTGTTTAGGTTTTCTTAAATTTCCTTCACTGGTGTTTTGTAGTTCTCAGCATACAAATGCTACACATATTGCTAAATGTTGACCTAAGTATTTCTTGGGACCAGCAGATAGGATGATGGTTACTCCCACGTAGTCAACAGCAGTTTGAGTCCTGGACCCAGCAGCTTAAAACTCACGCTGAGTACATGTACATGCGTGCCCAGAATCCCAAGAGAAGAGTGGAGGAGAAGGGATTGTGGCATGGCCATCCCCCCTGGGGGGTGATTTCTCACTTTCTGTTTCTCTGTCTCTGTCTGTCTCTCTGGCAAACATGCATGCCCTATAGCAAAACTCTGACTAACAATAAAATTTGAAAAACCTAAGTATTTCATGTTTTGGGAAGTCATTATAGGTAGTGTTTTATTTCAGTTTAATCACTCTTTGCTAATAAATAAAAATCTAAGTTTTTAAAATTTTGAATTGATTACAGATTTGTAAAAATTCACAAAGATAGTATAGAGAGGTCCTGCATAGCCTTCATACAGGTTCTCCCATGCTTACAAGACAATATCAAAACAAGAAAACTTCACTGGGAGACCAGCAGTTAGCATAATGGCTATGTCGCTGGACTCCCATGTAATCAACTGCGGTTTGAGTCCCGGACCTGGTGGCTTAAACTCACGCCGGGCGCATGTGCATTCGTGCCCAAGATCCCAAGAGGAGAATGGAGGAGAAAGGATTGTGGCATGGCCATCCCCCCTGGGGGGTGATCTCTCACTTTCTGTCTCTTTTGCTCTTTCTTGTGAGCATATGCACCCTATAGCAAAAACCTCTCAAAAAAAAAAAGAAAAGAAAAGAAAAGAAAACTGCATTGGTGCAATGTGTGTGTGTGCTTCTATGTCATTTTATCACATATGGAGATTCCTAAAATCACCTCAAGATACAAAATGAGATATAGTTGATTTTGTATGTTGACTTTCTGTCTTGCAACCTTGCTGAACTTATAATTAGTTTTTGGGGGTTCTGTTGTTTTGTTTTAGATTACTTGTTATTTTTTATACTACTTGTAAATGGAAACGTTTTATTTCATTCCTTCTAGTCTGGTTGAATTTTTCATTCTTTTTCTTGCCTTATTGCTGTGAGTAGAACCCCCTGTTGTTGAACAGGAGTAATGAGAGTAGCAACCTCTATTGTTCCCGATCTTAGAGGGATACATTCCCCTTCAAGAATCGTGTTAGCTGCCGGTGGGTTTTTGTAAGTGCCCCATATCAGATTATGGAAGACTTCTATTTCTAATTTGCTTAAAGTAATTATCATGAGCGATTATTGAATTTCGTCAAGTGCTTCTTCTGCATCTATCGGGATGCGTCAGTCTGTTGATAGCATATGGATCTATTTCCACAGCGATACCAAGAAAGCACAGGTTTGGCTGGTCCTGCGGCCTTGTGGTTAAAGCCAGATCCTGCATGGCCACCTCACAGTTCAAATCCCAGCCCCCGCAGCTTGAAACACACGTCAGGCATGTGTGCACGCACGCCCCAAATCCCAACAGGACGGAGAAATGGGGGAGAAGGGATTGCGGCGTGACTACATCCCATTGGGAATGTGCTTTCATCCTCTCCCTCTCTGTTTCTGTCCCTCTCTGGCGAGCACCTCTGGGGGGGAAAAAATTTTAAGAAATCAACAATGAAAAATGTAACAACAGCCACCTGTGGCTATGAAAACGGAGACACTGAGGGCCAGCTTACTCTCGTGCAACAGCAGGAGTGTCAGGGCGGATGCCGGAAGCTGAGATGGGGAGGGAGCTGGGAGAACGTGGCCGGAACATGCAGGTGGATCCGATCGTGGAGTGAGTGGTACTGAGAAAGCACGGGCTGGGCTGGACCCGTGGCCACAGCCCCACGTATGCTTCAGTGTACCCGGAAGGGCAGATTCAAGTGCGCGCAGCACGACGCGGTGATGGAGGCTGGAGATGGGGGCCGATCTGACAGAGCGTGTTGTATACACGTTTGGGAAAACCACACTGTGCCCACAGAGATGTACAACTACTGTGTGGCACGTTGAAATTACAATAACAATTTTTTTAAAAGATACTTGCCCAAAGTCACACACGAGAACAAACTAGAATTGGAACCCAGGTTTTCCCACTACGGGGAGGCAGAGGCAAGTCAGAAGGCCGCAGAGACCAGGATATGGTGGATGAGGATGTGGGGGTGGGGAGGGGAGGTTGGGGTGCCTGGGCACTGCAGACCCTGGCAGGAGCCCCGCTGGGCCTGGCGCCTTTGGGTACCAGTATGAATCGGGCCAGAGGGCAAAGACACGGCCCTCGCTCAGAAGGCCCACGACGGGTCGAGGAAAGGACACCTATGTTGAAGACACAGAACCACGAGGAGGACAGAGAAGGGCCATGCCTGCTCTGGGAGCGCAGGGGGACGTGGCCAGCACGGGGGTCCGCTCTGCACCGCCATGGCTGCCACCCTCACACACACCGGCCCATCCGAGCCCCGCCACAAGCTGCAGCAGGGATCGTTTCTGCTTCCCGGTGAGCACCCCAAGGCCACCCCAGGCAGGGCCCGTTTTCCCCAGAGCCCCTCTGGGCCATGTCCTGAGCAGGAGCTGCCCCCAAGGCCTGCCCACCCTCACGGCGCCGTCCTGCCCTGCCCTGTCCTCAGTGACTGCGCTCTACACCCTGCCCTGGGGAAGCCTTTCTCCAGGACTGAGCCCAGAAACTGGCCGCGGCCGCGTCCACCCTAGGAGCTGGCAACTCCTCTTCAGCTTTTCCTGGCTCTGAATTATAATCCCAGATTATTGGCTACCATCCGTCTCTCTCTTCTTTCCCTTCCAAAGATGACTCATAAGATGAAATGAGGCGTCTTGGAGTAAATGAGGCTAGGACTGAATTATTCAAACCCCTCCAGACCCCGAGCCACTGTAATGTGTTTATATTTTGCATTAAGCATTGAAATGGGCTGATGCTTCGCGGGAGTTATGTTAATTTGCAAAAGGCCCCTGGGTTCCACACTCGAGCTCGGGACCAGCTGTGACATAAATATCGAAGGCCCCAAAACCAGTGCCCACTACCCTCTGCCGATGACACGAACCCTCTTTTTTCCTGATCGATTTGACAGCCTCCCTGTTGGCCTTGCAATCTCCCATTTATGCATGTAAAGCCCACCCCGTCCCTTGGGTGGGGAGGAGATGCTTCGAGACTAAGAAATCCTTGCACCAAGGTCCTTGTCGCCCTAGCAGAACTGGCCAGTCAGGGGTGGGGTTTAGCTAGCCTGAACTGGGGCTCAGAGAACAAAGTCTCAGAGGCCTGTGAGCCTGACTCCTCACTGCCCATGAGGCCCTGGGTGGCGCCTGCTGCAGGACTCCAAGCAGGGCGGACCGAGGGTCCCGTGGTCCCAGGTAGCACAGAGGCTGTCTGCAGACGACTGGGGCAACGAGGGACGCAGAGGCACCCAGCATCGAGCCCCGTGGGATGTAGTCACCACCTCCAGGCCCGAAACCAACTAAGCCGAGCCTGGTGGGATTAGAGGCTGTGGGAGACGAGGCCTCTGTGCACATGTCCCCACCCGGTGTGTCCACCTTGGCCTTCACCAGACCCTCAGCACATGCGGTTCCCAAGCCTCACATTCCTGGGGGGCCACAAAGCCACTATAGGTCGTTTCTACCATCCTCCTGCCACCAAGCTGCAGGCCGTTCCCAGGCGTACCCCTACTACAACACTGCCAGCTCCCCCAGCCCTGGGAGGGCCCAGCCAGGCCCAGGGGAGCGGCAGCCTCCAGCTCCATGCCAGTCTGCAGGGCCCTGGCTTCCTGTGTCCCCTGAGGATGCAGCACAGAGGCCTGGTCAGTGTACATGGGTGGGGGGATAGTTGTTGCGCCCTAGTTTCGAGTGGCCCCCACACAGTCTATGTGACCTGCATCTCCCGAGGGCTAAAAAGCCCCAACCTCAAGAAGGTCCCAACTGTGGCCAGCCAGTGGCCTAGTGGGTAAGGCAGCTGGATCCCACATTGCGGACCATGCAGTTCGAGTCTCAGACATGGCGACTTGAAAACACACCAGGCCCAAATGAGTGCATGTGTGCCCAAAATCCTGAAAGGAGAATGGAGAAGGGATTGTGTGTTCTTCCCAGGGCGGCTTTCTCACGCCCCTCCCACCAGTCTCTCTCTTCAGTGAGGGCATGCACCCTTTAACAAGTGGGGAGAAAAAAAGGCAGCCCCTGAGTCCTCCTCCTGACCTTCTTTGGAGTGGTGAGATTCAGCCTTGAGCCTGCTCCAGCCTGAAGGCTTCGCTGGTGGGTTCGCTTCCCCGGAGAAGTGCCGCTTCCCACCCTGCCATTGCTCACAAGCCTCTCCCAGCCTAGCCCACTACCTACGCACTTCCACCAGAGCATCCAGAGCCGGGCTGAGCCCCACAGTGCCGACAATGCCCTGCAGTGGCACCATGGCCTCTCCCCAACACGATCTTCTTACTCTTCCCAAGTGGCATGCAATGGTCAGAGAGGTCAAGGAACATGCCCAAGGTCACAGAGCTCATCAATAGCAGAACTTGCAATCCAGCTTTTAAAAAAAGTATATGTTAACTGACGTACAATTGTTTGATCGAAGCCAACTGCCCTGGCGAGTCTCGCTGCTCTGTTGAGAGCCTAGCCCATGGGGGCTGACAGACTGTCGGCAGGAAGCGTCTGAACTGACTGAAGACTGGCCTCCCCGCTGCCTTTCTGCCCTCAGGTGTAACTGGGAAAGAGCTCCGAGGACAGTGCGAGGGCCTGCTGGTTTTCTCACCGTACCTCTGTGTGCTTGAGAAACCCAGTTTGTACTTTTAGGGAAATGTCATAACTAGAATGACTTTGCCTCCATGCTCAGGGGTGGGTGGCCACAGCAGAGCTTGGGCAAGAGCAAGTGAGAGAGTCACGTACACCGAACAGGGAGTATGCCTGGGACTGGTGTCTTCAGCATCATCACCCTCGATCTCATCAACACCACCATCACCTTCACCAGTCTCATCACCACCACCATCACCAGTCTCATCACCATCACCTTCATCGGTCTCACACCACCACCATCACCTTCACCAGTCTCATCACCACCACCATCACTATCTCATCACCATCACCTTCATCAGTCTCATCACCACCACCATCACCAGTCTCATCACCATCACCTTCATCGGTCTCA
>NW_006159501.1:8394602-8429322 GCF_000334495.1 Tupaia belangeri chinensis
TCTCATCACCATCCCCTTCATCGGTCTCACACCACCACCATCCCCTTCACCAGTCTCATCACCACCACCATCGTCAGTCTCATCACCACCACCATCGTCAGTCTCATCACCACCACCATCGTCAGTCTCATCACCACCACCATCGTCAGTCTCATCACCACCACCATCGTCAGTCTCATCACCACCACCATCGTCAGTCTCATCACCACCACCATCGTCAGTCTCATCACCACCACCATCGTCAGTCTCATCACCACCACCATCGTCAGTCTCATCACCACCACCATCGTCAGTCTCATCACCACCACCATCGTCAGTCTCATCACCACCACCATCGTCAGTCTCATCACCACCACCATCGTCAGTCTCATCACCACCACCATCGTCAGTCTCATCACCACCACCATCGTCAGTCTCATCACCACCACCATCGTCAGTCTCATCACCACCACCATCGTCAGTCTCATCACCACCACCATCGTCAGTCTCATCACCACCACCATCACTAGCATCAGTCTCATCAACACCATCATCACTATCTCAGTCTCATCACCATCACTTTCATCAATCTCATCAACACCACCATCATCAGTCTCATCACCACCACCATCATCAGTCTCATCACCACCACCATCACCATCATCAGTCTCATCACCATCACCTTCAGCAGTCTCATCAACATCACCATCATCAGTCTCATCACCACCACCATCACCATCATTGATCTTATCAGTATATCATCAGTCTCATCACCACCACCATCACCATAATCAATCTTATCACCATCGCCATCATCAATCTCATCATCACCATCATCAATCTCATCAACACCACCATCACCATCATCAGTCTCATCACCGTTACCATCGTATCTTCGCCATCATGGTCATCATCACCTTCAACATCACCATCACCTTCACACTATCACCATCAACACCACCATTACACTTTTACCATCAACACCATCACTGTCACACCATGAACACCGTCATCACCAGCACCATAGCATCATCACCATCATGACCACTGTCATCATCGCCAGTATACTATCAACATAACCAGCAACACTATCTTTATCACCATCGTCACCATTATGATCACCACCCGAAGTCCCTCCCTTTAAAGGAAAGGGATGGACAGCTCCTGAGTACCTACTATGTGCCAGGCTCTGGGCAAATACCCAGGGGTATTGAGAAGAGTCTGCCCTGCCTTCAGGAACCTCCAGCCCACCTGGTATTACCATGCGTCAGGCCAGATGTTCTGAACACATCCCCCATTTCCTCCTCACCATTTGAAGTCAGCACCCACATTCCCTGGACACCAATGAGAAAGCCGGACCTAAAAGAGGTGAAGTCCCCTGCCCAGGGTCTCGCACTGTGGCCCCTGGTGGGGGTAGGGGGCAGGAACTATGCCAGAGACTAACCAGTTCCTGGGCCTGAGCCTTCTCAGACTGGATGACGCCAGCCACCAAGGGGCCTGCTTTCAGGCTCCTGCCCAGCAGGGGTCGGGCTGAGTGTGGGCTTAGCAGCCCGGTCCAGGCTGAGCCCGTGCTCAAGTCCTGGACTGCTCTCACTTCAGGGCATGCCCCACTGCCCCTTTTTGCCCTGGGCAGTGCCGTCAGCCTCGACTCCCTGTCTCCCAGACGCCCCGGTCTAATGATGGATGAGTCATTCCTCTCTCCTCCAGGACGACTCCTCTAATCCCTCTCCCTGCTCACACTGCTCTTCTGCCTGACCTTTTCAGCCTCTGGAAGCAATCTGTCTGACCCACTGGGGGTACAGGGGCCCCACCCATGGGAGGGAAGCTGGCCACTCTGCACCCACCCCGGGGTACCTCATGACAGCTCCTCTCCTCCCACAGCTGGGGGCGGTCCAGCTGGGGAAAGGTGTGTGTTCCAGAGCCAGACGGGGCCTGGGTCGAGCTTGGAGACCGGGCCCTTGCCTCACCCTCTGTGCGCCACTCCTCACCCGAGGTCTGGGGCTGTAACCAGCAGCCCTCCTTCACGGTTCGTTGTGAGAACGGCATGAGTCGGTGTGACGAGTGCATGGTACGTGTTCAACAAAGGGGTGTTCCAAGGTGTTGCTTAGGACAAAGCCTTCTAAAATGACAGGACTGTGAACTTTGACTTCTTGTTTTTGAAACAAAAGGTTCCAAGATGATGCAGGAGAAACCCCACCCTGCAATTCCAGCTCTTCCCCCAGCCTCCACCCCTCTCTTCAGGGAGCTGGTGTGTTTGGAGTGAAGGGAGAAGATCGCACACAGCAGCCCACAACATCCACAGCCCCACCGGCCCTAGCCCCAGGCCCTGAGACCCAGCAGTGTCCGTGCTCCTCAGGCAGAAGGTGCCACGAGCCGGGGCCGGGGGCCTCTACAGACTCCACTGCAGTCATGGTGGGGCTGAGGGCTCCAAAGCAGGGATTCTGGCGGTCACAGTGCAACCTCTACGGGGCGGAGCGTGGGGCTGGCGCATTGTAGGTGCTCAGCGAACATTGGTCTCATGGCTACTTACCGCACCGTCTGCACTGGCAGAGGCCAGGCAGCTGCGTCTTGGCCATTACCCAGCCCAATAATGCAACTGTCCCTGGAGAATGTCCCTGGCATGAGTTTCAAGTTGCCAGATTTGGGCCTCGAACCACAGCTGACCATGTGGGAATCCAGCGCCTTGATCACCACACTACCTGCTGGCCCCAAGAACATGTATTTCTAAGACATTCCCAGGTGCTGCCCTGCTGGTCTGGGGACCCCCTTTGAGCACCGCTGCCTCAGGGCATGTCAGAGGCACTTGGAGAGCTGGGGACAGCAGAGGGGGAAGGGGCAGACCTGTGTTTGCCCAGACCTTGGGATCGGCCTCGGCCTGCCTAACCTTTGGGCAAGGCCAAGAGGTGGGCCTTACAGTCCCATTTTACAGACGGATCCACGGCGGCCAGGGTCCTGCCTTTGCCCTCTCTGGGTGGCCTGGACATACAGAGCGGCCCAGGGCCTGGACACCCACTTCTCCCCAAGGCCTCAGGAGCGGCGGACAGGCAGCACGGCAGGGACGCGGAGAAAGTCTGTCTCTCCTGTCAGGGAGCTCCAGCTTTCCTGCTCCCGTGCCTGAGATGGGGAGGACGCCTTACACCCTACCTTCTCCTCCAGCCTGGTCCTCGGCCCTCCCTGAGGCTCCAGGAAGGAGGGGTTTCCATGACAACCAGCTGCAGCCAACTGCAATTACAATTAACTTCAGGGCTGATCCTCCGCTGGGCCCTTCTGGAGGGTAGGGGAGTCGAAAAGCCTGGCCTCAGTGGGAAGCCAGGTGTTGCTTGGCCAAGCCTCAGCCACGCCGGGTCAGAGAGCTCAGCCCCCAGGACTGCAGGGCAGAGGCTGTGTGAGGCCGGGAAGGCCCACTGGGCTGCGCGAAGGCCCCATAGAGGCTGGCTACACATGGGCGCTGGCTCTCAGCACACGTCTGCCTCCTCTGCCCTCCCCCGACTCCCCACGCGGTAACCCTGGGCTCTGGAGACCCTAGGTCCTTGTCCTGGGCCAGCCCAACTTCATGGATCAGACTCAGCCTCACTGGGGCCCAGAACACGGAGTGCAGAGACTCCTGTCCTGAGCCCCTAGGTATGTGCAGAGGTGGAGCCGGCCCAGTGAGGAGAGGGGGCGCACCAAGACGCAGCCGCCTTGCCTCTGCCAGCACAGACAGGGCGTGGTAAGCAGTAACGAGGCCAGTGTTCACTGGGCACCTACGATGTGCCAGCCCCAGGCTCAGCCCACAGAGGTATGTGGCCCCAGGATAGCCCCAACCACTCTCACTGCCCTTAGGCCCACTTGTCAGATGGACAGCCGAGGCACAGGGTGGGCGGGGCGCAGACCAGGCAGCTGGTCTCAAGGCCTGCTCCCACCAACCCAGTCTCTGCTTTTTTTTTTTTTTTTAATACGTGATAGAGCACATGCACATGAGAGAGAGAAGCCCTCCACAGGGCTTGGTCACACTGCAGTGTCCTCGCTCCAGACCTCCAGCCCGCAGGAGCCTGGGCGTGTGTTGCACGTGCCTGGTGTGTGTACGTGGTTCCCAGCCGGCCGGTACTCTGCCGGTAACCACAGAGGCCAAGCCTGGTCCGGCTGCTAACGGTTGTAAACACTGGGGTTCACCAAGGCTTTGCTCAGAAAAAAAAAATTAATCTGCTTCCAAAACCAGTTTGAAAATCACTGCTACGGTCCAACCTCCCCGCTCAACAGACGGAAACTGGGGCTTTCAGAGGTAAGGGGTCATCTGAAGTCCCACAGGTCCGAGTCGATCCAGCACAGGGCCAGCTCCAGCCAGGAACTCGTCGACGCTAACGACATGCGACTAGACAGTGGTTGGCAACGGGCGTGTCTTTCTCTTTTAAAGATTGTCAGGATTTCTGTCAAGCTTAGGCTAAGTCTTCTTCATAACAACCGTCAAGGTAGGTTGGATTCAACTCTGTCCAGAAGAAATGATATGGCGGAATTACTTGAAAATAATCCAGATTTAGGGGAAGAATGAGTCGGGGGCGGGTGTACAGGCGAGGCAGACCAGCCCACGCCCCTGTCTGTGGACGCGACAGTGACCAGGCCACGGTACGTTATTCTCTATTTCTGCGCAGGCGTGACAGTTCCCACCACAGAAGAATTTCTAAACCGTATGCGGCTGGTGGGCCGGCCTGCGGCCTCGTGGTGATGGGTGCTGAATCTCACATGGCCGACCCTGAGGTGTGAATCTCAGACCTGGCAGCTTGAAAAAACACAGGGGGTGCATGTGCGTGCATGCCCCAGAGCCCAACGGGGTACAGAAATGCAAAATAGAGGATCATGGGGCGACCACACCATGAGGGGTGCTTTCTTCCGCTCCCTCTCTGTCTCTGTGTCTCTTTGGCAAGTGCACACACCATCTGACCAAAAAAGAAGGAAAGAAAAGTATGTTGTATATTCTCAGCTATAAAATAGTTGAATAGTTTTGAGTACAGTGTTCTGTATGAAGTCGCCCCTATTTGGGGAAAATCCAAAGGAAAATATAAATATTAGTCAAAGATCTTCCAGACCCACCGCACCCTGAAGGATTTGCTGTAGCGTTTAACTTTTACACCCAGGCCCAAGAAGCCAGTAAACTCGATGACTTGACCATCTGTCAGGTCGGCCTTGGGCTGCTGCCCTCTGGGCATACTGACACCCAGGCCTCAACACCGGTGCCATTCTGTCACACCCGCGTCCTCTCCAGGAGCAAAGCTGAGCTGCGAGGATTACTCTGAAGCGAGTCTCCACCTGTTCCTGACTCAGTTTCCCCATCTATGAACTACGTGGATGGAGATGCCCACAGGGCCCTTCCCCATCGAGGCGTGACACTGCTCGGTGCTAAGCTTCTCCGGGGACAGTTGCATTGCCGGGCTGGGGGCCGTTCTGGTCACACCCATATCCTCTGGAGACAGAGAGCTCCAGGTGACTCCCAGGCTGCCCCCTCCCCAGTTCAACCACACCATGGAGCCATGGAGAGGAACGGGAAGGCAGGAGCCAGCTTCAGGGCAGCCTCAGCCCCACACCAGCTGTGGCCGGGTCAGTCCCGCCTGCCTGAACCACAGAGGAAGGGCCGAACGTCCCACCATGTGAGGCTCCCGGGTGGGGAGGCCAGTTTGGCCGGGACCAAAGCCCTTCATGACACTGGACTTTCGATGCTAGAACTAGGGCAGCTGTGGTCAGTCTGGGGCAAGCAGGTCTCCCTAATCCCAAGAGAGCCGGCTGCCCACACGAATAGGAAACAGGAACATTGGAAGGAAAGGAAGTTCCGGTTCTGGGAGACCGTGAGCTTGGGGGATGAGGAAAGAAGAGGCCGTTTATGAGCTGCGGTCGCTGTGGTTAAACTGCAAACCGCCAGGCCCGTGCTGGCCCGCGAGGCCTGCCGGCCAGAACATCCACATTCCCAGCACCACTGCAGCTTGTCTCTCAAAGCCAAGAAAAGCAGCGGGGTCGAGACAGCGATCGTGTCTGTCCGCACACACCAGCCACGGGAAGCACGGCTCTGAATGAAAAGGGGGCCATCGCTGCCGTCTTCTCTGACCATGCGCTCAGCTCACGGGCTTGCCACCACCACCCCTTTCTGGAATTTGCCAGAGGGCATGTGTGCTCTCCAGAGAGCCAGAGAGAGAGACAGAGAGAGCAGTCTCCGATGGGGCGTGATCACACTGCAGCCCCTTCTCCAGCTCTGTCCTGCAGGATCTGGGGCACGCACACACCCCACAGGCCTGGAGTGTTTTTCAAGCCTAAAAGGCTGAGAACTGAACCAAGCCGTCAGCCACATGGGATCTGGTTCCCTTAACCACCAGGATACGGGGCCGGCTCTCTCAAAAGGACCCGTGTTTGCGTGTCCATGTGACCCCCCTTGCCTTCGGTCCTAAGCTGCCAGGAAAGGACACAGCAGAACACCCCTGATGACTTGGGAGGGAGCAGACCGAGTCACCATGCCTGTTTTGTTTCAGACCCCTGCTGTGTAACATCCAGTCCTGATTCAATCCCCATCAGGACCTGCTGCTCAAACTCTGAGCGTGTTCTGATTAGACAGGTGTGGCCACTTCTAAGGCTGCGGTGACAAATCACCACCAATTTAGTGGCTCAAAGCCACACAAATTAGTTATGTACAGCCAGCAGGTCAGGAGGAGCCCCAGGTGGGCCCCACTGGGCCACAGCTGACGTCCTGGCCAGCTCCCTTCTGGAGGTGCAGGGGAGGGGGCCATGCCTGCCCTTCTCCTGCGTCTGGAGGCCACTTCCTCCGGCTCATGGCCTCGCCCCCATCTTCACTGCCACAAGCTGGGGCGGGCCTCCTCCCTCCGTCCTCCTCCCTCCATCGTCTCTCTGGTCCTCCCCTTGTACCTCCCTCTTCTACCGTGAAGAACTCCAGTGATTACACTGGGTCTGTGCAGATAATCTGGGATAATCTCCCTATTTTAGAGTCGGCTGGTTATTAACCTCACTGCCATCTGCGCCTTCATCCCCTCACTTTACATAAGGTTCAGGGCTTAAGCCGTGGGCGTTCGGGGAGCCCCACTGCCTCGCATGACAGAAGAAGGCGCCGTCTTCGTCACAGCCCCTAGTTTGGCCTCCCACTAACTCAGACCACCTCGTATAAGCCCACACAGGGCGTGAACAGTGGCACCGTGTGACCCATGACACCTTGAGGCCGACCCCAGGGATGGTTCTGGCTTCAGCTCCCTGAATCCGCGGGGCGAGCCCGTGCCCATGACCCAGACCTGGCTGAAGGCTGTGGGTGGGTCTCAGCATGGGGACACTGTTGGGGGTGCTGTCTCTGTGTCTCTGTCTCTCTCTCCTGGAAGAAACAAGAAATAAAAACGCAGTAGTTGGAAAGCCAGTTTCCAGGATTATAATCTCCCGTAACTCTCCTACAGAGGGAAGTAGGTACCCATTGTTCTCTTCTCACAGATGAGGAGACTGAAGCTCCAGTTAGTCTCTTTTGTTTCACTTTTTTTTTTCTATTAACTTTATCACAGAAATGTGCAAATGTACAAAAACAGCAGAGTACAATAAACCCCCGCGTAGCCAACGTCCAGCTTTGAGAATCGTCACTGTCTGGCATTCTGACTCAGCTAATCCCTGTCCCTAATCCTGTTGGTCTGCTTTGCAGGAGTTCCATAAAGCAGCCCTCAGATGTGAGAACCCCCTTTTCTGTGCAGTGGTGAACACTATCAAGGGGATTCTGCGTATCCTACACCGGGTGCAGGGAAAGACCAGCCAGGCGCCCTGTGTCAGTCTCAGCGGTGGGTGGAGCAGGGCGAGGCCCCGCCTCCACCTAGCCAGTGCCACGCTCAGGGGACAGCTTCATTTATCCTGCATGAACCCAGCCTCAGGGTGGACAGCCTTGGGAGGCCAAGGGTGCCCGAGCTTGGCACCTGGCCCGAGAAGCCAGCCTTCCTGCCCAGCCTGCTCGCGGGCATCTGCTTGTCCTCCTCTCCCCCTCAGGCCCCTCCAGGTACCCCATCTTCTCTGCCCAGAATTGGGGCGGGGGGGGGCTGGGAGAAAACACGAGATCCAGTTCAGACCTGCAGCTGGCTTAGAATAGAGAGCAGTGGTTCCCAAAGTGGAACCCCTGCCCACGGGAGGGCCCCGGTGGCCAAGGACTGACCCCAGTGACCACAGGGCTCTCTGGTATAACGCCAAAGCATATCGGGCGTGGACTGAATGTCCGTGTCCCCGGGTGACGGTGTTAGGAGGTGAGAGCTTGGGAAGGGATCAGGTTGTAAGAGTGGAGCCCTCAGGAGGAGGTTAGTGCTCTCGTAAGAGGCCAGAGAGCTGGCCTGCTCTTCCACCATGGAAGGACACAGAAAGAGTGGCATCCCTGCCTGAAAGTGCCGTCGGCAGAGCCTGACCAAGGCCACGCTGGGCTTAGACCTCCACTGGGCGGCCGTGTCCGGTGTCAAAGCCCCTGGCAGATGGTACTTTGTTACAGCAGATGACACCTGGTACCATAGAGAATTACAGGGTCAGTCCCCTCCGAAACCTCCTGGTTACCACCGCCTCTTCCACCGGAGACCGGAACGCACGGGCAGTGGGTGGCGTGAGCTGTGGAAGAGCCCACGTCGAAACTCTGAGCACTTGCAGCACCACGTTGACGGGCCGCTCACTTCTGGGTGGATTAGGCGGGCTCGTGCTGTCCCCACAGTCGCCCTACCCCCACCAGAGCGTGCAGATGATTTTGGAGTGGGAAAGAAGTGACAGGGAGCACGAGCGGCCGGTAACCCCGAGGCCACCTGCCCTGGGCCACAGCCTTCAGCTTGAGCAGGGGTCGGGTGCAGGATAAGGACCTGCGACCTGTTGATCCCAAGGGAGCAACAGATGTGGAAAAGACTTGCCTGCAGCTGGAAATGAGTACCTTCAAAAGCAAGCCGTGAAGGGCCATCCGGCAGCGTGGTGGTTACGGCGGCTGCGTCCCACGTGGCCGACTTGAGAGACATGCCAGGCGCACGTGTATGGGTGCCACAAACGCCAAGAAAAGAATGAAGGAGAAGGAATGGCAGTGCGGCCACCCTCTCCGGGACGGAGAGACACTTTGTCTGTCCGTCTCTCTCCAGCGAGTGCATCCACCCTACAGAACAATGTTTGTAAAAGACACTCTGTGGGGTCCGTCAGACCAGGCACAGCCCCAACCTGAGGTCTCCATGAGGATTAGAAAAGCGTTCCATTAGAACAGTAAGCTCACATTTGCAAAGCCTGAGCGGTACAACCCACGTGGTACTTAGAGGGAGACCTAGCCTTCGGCGTAGGAGAAAGGACTGAGAAGCAATGCACTAAGATGCACGTTAAGAAGTTACTGAAGGGGGACCAGCAGTTAGCGTAATGGCTATGTCGCTGGACTCCCATGTAGTCAACCGCAGTTCGAGTCCCGGACCCGGTGGCTTAAAGTCACACCAGGTGCGCGTGAGTGCGTGCGTGCCCAAGATCCCGAGAGGAGAATAGAGGTTCTTGCTTTCTGTCTCTCCCTCTTTGTCTCTCTGGCAAGTGTACATGTCCTATAGCAAAAAAATCTCTCTTTCAAAAAAATTAATAAACAGAGACAATGAACAGTTTCAGGCTGACCCTAGCACACTGGCTAAGTGCCACATGTCAGGAACCAGATCCTATGTGGCAACCACAGCCCACATCCTGACCCTGGCAGCTCAAGGCACATGCCAGGCACCTGAACACCGTGCCCCGGGTCCTTACGAGATGGAGAAATGGAGGAAGAAATGGTAATTTCTCTCCCTCTCTCTCTCACACATGCCCCCTGGCAAAAAAAAAAAAAAAAAAAAAAAAAAGTTACTTTCTTAGAAAGGCTAAACAAACTAAAACATTTCTGGAGAGTGGGGCCAGCAGGGGTAATGGTGGTTGAGGCTCCGGACTCCCACATGGCACACCGTGGTTTGCATCCCGGACCTGGTAGCTTGCTTTCTCACTTTCTCTCTCTTTCATGAATACATGCACCCTATAACAAACTTAAAAATAATAATAATAAATTAAATACATATTATTTCAAAAATTTCTGGTGAGAATGATCAAGAAAAAAAGGAATTACTAACCATCCCACAGACTAAATGCAATGCCACCTCCTCCTAGCTGTGTGTCTCTGGGTAAGTTAATTAGCCTCTCTGAGCCCACTTCCCACCTCAAAATTGAGAAATGTATTATGGGCCTCCTCAGCTATTATGAGAATTAAAGGGAATACTGTGTGCTGAGGGTCTGCAGAGTGTGGAGACCACATCATCACAACAGTTATTCTCAGGGTAGTGGTGGTCGTAATGAGCCCCAGGGTGCTACGTGGGGACATGGCAGGGAGGATCACTTCCTGTCCTGGGAGGCAGCAGGGAGGAGGCCATTTCCAGGCTAAGGCTTCATGGATGAGGAGGGTTTAGCGAAGAGGCAGGAGGAGGCCCAGGGTGAGAGTCTAGTGAGCAGACGCAGGAGTCCCGGAGCTTGTGGGTTGTCGCCTCCCCATAAAAACAGTGTGAGGGAAGGAGGGGCCGAGACCACCCTGGCCCTTCTCCAGCCTGTGAGGCAGTGGGCTGCCGCTGGAGGCCAGTGTTGAACATCAGTGGCCTGGCCCATGGGCTGCATGCATTATGCAGCCAGGCTGAGTTTGTATTTTTAACCATTTGATTGCTGAGTTCTCTCCAGGATGCCGAAAACACAATAGCCCTCCCTCGCCTAGTTTTATAATTCAGTGAGTAACTGTATTACAATAACTTCTGGGCTCTCCAAAAAGTTATTTTCTGTGGGAGTAAATCCCAGGACTCAGGCATGGGGGCCGCACCCCAATGACCTGATCACAAACCTCCTCCCAAAGGCCCTGCCCTTTAGCACAGTAACTGGATCAAGTTTCCACCCCCATAATCCAGTTACAAGGCTCTGCACAAATCTGCGGGCACGCAGTCAGACCGTGGGGGCACGCCTGTATGAGTTCACGTTCGCAGAAGACGATACACGGCAACTCCCTCGTAATCAGGGAAAACCCGACACTCAGATGTTCGAGGGCGAATGCCAACATCACCGCGCACGGCGCACCTGGAACGCCACTCAGCCACTCAGGAACGAGCCAGCCCACGGATGCGCGCGAGGTCTCAGCCCACTCCCGCTGCTGTCACGAAACCCCACACCGGGTCATGTATAAACAGCACTTTGGCTCACTACTGCAGAGACTGGGGAGCCCCAGGTCCAGGTGCGGGGGCTCGGACTGATGAGAGCCCTTTGCTCACAGGTGGTGCCTTGCTGTGTCCTCCTGCAGGAGGGCAGGGGCACTTCCTCGGATCGCCTGGTCTTTTTTTTTGTCGTTTGTTTTTTGAGAGATTTTTACCACAGGGCACGTGCACTCACTGGAGAGACAAGAGAGGGACAAAGAGCCAGATAACGAGAAATCACCCCCAGAAGAGATGGCCACGCTGCAGTATCTTTGCCCTCATTCTTCTCTTGGGATTTTGGGCATGCACGCACATGTGCCCAGCGTGTTTCAAGGCCCCAGGTCTGGGACCCAAACCACGGTCGGCCACGTGGGAGTCCAACGGCCTAACCACCATGCCACCTGCTGGCTCCTCAAGTGACCTCATTTGTAAGAGCGCCAGCTCCATGAAGAAAGAGCCCTCATGACTTAGCCACCTCTTAATGGCCCCACCTTCTAATGCTGTCACACTGGGGATCAGGTTCCAGCATGAAATTTGAGGGGGACACCGACACTCAGATCCCAGAACACAACAACCTGGGTGAACGTCCAGAGAACTAAGCTGACTGGAAACAGCCAGTCCCAAAGGTTACCGTTGTTCAACTGTATTTTCGGAGGAAGGCTCCCATAGGGTTGGAACTCTGCTGGTGGGCCCACGGAGCTACGCAGGTGGTGAAAGCACATGGAACTGGAGCTCGTAGGTAGCGTCGTAGCAGTTATGTCACTGGACGCCCACCTTGCAGGCTGCGGTTCAAGTCCTAGACCTGGTGGCACATGCATGTACATGTCTAAGATCCCAGGAGGAGAAGGGATTGTGGCATGGCCATTCCCCTGGTGTGTGTGTGAGGGGGGGCCTGATTTCTTACTTTCCCTCTCACTGTCTCTGTCTCTCACTCTCTCTGGAGAATGCCCGCACCGTAAGGTGTGGCATAAACCTCTAAAAAAAATTAAAACACGTAGAACTCAATAAATACACACTCGATGCAAATGAGCACAAAGGGCACTGGGGGATCTGCGTACCCGAGTGGGTGATGTCGTGTCAGTGCGGCCACTGTGACACTACGCTGTGCGTCTGCACAATGGTGACTCTGGAGAAAAGTGGGGACAAAGAGCCCAGCACCCTCCACATTAGACCTTACAGCGGCATGTGAATCTGTAATTATCACACAATAAGAAGTTCAATAAGAAACGGTGATGACTCTGGGCCAGCGTGTGGCATGGACGTTAAAGCGGTTAGATCCCATATGGCCAACTGTGCAGTTCGAGTCCTGGACCCAGCAGCTTGAAAATGAAACCAAGGGACCAGCAGGTGGTGTAGCAGTTAAGGTGCTGGACTCCCACACGGTCCACCGCAGTTCAAGTCCCAGACCTGGTGGCTTGAAACTCAGCCAGGTACGCGTGTGTGCGTGCGTGCGTGTGTGTATGTGCGTGTGTGCCCCAAATCCCAAGAAGACAAAGGATTGCAGTATAGCCATCCCCCCAGGGTGTTACTTCTTGCTTTGTCTCTGGCAAGCACATACGCCCTATAGCAAAAATCTCTTCAAAGAACCAGCATACAGGGCCACCGGAAAACACGCGCGAGGCTAACAGCAGCTGTTTTAGCCCACTTTGTTAGTAACAGCTAGAAGTACCTAAAACCAGGTGATTTAAAAGAACAGAGGTTCATTTGGCTCACGGTTTGGAGGGCCAGGGACAGGGCCTCCTGGGGAGGGGGGTCATCTGGCTGCAGCACAAGATGGCCGCGGGAGGACAGGGTCCATGCTTCTGTGTCTCAGTCCCTCTGCTCATAAACCCATCCGGAGTCCATCACAGAGCCCCGCCCTAGTGACCTTAAGCTCTTCCCCAAGGCCCCACCTTTTGACACCATCTTCAGATAGAGTCTGTTTTTGTTTTTGGGTTTTTTTTTTAAGGGTTTTTCACCTTAAGGCATGTGCCCTCACCAAGCAGAGACAGAGATCGTCGGAGGGAAAATGAGAAATCACTCCCCAAGGGGATGGCCACACCGCAATCCCCTCTCCTTAATTCTCCTCCCAGGCCCCAGGATCTTGGGCTTGTCCGGCATGAGTTTCAAGTCACCAGATTTGAGACTCAAACCGCAGTCGGCCATGTGGGAGTCCAGCAACATAACTGCTGCAGCATCTGCCGGCCCTGGAATCAAGCTTTCCCCCTCTTAGTCTCATGCAGCTCTGCATGTGAATTTCCAGGGACATATTCGAGCTGCAGCAGCTGCTTTATTCATGACGGCCAAGAGTGGGCAGCAATCCAAACCCAATCATCGATAGTGAAATTGATAGGTTGTGTCTGTCCACACAGGGAAATCCTTAATGTAGCAATGTAAAGGATCCATCTCATGCTATCCACACCGCGCTGACCCTCCCGGATGGAGGCATAAGAAACCTGATGCAGACTGTAAAATGGAGTAGCTGCTGTAGAAAACAGCATGGCAGCCCCTCAAAAAATTAAAGGTGGGGACCAGCAGATGGTATAGTGGTTACGTGGCTGGACTCCCACATGGCTGACCACGGTTCGAGTCCCCGACCCAGAGGCTTGAAAGCCATGTTGGAGGGTGTGTGCACATGTGCCCAAAATCCCAAGAGGAGAAGAGATTGTGGTGTGGCCAACCCTTCTGGAGGGTGATTTCTTGCTTTCTGTCTCTCTGGCAAGTGTACACACCTTATAGCAAAAATCTCCTAAATAAATAAATAAATAAGATGTAATTACCTTGTGATGCAGCAACCCCACTTCTGGGTATACACCAGGAGGACTGAAAACAGCCTTGAAGATATCTCCTGAAGAGATCACCATAGACACAGGTCCACAGCTGCCAAAACTTGGGTGGAAACACCCCAAGTGCTGTGGCCTCACCTGAACTTCTGCTGGAACATGACCCCACATGGGACAGCGCTGGGGCAGAGGACCAGTGGAGGTGTTTGGAGCGTGGGGGCAGATTCGCCCTGAATTATTAATGCTGGCTCCCGGGAAGAAGTGAGCTCTCACTAACAGCTTGGAGAAAGTAGAAAGTGAGTTGATATAAAATACGAGATGCTCCCTGCAGTTCTCTCTGCGTCTCCCCTTCCGCCTTTCTCAGCTGTGTTGTCAAAGACTGAGAGGCCGGCCGGTGCCATCCCATGCTCTTGGAAGTGTGAGCCAAATAAACCTGCTTTCTTTACAGATCACCCAGTCTATTCTGTGACAGCCTTACAAAGACACCGAGCACTAACGAACGAATGTACGAATAAGCGAAACGTGGCATGACCACGCCTTGAAGAGGGAGGGAGTCCTGACCACACTACAACACAGATGAGCCTTGAGGCGAGGCGGAGGGAAAGCGCCAGCCTGAGTGGAGCGAAGAGCTACTCCCATCCGGGGAGGGGCCTGCGCCCGGCGGCTCTGTCCACAAGCAGGAATTGTCTGGGGGCTTGGACTACAGAGGGGAGTCGAACTGCACCTCAACCAGACCAAAGGGACATAGCCTGCTTGCAGGGGACCTGCTGGCCAGGCATTAGGTGGTAGCAGCTGAACAGGTTTGTAGCATAGGAACAATAGCCACTATTGCACATCCTGGGGTGTGGTTGGGGGGAGAAAGGGAACCGCAGAAAGGGAAAAGAAACTAAAGGAGATCAATTAAGAAGGAAAAAAGAGAAGAGGGGCCATCCGGGTAGCATGATGGATAAGGCAGCTGGATCCCACAAGGCCAACTGTGCAGTTCAAGCCCCAGACACAGTGGCTTGAAAAAATATGCCCGGTGTGTGTGCGTGGGTGCCCAAAATCCCCACAGGAGAGCAGAGGAGAAGGGACTGTGGTGTTGCCCTTCTCCCGGGGTGCTCTCGTTTTCTCCCCTCGCCCTCTCTCTCTGGTGAGCACAAGTGCCCCATAGCGAATTTTTTTTTTTTTGTAGATATTCTTGCTATAGGATGCATGCACTCACCAGAGAGAGAGAAAGCAAGAAATCATCCCCCAGAACAGACGGCCACACCACAATCCCTTCTCTTCCATTCTCCTCTCATGATCTTAGGCACACACGCACACACACTTGGCATCAGTTTTAAGCCACCAGGTCCAGGACTTGAACCATGGTTGACTACGAGGAAGTCCAGCAACATAACCATTATGCCATCTGTTGGTCGCTATAGCAAATTTCAAAAAAGAAAAGAGAACCAGCCACGTCTAGGCGTCCACTCCGGAGGCATGCTGCCCGAGCTCCCTGCGTGCCGCTCTCACAAGGGCCTGCCAGGCCGAGGCTAGTGCTCCCCCACTGTGCGGATGAGGAAACCGAGCAGAGGGCTGAGCCACCCCCTGAGCAGAGCATGAGCTGGGTCGAACCCAGAAAGTCAGGCCCACGCTGCCACGCCCCAGGGAAGGAGGGAGAGAGCAGAATGAAGGGAGGGGGAGGCCAAGCAGAGGGGGCCGACCACGGTCTTTCCTTCCACGCGTGTGTCCTGAGTGCCTCTGGCTTGCCTGGCACAGCCCGGCCATCATCACGGACATGTGACCGTGGGTCACACTGGGCATGGTCAGATGAACGCTCTGTGTCACCATCTTCATTGGGCCAGCTCTGCATCTCATGGTTAGTAAGCCAGTTCGTGCATGGTGGACTGTGATTCAAATCCTAGCCCCACTGACTTGAAAAACACACCGGGTGTGTGCACACATACCCCAAACCCCAAACCCAACAGTGCCCATGCCCATCGGGGGTGCTTTCCCCCCTCCATCTCCATCTCTCTTTCTTTTTTTTTGGGGGGGGGGTGTTGCTATAGGGCAGTTCACTCGCTGGAAAGACAGAGAGACAGAGAGACAGAAAGCGAGGGGAGATGGCCACGCCACAATCCCTTCTCCTCCATTCTCCTCTTGGGATCATGGGTACACATGCACATGTGCCCGGCTGCAGGATTCGAGACTCGAACCACGATCAACTACATGGGAGTCCAGCCGCATAAACCTTACGCCATGTGCCAGTCCTTCTCCATCTCTCTCTCTGGTGAGCATACATATTCTCAGGCAATAAAGCAATAAATAAAAATAAATAAGTGTTCAAAATTCCTTCAACAAGGGATCCCACCTGCCACTTTACCATGGGTGGCCAGGCCTGGGTGCAGAGCTGAGGCGACCACAGCTGTACCTGGCGTCACTGGGTCCATATAGATGCTGGGGCCGATCAGGAGGGGACACGCCCCCACGCAGAGCACAGAGGGAGGCGAATGTTTGGCACTGTCACCCAGGGGACTGGGGAAAGGGCACGGTTGTCCTTCAGGCTGGAGAGCATAACTCAATTCTTTTTACAATTTCATTACCGAAAAAATCTATCGGCCCCAGGAGCATTCTGCTCACAAAATCGCACTGGAAACAGAAGGGCAGCCACTGTCTTGTGGAACGCTGGGAGGCGGGTGGCCATAAATCACTGACAGGGAGGGGAGCCTGGCAGGCAGCATCCTGGCCCGCCAGAGCCCGACGGGGTCCAGTGGAGGCAGTGGGACTGGGAGGAGGGCGATCAGAGACCGAGGGCCACGTGGGGCCAACCCTCACTTCCCTCATCAACTAAGTCTTCCAGGGGAGACGGGAATAGCACCCCCTAAAGAGCCTAGGAACCTTCCTGAGCATGCCCAGGTCCCTCCTCCCGCTAGTCAGTAGTGGAGGCAGGTCACCCAGTTTGTCTGGTGCCTGCTACGGCTCGCACTCTCCACCCAGTGCATTTGCGAACACACACTGGCACCCCTAACGGAGCGCGCACTCCTCCCAGCCCAGGCCGGCCTGAACTCTCAGGGTTTCTGCCCAGGACACCTGACGGTAACCCACACTGCCTCGGGCCTGGGTGTGTGTGTGTGTGTGGGGGTCCCAGCACAGGCCCTGCCTCTGGCCAGCTGCCAAGGACTCGAGGGAGGGCAGCGGGTGGACACCTGGTGCAGCACCGCCTACCCCTCCTCCCCGACACGGGCCCGGCCTTACAAGCAGCTGCAGAAGAGGACCAGACAGCAAGCCAGGCTCGGACAAGACTGCCAGTGGGACTCTGGGGACAAGGGGGGCTCCCAGAAAACGCAGGTGGCGTCTGCAAAGCCACTTGGGCTTCTGCCCTGGGTCACCTGCGCCAGCCCACTTCCTCCTTTTCCCCTCGGTGGTCTTCCTGGTCCTGCATCCCTGTTAGCAAAGGGCTGTCCCCGCTCTAGTCCTTGGTATCGCATTTAACCCTCCCATGCCCGCCCCGGGGCAGACAGGACTGTTTCACAGTGGGGAAGCCACCAATCTATACACCGGCCTGCAGACTCACTGGTGGGGGCTCTACACCTGCCCTGCCCAGGGACTGTCGGAGGCAGCTGTGACACTGTGGTGCCGCACAGTCCAGGGGGCCATGGGTGCTTCTGTCCTGGGCCCTGGTGAGGACGCACTCAGCCCCTATTCCACCCCAACCCAGGCAGGGCCAGGAGCCCCTGGAACAGAGCTCGGAGATCCTGGAGCAAGGCCATCGAAGAGAAGACCGTCCCAGGCCCTCACGTCACCCTCGCCCCACCTCCGTCAGAGCAGGCCTGTCACTGCCATGATCAGTCTTCGATCTAACATTGCTCCTGGGGGGAAACCGAGGCAAACTGCAGCCCAGGTGGGTGCAGTGGAGGGGCCTCCTTATAAACAAGCGACCAGCAGGGTAGAGGCCCTGAGAGGGCGTCCCCAGGACACAGAGCCCAGGACGACAGAGATGCGTCGTGGGCTGTGCCTGGAGACCCGTGACCCTTGCAATGGCGGCAGCCGTGTGTCAGATGTACTTCGGCCCCGCCGAGGCGTGAGCTCTGGGCCCGGCTCTCCGGGCATTTCCATTGTGCTGACGTCACCCCCGTACGGGCCGGGCCTGTCCCTGTCATAGCAGTAATTCCTTGTGAGGTCTTGGCTCGCCTCTGCCCATGCGCCAGCCCTGACCGGGGTGAAAGGCCCCCAGGAGAGACCGTGAGGAAACACACTGTCCAGGATCAGGTCAGGATCATGCCGCGTGCCCTCTTGGCTCTCGGAGAAGGGGACATGGAACGGGCCACTCGGTGGGTGTATCCAAGTGGCAGGAGCGTGGCAGTGAACAGGGCTCAGGTTTTGCAGTCCCAGCCCTGCTGCCTCCTGGCTGTGCAGAGCGAGCAGGCCTCAGTTTCTCCAGCTGTAAAATGGGACCACAACCTTCTACCTCCAGGGGCGGTACAGGGGTTTGAGGAGACCAAGCTGCCGAACACCTCACCCCCCGTGCCTGCTGCACACACCAGGAGTGAGCAGAGAGGAGTCCTGCCTCACTGACCCTGGGGGACAACGCCCTGTTTGGCTGCCACCTGAAGTTTGGGGGTACAGAGCCAGGTGGCTGACATGAACCTGCAGGCCACCAGGAAATGGGGCTGCGGGGGGAGCAGGGAGTCTGAGCAGGGCCCAGTAGGAGCCCTTTTCCCCATCGACGGCGTCTGCCTGTCCCTGCTGCCTGGCTGCGGCCCTCTGGTCGCTGGACAGCCCAGTTAATTTTGAGCAGTCATTTTCATCAATTAGAGGGAGTGTGAAATAACTGCTCAGCTCTGCTCAGGAAACGGGGCCTGTCGTCTTCACGGCTTTATTGAAAAGGCATTAAGATGGAACGATGTGCTCCTCACGGCGGGCAGGAGGCCGCCTTGGGGAGCGTGGTATCGGAGGGCCCGCCCCAGAATCTGCTGCACACCACACCCCTGGAGGAGGCTGGGCCTGGGCTGGAGGGACCATCCGGGACCCCTCCCCACTCTGCCCCAGCTCACTGCCACCAGCAGCTGTCAGGCTGCCCCAGGACCACCTGTTGGCCCTCCCATGTGTGACTTGGCTGCCTGTGGGGCGCCTCTGCACCAGTTCTAGCTCTACCCTCACCCCCCCAGCCTCCTCCTCAGCACAGAGCCCGAGGAATGGCAGGGCCGGAGCGCATACAGTGCTAGAACCCGGTGCGCGCACTGGGGCGTCAGCACGCCTCGTCCAGAACAGCTCACATTCGGAAGGCCTCAAGTGGGCCTCTCGGGGAGCACGCTCCCGGTCTCTCCATCGTTCCCTTGTGGTGTGCCCCCTGCTCACCCAGGAGAGGAGAGCAGAGGGAACGACGCCCCGAGCCCACGGGCAGGCTTCATGTCCATTTCACAGCAACTCCATGTGGGCTTAGAGCATTCGGAATCTCCCTGGGTTCACAGCGAGAGGCTGGACCTGAGAGATGGCTGGTCCCAAGTGGGCTCCATGCGGCCCCTGCATCATGTCCACACCCCACTCAGCATCTCCCAGCCTGGCCTCTTCCCACACAGGGCACGGTTCTGGGGTCAGTCACAGGGCCCACTAGCTGGGAGGTACCACATGTGGCTCCCTGCCCCACTCTGCCACAAACGGCATCCCACGGGAGGCAGTGGAGGTGCCAGCGTGACTGACAGGTCTCCCAAATGTCCCGTATGCATCAAGACTCGTAACAAGGAGGAGTGGCCTCCTGGCAGGATGGTAACATGCTACTCAGGAGAAGGCAGGCCCCACTTGACAATGGCGATTTGAACCCGGCCTGGTCGATCTGAAACACGCAGTGCACGAGCACAGTCCTCCGGATCCGATGGGCTGGAGGACTACAGGAAGGGTTGTGGCATGACCAGACCCCGTGGCAGGTGCCCCTCTCTTCTGAGGCCACGCACACACTCCACCATAAATAACAAAGAAAATATGATGAAAAGGAAGGTAACTAAGCGTGCCGTGGGGCTGCCCCTCTCTGCAGGCAGAACTCAAAGCCTTTTATTCAAGAAGCAGCCCTGGCCGGCGGCAGTGCAGTGGGTGAGGCACTCCGTGAGGCTGACCCGCGTGGAAGGCTACGGTTCATGTCCAGAGACTCCTCAAGTTCGCTGCGGTACATGGGAGTGCATGCCCATGACCCGGGCTCCTGGGGTTGGATCATGGTGCCAGGATCCTGCTGGGGTGCCTGTCTCTCCTTCTCATAGATGAAAGTATCCATGAATGAGGGCCAACAAGCGGCGTGGTGGTTAAGAGCTGGACTCCCACATGGCCAACTGCAGTATGAAGCCTGGACCTGGTGGTTTGCTCTCTCACTTTCTCTCTCTCTGGTGAGCACATGTGCCCTATAGAAAATTAAAGCAATAATAATAATAAACTAAATTAAATCATCTTTTTAAAAAGAAAAAAAAAAAAAGGCACAAATGACGAGATTGGCCAAAGCCCGGGATGAAGCCTGCTGAAAACGAGAGCTCCTGTCCTGTCCCTGTGTGCTTGACTGCGAGAGCTGAATTCAGCTTAGCTGGCTCACATCCCAGGTGTGGAGTGGACCAGGTTCTGGGGAGGGTCCCAGCTTGCATGTGGGGGGCCTCCCACAGGGCCTGGCCCTTCACATCAGAACTGGGTTGTCAGGGAGCAAACCCACACCTGTCCATTTGGTCCTGCAGCTGTAGGTAGCCCCAGGGTGGTGTTACCATTCAACAGCTAACACAGGTGAGGTAGGCCAGCCCACAGACGCCGACATGTCACCCGTGGTGAGTGTGGCTGGACTTGACCTCTGAGGCCCCCATTTCAGCCACGGGAGAAACGATTCATCCCACGTCACCTAACAGCCCAGGTGGATTTCATGGTGTGAGCCCGAGCCTCGAATAATCACAATGATGACAATGACACTGGCGTTTACCGAGCACTTGCCAAGTGCCACCCCTCTTCTGAGTCTCTGAGTGTACCGAGAACACGCCTATGAAGTGTGTGACCACTAGCAATGCCTATGTGCAGAAAACGAGGAGCCAGGGGTCGCCGAACATGGCTGGCAAGGTGGAGCCTGGATGCAGAGCCGGGTGTTCGACTCCAGCGCTCTGCTGTTATTACATCTGCCGCCTCTCAGGAGAAAAAGAAAGGCCGGCCTACGGTCTGACCATTAGAGATCTGGATCTACACGGCTGGCTGTGCGGTTCAGATCCCAGCCCTGGCAGCTTGAAAAGCACATCGAGCGCGTGTGCACAGGCACCCAAATCCCACCAGGATGGACTGATGGAAGAGAAGGGACTGTGGCATGACACCGCCCCATTGGGTGAGGGTGCACCCTCCTCTTCCCTCTCTGGGAAGCACACGCATCCTCTGGCGAATTTAAAAGAAGAGAAGAAAACAAAGAACAAGGAAGACAAAGGAGGAGGAGGAGGAAGATGCTGACACCCTGGGCTCTATTCAGAAAAGACTACCCTATTTAGTGGAGCCAGGTGGTGGTGCAGTGGTAACTGCAACTGGACCTCCATGGCAAGGTCCTGGGTTCGCATCCCACGGCCTCCCTGGCAACACTGACCAGCTGGGCATGCTGGTGCCTGTGACCCAGCCGACTGGGACTAAGGTTGGATCCAGCATGAAGAACCCACTGGGGGTGCTCATCTCCGTCTCTTATAGAAGAGATAAAGAAACAGAAAAATCACACACTCTGTGGGGACCAGCAGATGGCATAATGGTTGCATTGCTGGACTCCCACATAGTCAGCCACAGTTTGAGTCCCAGACCCAGCAGCTTCAAACTCACACCGGAGTGGGTGCGTGCATGCCTAAAATCCCAAGAGAAGAATGGAGAAGAGACTGCAGCGTGGCATCCCCCTCGGGGGGTGACTTCTCGCTTTTTGTCTCTCTGTCTCTCTGTCAAGCACACATACTCTATAGTAAAATGTCTCTTAAAAAGAAAAAGAAAAACTACATACTCCATTTAGAGTCCTATATTAGGACTTCTGCTATCCAAAAGTCACACACGCACACACACACACACACACACACACACACACACAGGCTTTGGTCACAGAGAATGGACTTATATGGGCCCTACTTTCCTGATGGCACAGGAAGGATGAGCCCTTCTGGCCTCCCCAGTGCCAGGCAGAGCACAGAAAGCTGATTCAGAGAGGCTAAAGAAGGTTCCTAGCGTCGCAGAGCTAAGAGGAGGCAAGGCTTAGACGTGGAAGCCCTACAAAGTGCTCACATTAGAATTAGAAATATTTGGGGCCAGCAGGTGGCATAGTGGTTAAAGCACTGAACTCCCACATGGCCAACCACAGCTCAAGTCCTGGACCCAGAAGCTTGAAACTCACATTGGGTGTATGTGCACGCATGCTCGAAATCGCAGGGGAATGGAGGTGAGGGGATTGTGGCATGGCCATCCCCCCGGGGGTGGTTTCTCCCTTTCCCTCTCACTGCCTTTCCCTGTCTCTCTGGCGAGCACACACGCCCCATGGAAAAAAATTAAAATTAAAAAAAAAAAAAAATAGAATTAGAAACATCTTTCTTTTGTCAGGCAGAAAATAGTGAGGAGGAAGGGCTGCTCAGGCCAGGGCCAGCCAGGTCCCTGGAGCCAGAGGACAGGACCTGCACCTGGCTGCAGGATGCTGCTCCCGGGCCCTTCCGGCACCATCTGCTCTGGGCCACACAGCTCCCACCTGCCACGTCCTGTGACGAATGGGCTCCATCTGCTCTCTGCACCGCGCTGATGTTGCACACTCAGGGAAACTGGGACCCGGGACACACAGCCGACCCCCCATGGGCTGGGTGAGCACACCCTAAGCGCCCTCTCCCAGCCCTGCAGCCCAACACCCAGACTTGCAACCAGCGCAGATGGTGGGCACTGACGCAGCCCCAAGAGGCAGCTGCAGACACCCCTCTTTCCCGCTCTTCGCCTCGTTCTGCCCTTCGGTCCCCCCAGAACAGGCTGACATTCACCATCAGGAGCTCACTCCCCCTCTCGTCGACGCGGCCAAGAGCTAATTGTCCTGATTTCCTTCCAAGAGCCATCCTCTGAATAGCCTTCACAGGCACAATTAGGCAGGTTCAGCTTGACTTTCACACTCCAGTTCTGAAAAAATCCAATCAGCGAGGAAGCAGAGCTCGCACAAGTTCTGAGGGCTCCTTTGTGCGGGAACAAAGCGCACACATAATTACCTGCTCGGCTGATGAGCTCAGGACTGGGCCCTGCAGGCCTCCCAGCCCCGTCCCTCAGCCCAGCAGCTGCTGCTCCACGGCCCAGCCAGCGCGCCGGCTCCTGGGCCGTGCTGTGGGCTGGTGATGCCCCCGAGGCCTCCGTCCCTGGGCAGACCTGACCAGCTGCCCCTGCAGGCTGCCAGCCGCTGCCGAGAGATCTGCAGTTGTGAACTCTGGTGCCAATCAAGAGCCCTCCAGAGCAGCAACCCTAATACGCTCACTGCGAAGGTGCAGTGCCCGAGGCCCAGAGAGGGGAGAGGACTCACCCAAGGTCACACAGCCAGGTCATGCAGAGTCTCAGCTCAAATCTAAATCTCACAGCAGATCTCCGGCCTCCAGTGACCGTATGGCTAACTTAGGATGCATCGTCTTGGCCAGAAGCAGGAATTCCAGCCGACAAAGACTATGGCTTTCGGACCAGACTGGAGGGTGTGTCGCATTGTGGCTGCTGAGGAGAGCACGGCAGGCAGGACCCCTTCTGGGGACCGAGAAAGAAGGGGTTCTATCTCCGCGTGGAGAGATCGAGGCCCTGGTGTCACACAACAAACACCGGCAGAGTTGAAGCTCATCACGTCCCTGGACCCAGGCCAGGACTCCTGAAGAGATCAAGGACCCCCTACACACACCCGCCCACATACCCCTCACGCCGCCACGTGTCTCTGAGAACTAGGGAGACGGCATCTTGACTGACTCGGGAATGGACCTCACTGCCTGCAGTTCCAGGCCCCTCTGTCGCTCAAGTTCTGCACAGGCCCAGTGTGGCTGTGAGAGGGCAGACCTGCACAGCCGGCAGTGAGGCCAGTCCTGGGACTCCTCGCCAGCTCTGCGCACCTGGGCGGCCTCCATCTCTTGACCTCTGTTTGTTCCTTTGTAGAATGGAGATCTGCCCACCTCACAGGGCTGGGGAGGGTCTGGCTCAGGCTGCCGCATGGCCTACATGCATATGGGGCCGTGTCCTGCGTGGCAGGCTGCATGGTGGTCGTGCCTCTCACGCAGGGCAGGTCACGCCTGGCATGTCTACCCAGCTCTCTGGGCAACACGGAAGTCAAAGACTTGGCCCCTGTGCTTGTGAAGAGCTCCAGCCTGGACGGCAGAGCTCAGGGCCGGTGGTCAGAGGGTGCAGTCTGCAGCCCCCAGCCGCAGGAGGGAGCCCAGAAACGATCAAGCAGTCAGAGGGGAGAGGAAGGGCCAGGCCAGTGCGGGGCGAGAGGATTCAGGGGGTGGGCAAGCTGGCAGGAACGCCCATGCGCAGGGACGTCCCCATGGTCCCCGTCGGGGGGCACTGCTGAGTGGCTGCACGGTGATGGTCCTGATGTCCAGGGGGACAGGGTGAGCCACGGCAGAGCAGGCCACTGCAAGTGGTAGGTGTCCCTGGAGACTGGCCTGGCAGGAAGAGGAGGTCTGGAGGGGCTGTCCTGGGACAGAAGCAGAAGAGTGAGGGACCTCAGCTTCCAAGGCAAAGAGAAGAGGAAGGAGAGGGCTGGGCCTGAGGGGCACGTGGGAGGTGCCCATGACAGCCGTGCCTCGGTCTGCACAGACCTCCGCCTGCTGGGCCCACACACGGCGAGCGCCTTTGGGTTCACTCAAAGCCCACGGCATGTTGGCCAAGCCTGCAGGAAACACTCGGACTTCAGCGAGCAGTCGCTGTGTGGGTTCTAGGGACCCCGAGATTACTCAGACTCCCCATCCCATTAAGGCTCATACCCCATCAGAGAGAGAGATGGCCTCAGCCCTGAAGGGGCTTTCGGTTTGGTACAAAGCGCTGGGGGCATGAGGATCGAAAGATATATTAATATATCAGAGTGCAATCAGGGAGACTTCCTGGAAGGGGGAGCAGAAGGGATGGAACCTGAAGTACATGTGGGACATGGGCAAGATGCAGTGGGGAAAGGGCCTGGCTGGAGAGTCGGAACATCCTGGCTGCCTGGGCTGCAGGGGTGCACCGGAATGAGACTCAGGTGAGCAGGGGACACATCCCGAGGGCCCTAAGGGCAGGTGAGGAGCCAGCCCGTTCCCCTGGGCCATGAGGGAAAAGCTGAGCCAGGAGCCAAGGGCAGACAGCCTGGCTGCCTGTGGTCCTTTCCCACCCCAGAAGGCTCTCGGCGAGGCCCAGCAGGACCCGGAAGCAGCGCCTTTGGGCCGGCATCTCTGAATCTCTGACATCTGACTCAAGTGGGGCTCTCGTCCCTGCAGGGGGCTCCTGAGTCTGAGAAACAAACACAGCGCCCCCGCATGGCTGAGACTCACAGGCCAGCAGCTACCAAGGCCCTGCGCAGTGCTGCAGGGTGGAGCGCTGGACTGTTGGAACCGGCAGGCCCAAGGCCGCACCTGTCTGGAGCTGGTTTTCCTTGCTGCGAGTTTACGATCCTGTTCCGAAAGCAGGGCTCCAAGCCCTGCCCCGGTGTCTGACCTGGGCATCTCCCGGGCTGAGCCTGGTCCAGGGACATTTGTAGAGCGGGATCAGAGAGGACGGGCCTCGGGCTCCTGAGAAGCAGACTCGGGGGTGGACAGCAGGCGAACACAGCAGCAGGAGGAAAGGTCTCTGAAGATACCCGAAGGGCCCGCACATACCCCGAAGGCGGGTGGGGGAAGAAGTCTGAAGGGGCTGCCAGGACCCCACCTCTCTCACTGAGGAGCCAGAGCACCTGGGGACCGTGGGCCACATGCCTCAGACAGATGAGGAAGTCGCTCGCTGAGGGAGGGGTGGGGGTCTGGTCCTTATTTGGGAACACAGACCTCTTTAGGAAATGCCACCCACTTCTACCTCACCCCTCAGCACCACATGTGAAGAGTCGGGGCCAGAGGCGATGCCCTGAGAATCTGCTTCCATCTGTCGGAGTCAAAGTGTGCCGGAAATGACTAATTCATGGAGGAGGCTGGCCACACCCCCAGGAGCCCCTGGGGGGGCCCCAGGCACCTCTAGGCCTGGAGGTGAAGGTGCTGGGAGGAGCTTTCCGGGGCTGCCCGCAGCGGGTGGATCAGGCTCAGCTTCAGCCTGGTCACAGCTGGCCAGCCGACTGACCCGAGTCCTGGCAGAGGCCACTCCTGGGCCGCTGCACCATCCCTGCAGCTCCAAGTGCCGCCTCGCTCAGAGCACAGCCCCAGCGCCAACGGAGCAGGCTAAGCTGCTTATTATTTGAATTTAAATTAGCATAATGAGTTCAAGAGGCCCTATTACTCCAGACACAGAAAATGAAATTAGTGAGCACAGACTGCTGCAATTGTATTCTAATCTCGTCTTCTGGGTGCAGGCGGGAGGGTGGGAGGAAGGCCCAGCGTCCCGGCCGGAGTCTCATGACTGTTTAACCACTGCCCAGGTTAAGGGCACAGAGGAGACAGTGCAGGGACACCCCTCTCACCCTCCATTGCTCAGAGAAGGATCTGAGAACTGAGCTTCGAAAGATTCAGCCAAGACCCCTTCACTCTGCTAC
The DNA here is from genome assembly GCF_000334495.1 of Tupaia belangeri chinensis. NCBI lineage: Eukaryota > Metazoa > Chordata > Mammalia > Scandentia > Tupaiidae > Tupaia > Tupaia belangeri. The sequence continues at coordinate 8,421,161 of NW_006159501.1, forward strand.
ATCTCCCAAAGGCACAGCGTGAAACGGAGAAACAGTGCAGCGGATGACGGAAGGCACACAGGTTCAAAGCCTGGCCAGGCCGCTGACAAGCTACCGAAGCATGAACCATAAATGAAAGGCAGTGAGTTCAGGAGCAGGGCACTGGAGCGCCGCGCACCAGGACTACCCAACTGCCTCGTGCGCATCAGCCCCATCTCGGGTGGGGGAACTGAGCCCAGAGAAGTTAAATGACCTGGATTCAGGGCCAGCAGGTGGCACTGGACTCCCACGTGGCCGGCTGAGGTTCAAGTCCTGGACCCAACAGCTTGAAAATCACACCAGGTGTGTGTGTGTGTGTGCCCAGAAGCCCAGGAGGAGAATGGAAGAAAAAGGACTGAGGCATGGCCAACTCCCTGGGGGTGATTTCTTGCTTTTCCACTCACTGTCTCTATCTCTCTCCAGTGAGCACATGTACCATACCCTATGCAAAAAAGAAGAAAAAAAAAAAAGAGCTGGCTTCTCAGGTCTGAGTTCGTACTTTCCCCATCCTTTAATGAAGGTGTCCCTCCACATCTGGAAGGACTGTGGGAGCTCAGTACCTGACACAGGTGAGCACCCAACCATAGCATGTGCTCATCCATTCCCAATTACGCTTCCCATTCACTCGTTTACTTACCCTTCATTAATTCACGCACACATCGACTCAAAATGAGCAGGTAGCTCCGCGGCCCAGACTTCAACGTTAGGCACCCTACTCAAAGGCCTGAAGGTCCCCATTAACATACTGACGGTCACTCCCCCTCCACAAGCTCCATTCCTGCAGGCAGGACTGGTTCGCGGCCTAAGGGGTAACAGAGCCGCTCAGCTCCTTCAAACAGGATCATTAATAATTCTAAAAATGGAAACGCCACAAATGTCCATTAGGACTAGAATGAATAAACCATGGAATGTTCACCCGCTGGAATACTCCCTAAGGCAATTTAAAAAGAAAGAACCAGAGGCCAGCAGCTAGCATAGTGATTAAGGCGCTGGATTCCCACACAGTCGACCACGGTTCGGGTCCCGGACACAACAGCTTGAAACACACTGGGCGTGTGTGCCCGCATGCCCAAAATCCTGAGAAGGGATTGTGGTGTGGCCATCCTCCCCGGGAATGTCTGTCTCTCCAGTGAGCACACATGCCTTATGGCAAAAATCTCTAAAACAAACAAACAAAAAACAACAGCCACACAACAGAGATGCACCTCACAAACACCATGGAAAGCCAAAGCCAGACACAAAGGGCATGTCTTCCACAACTCCTGACAGAGAGCACGGGCGGGGAGTTCGCCCCGGAACGGAGGTCAGGAAGTGGCACTCCGGCGTGGTCGGCTGGGCCAGGCAGGCACGGCTTCCTGGGGCCAGTCGTGTCCCGCTGGGTCTGATTTCACAGGGGCAGTCACTTCGGGAAGAGGCATCCAGCCATGCTCTGATGACGGTACAATTTCTGCAAGGGAGGTGCTTCGTGGACAGGGACACTGAGGGCGGTGGCCAGGACCCAGAGGGAGCTGGAGTGTCGGGGTCACCAGTGGGCTGGCGGGTTCCAGGGACAGATGAAGTGGGGGCTGGGCCCTGGAGCCAGGAGAGGAGAGGATCCAGCAAAGGGGAGGGCGCAGGAAGCTATGCTGGTGGGAGCCAGGGGAGGAGTCCCAGAAGCCAATGGAAGTTTCCAGGACTGTCAAGAAGAGGACTGAGGGCTCCCGTCTGGATCTGGCAACATGAGGCTTACGGACGAGTACCTTTTGCGGACCTGTCTCAGCTCTAACCACTGCCCAGCTTAAGGGCAGAGGAAGAAGAGGGGACACGACACAGATGCAGCAGGCTGTAGAGATGGGAATGTGGGAGGGGAACAAGCTGAATCCTAGTCAATCCTACTTCTCCTTCCAACTCTATGTTGCCACCTCCGGGAAGCCTTCCAGAGAGCCCAGACCCTCCTGAGGTTTCATAGTCACAGCAAACACGACTGTCCCCACCATGGGGGCCCTGCTTCCCAAGGGCAGGGACTGTGCCCCTTGCATCCTGGCACACAAGATCTCTCAGCTCCTTCCTGTCCCTGTGCAGCCCTGAGGCTTTCCCCAAACTGCTCTCCCTGTAATCAGGCACCCTCCCCAGCAACAGCGTCTGCATTGCTCTGTAGAACTAGGATAATGATGAGATTTAAGAGTGCACTAATTCAGTTGTGAATTATTTGTATTGCCAGTCATTAACATAGTGATTACAATTTTGTTTTCATTTAGTTCCTATTGTATTCCGTCAAAACCTCAGAAACAATGTAACCCAGAACTGCCTTTCAGAAGACTGAATGCCGGAGTTCATGGAAACCCGACCTGGGACAGGAGTCGAGACGGCAGAAGGAAGGTGCCGGTTCCCACTCCACTCGGGCCCCATGAATGAGCCACTTGGGCCTCCTCCGGCCTCGGCGCTCTCCTTCCTGGAAAAGGTTTCTGCTTCAGGGACACAGAGTAGATGGGGCTGCAGGGAGCTGCAGGAGGGAGTGGGGCCGTCGTTGTGAACAACGCAGTCACCAGGTACTGAGCGCTCTGCTGGACAAGTCTCTCGGGACCCATGTCACAGACCAGAAAACTGAGGCAGTGCAGGAAAGGAAAGCCAGAAGTGGGCGAGTGGACACCGACAGTCTGAGTCCTCACCCTGGCTCTTCGCAGCAGCCCAGGCGACCTCATGCACCTGGCCATTGCCCAAGATCTGGCAGTACCGCGGCCTGGCCTGGAGTACCACATCCAGAGCAGAGAAGACAGCAAGGATAGCAGGTGCAAACAGGGAAGCCGTACCCCCTCCCACACAGGGGCCCTGAGGCCCTCCAGGCCAAGAGCTGGATGGATGTCTCCTGCCATTCAGAGCCCAGGTCTCAGGCTTTCGGGAAACCCAAGCAGAGACAACGGGCAAGCTTGAGCACTCCCTCCCCTCCACGTAGTGCTCACTGTCCCACTCCAGCGTCGGACAGCCCCAACTTCCTTCATGCCGCAGGAGGATACTTCAGGGGCAGAGGCCCTGTGAGCTGTCCCCGCTCTCCACGTGACTCACATGCACCTCATCCAGAGCAAACCAGCTGCAACCCCAAGAACTCCCGCCTGAGCAGCCCCTGCACTGTTCACGGCTGCAGCCCGCTCCTCTTGTCTCCCAGCCCTGGGAGCTGCTCCCTCTTAAAGAAGGCTGTGCATGTCTCTGATCTGTTATAGGCTGGTCTGTGATTTAGTGTGGGGCGCAGTTCAGCCCCAAGGGCTCGAGGGGCTCCTGTGGGCTGCCTCCATGGTCCTCCCTGCACTCAGGCCAGAGAGCAGTGTGGGGAGTGGGCTTCAGACTGAGTGTGGTTGGGAAGACTAAGGCTGGACACTACCAGGCTCTCCAGGATGTGGCCTCATTAAGGGGGAAAGCTGTGAGAACACAAGTACACAATAACGTCCCTGGGGCACCGTGGGGTCAGAGACCCCTGGCTCAGCACTCTGGGCCCAGTCAAGGGACTCTGGCTCTGAGAGAACTCTGCAAGTGTCCTGGAGGAAACCCCGCATGCCGGAGAGGGCTGGCGGGGGTACATCCCCAGTCTGGCCCAGTGGCTCATGCATGGTCCAGCGGCCGCTGCTGGCAATAAGAAACAGAAGCATGAAGGCAGAAGGAAGTTCTCTGGCCTGGAATAGGAGGGGAAGAAAAAAAAGAAAATCTACAGCGCATGGCGGAGGGTCTGGCTCTGCTAGACCCCAGCAAGGAAACAGGCTGGCAGTGAGGGCCCAAGCTGGGCACACCCACTGACCTACTCAAGCCCACGTCCTCTCCACCCTTTTAGGCAGCCTCGTAGCCCACTGGCTAGATGGCAGCTGAACTGGGTCTCTTCTGTCCACAGCACAAAGACATGGAGAGAAGGAAACCACAGTAGGAAGGCTCCCGTAGTCAGGCTGAACTTTGACAAGACGCGCAGGCGTGCGAGCTCCCGAGCTTACTTCTTTCTCTGTAATCTAATCGTTCTGTAAGGCCCCACCCCATCAGAGGATGTAAATGTGCCAATTAAAAGAGATTAGTTAGGGGCCAGCAGGTGGTGGTATGGTGGTCGAGGTGCTGGATTCCCACACAGCCATCCACGGTTGGAGTCCTGGACCTGGTGGCTTGCTTTCTCACTCTGTGTGTGTGTGTGCGTGTCTGGTGAGTGCACGTCCTATAGCAAAGTTTTATAATATAATAATAATTAACAAAAGTAAGGGACCAGCAGATGGCATAATGGTTACGTCAATGGACTCACATGTAGTGGACCATGGTTCATCCTGGACCGAGCGGCTTAAAATTCACGCCAAAATTCATGCCAGGCACGTGTGCGTGCATGCCCCAAATCCCCAAGAGGAGACTGGAGGAGAAGGGATTGAGGTGTGGCCATCCCCCTGGGGGGTGATTTCTCTCTATTCCTCTCTGTACCTCTCTCCAGTGAGAGGATGTACCCAAGAACTAATTTTAAAATACATACTTTTTCAAAAGTGGCAAGTGAAAACTCGCTAGCATAAACATTGACACAGAAAACGTGAAAATTGCCCCTAAATCTTTCACTATAAATTAGACAAAAATTAATAAAGAGATTATCTCTAGAAAGCAAGAGCACAAGGCAGAGATATTAGATCTCAGGGCAAAATCAAAAAATAACTTGAGCTGACAAGACTGAGCAAAGTAGGGGGGGAACACAAGCTCCCAAGGAATGACAGCGTGGAAGGCAGCAGAAGCATCACTATTGCTGCAAACGCAATCAAGAATACTGAGAGCAAGAGTAAGAACAGTGAGAAGGAAATTGAACGAACTGCGTAAAGGGTTACAGAGCGAATGACAGATCTGGAAGACCTACAAGGATCTAACATATACCCCAGAATAGAAAACTGAAATAAGAGAACATAAATACTTAAAGACATAATTCAAGAAAAATTTCCTAAAATAAAAGGAGACTTGCATTTATAGACTGCAAGGGCACACCATGTCTTGGGGAAAAATGACAAAAATCTGTCAATACCAAGATAATTCCCATGAAAGTAGACTTAAAATATAAAGACAGAGCGCTGGCCCCATGGCCTGGCAGCTGGGAGAGCTGGATCCCACGACTGAGGACGTGGTTCGAACCTCAGGCCGGCAGCTTGAAAAACACACTGGACCACCACGTATGCACGTGCTCAAAATCCCAACAGGATGAAAAATATGACTGCAGTGTGACTGCACCCCACTGAGGAGTGTCCCTCACTTTCCCTCTGTCTCTTAGGTGAGCACACACACACATTCTATAACAAAGACCAAAAACAAAAAAAAAGAGATGATAGTTAAATATCTGAATCCAAATAACCTAGCATCAATATTCACAAAGAAAAACTAATGTGTATAAAAGGAGAAATAGAAAGAAGCACGTTAGTAGCAAAAGTTGACTCATTTCCATAAACCAATGACAAATCATATGAAGAAGCAAATAAAGGGGCCAGGCAGATGGAATGGAGGTTAAGGCACTGAATCCCACATGGTTGACTCTGCAGTTTGAGTCCCAGACCCAGCAGCTTGAAAATCTTGCCAGTGTATATGCGTGCATGCCTAAAATCCTGAGAGGAGAATGGAAGAGAAGGGATTGTGGTGTGGCCATCCTGCCAGAGGGGTGATTTCTCTCCCTCTCACTGTCTCTCTCTGGCAAGCACACATGTCCGATGGCAAAAATAAATAGAAAAAGAAAAGAAAGACATAGGAGACTGGAAAACAGAACACATTCTTTCCAAGCACCAATTAAAAAAAAATAAAATAAACCTCAGTTGGGACCAGTTGGCATAATGGCACTGTCGCTGAACTCCCATGTAGTTAACTGCAGTTTGAGTCCCAGACCTGGTGGCTTAAACTCATGCTGGGCACATGTGGGGCGTGCCCAAGATCCCGAGAGGAGAACAGAGAAGGGATTGTGGCGTGGCCATCCCCCTGGGGGGTGATTTCTCACTTTCTGTCTCTCTGTCTCTCTCTGTCTTTCTGGCGAGCGCATACACCCTATAGCAAAAACCTCTCAAAAAAAAAAAAAAAAAAAAAAACTCAGTCTCCTATTAGCCCAAAGATGATCTCAATGAATTCCAAAAAGTAGAAATAATACAACAACATTCCTTAATCACAGTTCAATAAACCAAACATTCACAGCAAACCTGAAAAAAAGCAGAGTTATTATCTTTGGGAAGAAAAATTGTTTACGTGAGTCAAGGAGGAAGTGAACACACGAGCTGCAGTACGCAAAAACAATAACCATGAAAACACTGCAGACTGCCTTCCTCTAAAACAGCTCTCAGAGGAAAATTCATGCTTTAGAAACATATTTAAATAAAGGAAAAAGGAAGTAAATTATACTTCCAACGTAAGTCAGAAAAAGTCAAAAAATTCCATTTTTTTTTAAGTTAGAGGTTCTTGCCTTAGGGTACATGCATTCACCAGAGAGATAGAGAGACAGTGGGAGGGGAGGGGGAATGGCCATGCCACAACTCTTTCCTCCTGAGATTTTGGGCACACACGTACACATATGCCTGGGGTGTGTGTGTGTGTTTTAAAGAAGTTTTCGCCTTAGGGCACGTGCATGAGCTGGAGAGGCATGACAGAGCCGCTAAGAAGGAAAGTGAGAAATTACCTTGTGGGGGGAGCGGGGGATGGCCACACTGCAATCCCTTCTCCTCCTGGGAACTCCTGGTGTGATTTCCAAGCCGCTGGTCTGAGACTTAAACCACAGTGGGCCATGTGGGAGTCCAGCAACATAACCAGTATGCCATCTGCTGGCCTGATGCCTGGCATGATTTTCAACCTGCCAGGTCCAGGACTTGGCAGCAACAGGTCCAGAAACAGCAGTCAGCCATGTGAGACTCCTGCTATAACCACTATGCCACCTGCTGGACCCAGCCTTTTTTTTTTTTTTTAAAGAGATTTTGCTATAGGGCACACACACACTCACTGGAGATAGACAGACAGAAAGACAAAAAGTGAGAAATCATCCCCCAAGGCAGACAGCCATGCTGCAATCCCTTTTCCTCCACTCTTTCGGGACTTTGGGTGCACACAGACATGTGCCTGGCGTGTGTTTCAAGCTGCTGGGTCTGGAACTCAAACCCTAGCCGGCCATTTGGGAGCCCAGCATAACCACTGTGTCACCTGCTGGTCCCACAAGCCTTTATTCCTATAGATCACCCAGCTTTGGGCATTTAAGGTTATTAGCAACAGAATGGACTAGAAAGGTCCCCAAAATTAATTATTAGGGAGCCTTAAAAATGCTGGGTCCCAAGTCCTTCCCCAAATGTTTTTGATTGAATCAGTTCACAGCTTTGCACTTTAATTATCCAGTTCCAAAAATTAAAGCCACTGGAGTTAGTAGTCTAGGATTCAGCAAAGAGGGGCTTTGGAGTTCAGGTCCCACCTCTACCTCCCACTGTCTGTGACCTCAGGCCAACACTTTGACCTCCCTGAGCCTCAGTGTCCCTCTGTGAAAGTCGTGACTCCCCCGGAAGGCCCAGGGCCCATGGTCATAACTGCAGACTAGCGAGTTCAGCAGCTGGCACCCAGCACGTGTAATAATAGGGGGGACTGTCATCATCCTTCCTGGGCCACCTCCAACTCCCCGCAGGTGGGCTGGGACCACCTGCAAATCTGGGGAGTTTACACGTGAGTGAGAGACGGAGAGCAGGAGGCTGGTCCGCCACAGGCTTCAGGACCACCTACACATCTGGGGGGAAGTTTAAATGTCAGTGTGGGGGTACCCGTCCCCCACCCCCCACGGGCTCTGGCTCCCAGGACCACCTACACATCTGGGGACCCGAGTATTGAGTAAAAGGGGTGGGGGAAGGCCAGCCCTGTGGGCTCCAACAGGCTTGGAGCCACAATCCCAGCTTCTGTGAGACTATTCTGGGTCCAACTCAGAACGCCTGGCTCCTGGCTCCGTGGGCTTTGTCCCAGAGATGCAATTTCTATTTTGATGCCACGCGACATTTAATGAAATGGCTTTCAGACACCATGCCACGTGTCTGAGTTATGAAACCACAGCTTCTCGATCCTCCACGAGCCTCACAATCTTGCTTTGGGTGCTGCCCCACGTCTCTTGAGGGGGACACGTGTCCACAGTTGGAGGAGCCACACTCAGCACTGGGGACCCACACCTGTTCCGA
>NW_006159501.1:8429459-8434025 GCF_000334495.1 Tupaia belangeri chinensis
TGGGGCCGCAGCAACCCAAAAAAAAAAAACTCAAAAAAAAAAAAAAAAAAAAAAAAAACTCAGTCTCCTATTAGCCCAAAGATGATCTCAATGAATTCCAAAAAGTAGAAATAATACAACAACATTCCTTAATCACAGTTCAATAAACCAAACATTCACAGCAAACCTGAAAAAAAGCAGAGTTATTATCTTTGGGAAGAAAAATTGTTTACGTGAGTCAAGGAGGAAGTGAACACACGAGCTGCAGTACGCAAAAACAATAACCATGAAAACACTGCAGACTGCCTTCCTCTAAAACAGCTCTCAGAGGAAAATTCATGCTTTAGAAACATATTTAAATAAAGGAAAAAGGAAGTAAATTATACTTCCAACGTAAGTCAGAAAAAGTCAAAAAATTCCATTTTTTTTTAAGTTAGAGGTTCTTGCCTTAGGGTACATGCATTCACCAGAGAGATAGAGAGACAGTGGGAGGGGAGGGGGAATGGCCATGCCACAACTCTTTCCTCCTGAGATTTTGGGCACACACGTACACATATGCCTGGGGTGTGTGTGTGTGTTTTAAAGAAGTTTTCGCCTTAGGGCACGTGCATGAGCTGGAGAGGCATGACAGAGCCGCTAAGAAGGAAAGTGAGAAATTACCTTGTGGGGGGAGCGGGGGATGGCCACACTGCAATCCCTTCTCCTCCTGGGAACTCCTGGTGTGATTTCCAAGCCGCTGGTCTGAGACTTAAACCACAGTGGGCCATGTGGGAGTCCAGCAACATAACCAGTATGCCATCTGCTGGCCTGATGCCTGGCATGATTTTCAACCTGCCAGGTCCAGGACTTGGCAGCAACAGGTCCAGAAACAGCAGTCAGCCATGTGAGACTCCTGCTATAACCACTATGCCACCTGCTGGACCCAGGCTTTTTTTTTTTTTTTAAAGAGATTTTGCTATAGGGCACACACACACTCACTGGAGATAGACAGACAGAAAGACAAAAAGTGAGAAATCATCCCCCAAGGCAGACAGCCATGCTGCAATCCCTTTTCCTCCACTCTTTCGGGACTTTGGGTGCACACAGACATGTGCCTGGCGTGTGTTTCAAGCTGCTGGGTCTGGAACTCAAACCCTAGCCGGCCATTTGGGAGCCCAGCATAACCACTGTGTCACCTGCTGGTCCCACAAGCCTTTATTCCTATAGATCACCCAGCTTTGGGCATTTAAGGTTATTAGCAACAGAATGGACTAGAAAGGTCCCCAAAATTAATTATTAGGGAGCCTTAAAAATGCTGGGTCCCAAGTCCTTCCCCAAATGTTTTTGATTGAATCAGTTCACAGCTTTGCACTTTAATTATCCAGTTCCAAAAATTAAAGCCACTGGAGTTAGTAGTCTAGGATTCAGCAAAGAGGGGCTTTGGAGTTCAGGTCCCACCTCTACCTCCCACTGTCTGTGACCTCAGGCCAACACTTTGACCTCCCTGAGCCTCAGTGTCCCTCTGTGAAAGTCGTGACTCCCCCGGAAGGCCCAGGGCCCATGGTCATAACTGCAGACTAGCGAGTTCAGCAGCTGGCACCCAGCACGTGTAATAATAGGGGGGACTGTCATCATCCTTCCTGGGCCACCTCCAACTCCCCGCAGGTGGGCTGGGACCACCTGCAAATCTGGGGAGTTTACACGTGAGTGAGAGACGGAGAGCAGGAGGCTGGTCCGCCACAGGCTTCAGGACCACCTACACATCTGGGGGGAAGTTTAAATGTCAGTGTGGGGGTACCCGTCCCCCACCCCCCACGGGCTCTGGCTCCCAGGACCACCTACACATCTGGGGACCCGAGTATTGAGTAAAAGGGGTGGGGGAAGGCCAGCCCTGTGGGCTCCAACAGGCTTGGAGCCACAATCCCAGCTTCTGTGAGACTATTCTGGGTCCAACTCAGAACGCCTGGCTCCTGGCTCCGTGGGCTTTGTCCCAGAGATGCAATTTCTATTTTGATGCCACGCGACATTTAATGAAATGGCTTTCAGACACCATGCCACGTGTCTGAGTTATGAAACCACAGCTTCTCGATCCTCCACGAGCCTCACAATCTTGCTTTGGGTGCTGCCCCACGTCTCTTGAGGGGGACACGTGTCCACAGTTGGAGGAGCCACACTCAGCACTGGGGACCAACACCTGTTCCGATGGAACCTTCACCCTGGAGTCTCCAGTGACCACCCAGGCCCAGAGCCTGGTGCCCTCGCTGCTCCGGCTGGACTCTGTCAGCAGCCTCCACCTCGGCTCTGCCTCGGTCTCCCTCTCTCCAACCCAGTGCATCCAAACTGCAGATCAAAAATATTCAGGGAGACAGGAAATCAATACAGAGGGGCACAAACAGCAGCTGAAGAAAAACAAACAAAAGAGAACAGAACAGAACAGAACAGAACGCACTCCACATGGCGGGGAGACACTGCTTCAGTAGCTCTGAGTGTGCTCGCCAGGCCCCCCAGAAAACCAGTGTGACAAGGCTTAAACAATGAACATGGGCCTCTAACCACCCCCACACCCTTCCGAAGATCACGTCACTTCCCAGTCAGAACTCAAGAGGGTCTCAGGACAGAATCCAGACCCTTCCACCTGGCATTAAAGCCCCTGAAGAACTGGCCCCGTGCACCCACCGCCTGGCCCAAGTCCAACTCCAACCACACTGTCCACTGGCTTCTGCCAGTCCCCGGGATGTCACATGTGGCTGGGACACGAGGTCCCCCCTCCCGTACTCCCGCCTTCCTGCCCTCATCCCGTCTTCACTCGGGCACACGCCTACTCACACCGACATCTTCCCGACTCTCCAGCAGTCATAGGGGCACCCCCCCTCGGTGCTCCCCATTTTACCAAAAGCCACTGCAAACAGCCAGGGCCCTCTCCGGATGGTGCCCACCACCTGCTGACCTTCCCTGGGCAAAGACGACCTCCTAGATTCTACACGAGCCAAGACAGATATTTCTGGAAGCCTTCCATCCAGACGGAAGTAGAAACCCTACAATTTCTCAACAACTTGGCTATTAAAAATAGGAATTCCACCTACACGCCGGAACAGTTTGCCGGGATCACTGAAGGGCCAGAACCCTAAGGTCGCGCACATGTTTGAGGACGAGGAAGCTGCAGGCTCAAAAAGGAATGCATCCAGGGGAAGGCAGGCGACTGTCTATGGCTGTGATGACAGTTCCAGGGTCCCAGAGATCCCCAGAACCACAGGGATGCCAGGTGGCACTCTGCCAGTCATTTCATAAATCCGTTTCTCCACCGCAGCACGTGACCGTGCCCAAGTACAGGTTCCAGATATCGAAAAAGCAGCACATCGTGCAACAGCAGCAGGTCTGAGACCGCTCTGACCCTGCCCAGCTGGGGGGATGCCACAGGCTGCTGGCACCCTCCCCTCCAGGCCTCAGGACAGAGTGCAGGCGGCCGGACCTCAGGGACCCTCGTGGAAGGAAGGGCTGCTGTGCCCCAAGAACTCGGCCTTCAGGTCAGGTACCTGGCCCTCTGGCCATGCTCCAGAGTCCAGAAAGGTCCCGAGTGGGCCCCATGACTGGGCAGGGATGACCAAAGGGAGGTACTTGGTTGGCACTCCAGCCACCGTGGGGCAGCCCTATGGGAGGGGGGCAGTAGAGAAGAGAGTGGAGAGAAGGGCCCCGTTTACTGACAACCCACTCGGGCGGGGGCTGGGGCCCACAGTCACGGGCTGTCAGTCCTGCTAGCAGGATGGGGCCCTCGTGCCACCCTGTCAGGTACAACGGCTTCCCTGAGTGGGTCAGCAGATCAGAGAGCTGCCATCCACCCACGCTGTGGAACGGCAGCCCTGTCCCTGCCCTCGGGGACCAGAGCCATGGATGAAAAGTGCTGGAGCAGGGACTGCTGGAGACTGCTGGAGGCTGCAGGGGTCCCTAATGGGAAGCTCTTGAGGGAGGGCAGTCTGCGGGCCGAGAGCTGAGAGCTTCGGGGAGCTAGCGGGCGGACAGAGGGCCAGCAGAGGGGGCAGCCCGTGCCGAGGCAAGTGGCAGAAGACAGAGTCCGCAAAGCCCACATCCTGGAAGGTGTAAGGCAGGGTTGGCAGGTGAAGCCTGCAGGCCCGAGTGCAGCAGGGCCGCGTGCAAGAGGACATGATGGGATGGGGGGCTCCTCCCAGGACAAGGCAGGCGCAGAAGGGCGTTAAGCAGTACAGTGGCATCATCTGATTTGCTGCCCAGAGATCGTTGCAGGGGCTCAGTCCGCAGTGGATGACAGGAGAGCAGTGGAGCTGTGTCCCAGCAGGATATGACCCTGCTACCCACCGGAATGGGAAGTAGCTCACAGGACCTGGCCACCTGGCCTGGGGCGTGGGACAGGGAAACCGGGAGATGACAGGCTCCCCCTCCTGGCCACACACAGGATAGCAGGGGCTGTCATGGCTTGGATTTCTGAGGGCCTCTGGGGCCTGGGTTCACAGAGCTAGGACAGCTGGTGGCAGGTACGTGGGGAGGGCCCAGCAAGTCTGGGGTTCAGAGCCTGTGGAACACCACAGTGGAGATGCCTGGAGGAATGCTCAGTCTGCAACTCAAACCCTGCACTGA
>NW_006159501.1:8434464-8440646 GCF_000334495.1 Tupaia belangeri chinensis
GGCATGAAGAGGCTCTGGTAAAAGCCCGGCAAAGGGAGAAGGACCAAAGGCCAAGGAGTCTGAGAAGGAGCAGCCAGGGGAGGGAGGAACCAAAGGTGGGCATGGGGGCCAAGGTGAAGAGGTGAGGACGAGAACGGGGCTGCCGGCCACAAGGGGCAGGATCCTCCCACCAGGCTGCCCGGCTCCGGTACCGCTTCCTCCCCTCACCGGCGGGGCGACCTCGGGCAAGGCACTTAACCTCTGCACCGCCTTCCTCAGCTGTAAGGGGACTGTGAGAAGGGCAGGGGAGCAGAGTGGGTGCGGAGAGTCCGTGTGCACGTGAGCCCACTCCTCAGCACGCCAGAGCACCCCGGAACCTGAGGCCCAACAGTGGGTGCGGATGTCACCCCGGAACCTGAGGCCCAGCCGTGGGTGCGGATGCCTCCTTCAAGGCGTGGCTGCACAGAGCAGGGCAGAGGGAGACTGGCTCAGGAAGACTCACCCTAGAGGCCTCAACATGGAGGAAAAAGAAACTTCAAGGGGCCAGAGGCCAGGCCGATCCCTGCACCCTCCATCCTGCCAACAATCTGACAATCCGCTAATGGGGTCGACCCTAAACCTGTTTCCCGGCCCCTTCTCCTCTCCCCAGCTCCCTGCAAGATGAAAGCCCTTAGGCCCAAACTGAGTGGTTTCTGGACAATGTGGACTCTGGACTCAAGCCAGGCCGAGGGGCCGAAGGGATGAGGAAGGGGGCAGGCTGCCTACCAAGCAGAGGGGACTCTATTCATGAGCATCCCCTGGGAGTGGCTCAAGGCAGACCCCACCCCTGTTAGTCCTCAGCAGCAGGCCAAGGCAGGGCTGGGAATGGCCTTTCCTCGAGTACGCAGGGTGGCTGGAGCGTCTGGTCTGGACCCACCACCCCCGGATGTCCATTCTCCCAGGCCAAGGTGGCTCTGCCTGCTCCGTGCAGCCACCGGCCTTCCTGCCTCCTCCTCTGTGGCAGGAGTTCCTTTGCAGCCCTGGCTCGGTCCTCCACCCAGTTCTGCGGTCTCTGCTCACTGCCAGGGTCTCTCACCTGCCCCAGGATCCAGGCCACATGCTGGCTGAGGGCCCCCACATCGCTAACTCAGGCCTCGACCTCTGGCCTGAACTCCAGTCCCCTCCTGCCTGCCTACCCAGTGTGGGCTGGATGCCGAGCAGGCGTCCCTGACACAGTCTGTCCAGGACAGAAGGATCTGGCTATGCCGCCTATGCCCTGCTCCTTCACAGCCACTGGGTCATGAGCCAAGCCCTCAGAGCCACCCCGACACCTCTCACACCCACAGGCAGCCCCTGGGCTCATCTCCGCTGTCGTTGGCACCCAGAATCTCACTCGCCCCACTTGCCCCCTCCACTACCGCCCCTCCTGCTGTGCAAGTGGTCGGCCCCGCACAGCAAGCAGGCCCCCAGCATGGCCAGGTACAGCCCCCCATTCCCGTCTCTCTGGGAATGAAAGCCTTTACCTGGGTCTACAAGGCCCCACAGGCTTGCGCTCACTCCGCTCTGACCAGGCAGAGGCTTTGGACCGGCCCTGCTCCCTGACATGGAGTGGTCTGCCCCCTCCTCCTCGCAGCACCCTCTCAGAGCCAGGGCAGCCACTCCCACTCCAGCACTGTCCCCACCTGACCTACCAGACATGGGTGGGAGTGGGCAGCTGCTTTCCGTCGCCCCCATTAGCACGCCATCTCCAGGACGCCTGATGTCACCCGCCTTGTGCTTCATGGGCTCCTGGCACCTGCAGCCTGTGGACACACAGTAGGGCTCCTGGTAAATACACGTTAATCGGCCTCTCCCACCGCTGTGGGACTCCTGCACACACTGCCTGGGCCAGCACCCCACCCCCACCCCACTTTCCTGTCCCTCCTCCCACCATCCTCCCACCCTCTGGCCAGCCCAGAGCCAACCACCCTCTCCTCCCTGTGGCTTTGGCACCATCAACACGGGCTGTCTGGACTCTGAGCCCTGACACCAGGCCCCTCCGACCACACTCGGTGTTCGCCATCCACCCAATGCCTGCTGAGGCCTCTGTTTGCCAGCAACCAAGGACATGAAGGATGAGACCTGTCCCTGTGGGGCTGGTGGTGGCCTCCCCACCTGGGCCACGCTAAACCATGGGCTGTTTCCAGACTCCTGGTCTCACACTTCTGCCCTGATCACATTAGAGGATTCAGGGGTGGAGGACTGAAGGCCTAAAGAGCCCACAGGGAGGCAGAGTAAGGATAAGAGGGGAGGGACCAGCAGTTAGCGTAATGGCCATGTCACTGGACTCCCACATAGTCAACCACGGTTCGAGTCCCGGACCCGGTGGCTTAAAACTCACGCTGGGCACAGGTGCATCCGTTCCCAAGATCCCAAGAGGAGAACGGAGGAGAAGGGATTGCAGTGTGGCCATCTCCCCTGGGGGGTTGATTTCTCACTTTCTATCTCTCTGTCTCTCTCTGGCGAGTGCACGTGCCCTATACCAAAAAAATAAAAACTCTCCAAAAAAAAAAAAAAGAGGGTAAGAGGGGAACCCCATGCAAAACCACTCTGGAAGGCCCACGGCTAGCTTCCAGTCCCCAAGGCCGGAGCGGCAGCAGGCCCATTCCCTGGACAGAGCAAGGCACAATCCTGGGGGGCTTTGAGTCGGCTCAACACCTGACGGAGAGTGGGGGTCACCCAGGGAGACAGGGCAAGTACAGACCCCAGCCCACTCACGTCCCCCTCCCTGTCCTCAGGGGCTCACGCCAGTCCACTTGCTGCCAGCTCACATGCTCTGCTACTCAGTGGCAAAGTGGCCTCCTAGGCAGTGTCACATAAAGGTTTGTTTTATTTGAGACTTTTGCTATAGGGCGCCTGCACTCACTAGAGACAGAGAGACAGAAAGTGAGAAATCACCCCCCGTCCTGGGAATGGCCACACCACAACCCCATCTCATCCATTCTCCTCTCAGGATTTGAGGCACGCGACACACATGCCCAGCATGAGTTTCAAGCCACTAGGTCCAGGATTCGAACCACGGTCGACTATGTGGGAGTCCAATGACATAACCATTATGCTAGTCCCCCCATATGAAGTTTTCTTTTTTAAAGAATTACTTTATTTAACTTTATTTTTAATTTGACCAGAGAGGGACAGAGTGACAAAGAGAGGAAAATAAGAAAGCAAACAATCAGGTCCAGGATTCAAACTGCAGTCGGCTATGTGGGAGTCCGGAGCCCCCAACCACCATACCACTGCCAGCCCCCCACATAAAGGTTTTAAAGTGCAGAATGGTCTAATGTGCCCAGGAAAATATGAGCTTTCTGGATGAAAATCGGATTTCTCCCCGTGAGACAGACCCATCCCCTCCTCACTGCCGCATGGCTTCTAGACCATCTCCAGGAAGGAAGAGCCAGTGCCTTTGCAGACCATCCCTCTACTGAGTGTCCCCGAAACTTGCCAGATCAAACACAGGGACGGGACCTTCCACCAGGGGAAGGGGGAGGGTGCAGGGAGTGGCCAGTGGGGAGGTTAGGGGGAGAGGAGAGGGGTCAGAATCTCCTTCTAGAGTGGATTGTGGCCTGTGAGTGCACTAAAACAACTGAGCTGACCAATAGGTTGAGCGAAGGGCACGGACTTAGCAAAACACCCCAGGCACTTTGCTTGTCCAGTTCTCACAAGTCTGTCTGCTCCTAGCTCACCATGTGGAAACAGGCTAGGAGCGATGAAATGATGACCCCAAGGTCAACCTCCTCCCGAAGCAGCTCCAAAGACACATGTGTCACAGTGGTGGTGTGTGTGTGTGTGTGTGGGGTGGGTGAGGTGATGGTTTCCAAAGCAGCCTTTGCTGTGGCCGCCCTGCCCTGTAGGATGGGCTCACCCATGTGAAACATGAACTGTTGCCCAGCAGCTGACACCAAACCCCCAGTAGTCCCTAGAGGCCCAAGCAGCCCTGGGATGTTCCCAACCTTCTGAAACAATCCCTTCTCAGCTTGCTCCTGGGGACTCCTTGGAGGGGAGCCCCACCCCCACCCACATGGGCAGGAGGAAGCTAGGGAGCCAAGGGAAGGCCTATAGGGAGGGAGATACAGCTCCAGGGCTTTCTGGAAAGAGCTAGAACCTTCCAGTTTCCTGCCTCAAGGTCAGACACTGCTTCCTGCTCCCCCTCCTAAGCCTGAGCCACCATGTGCAAGAATTTGCTGAGCACCTGTCTCTCTCAACTCCCCTGAACAGCCTTTGTGGCACTTCGCTGGCCTGGCATCCCTATGTAGGGGGAGTCCCAGACAGAAGCAAATGCCAAGTGGCCTCCAAATCTGGAGACCAAGGAGAGCAGTTCCCACATGGGCTCCCCAGGGAGGGTCAGTATGAACCCTTCTGTAGCTCAAAGACCAGCTGCCCACATTTCAGAAGCAGGGGTTCCTCTGGAGGACCAGCACAAATGAGGCCTGGGGTGCCTGTTCTCATCCACATGGTGTTTGTAGGAGTAAAAGGTGTGGCTATGTCTAACTCGGACACCCAGTTCAAGTGCTTGTCAGCCATGAGTTATCCTGTGGCCCTCAGTGCCCACCCCCGAGCTACTGGCCACATCTGTAAAGCAGGAGTGGCCCTCTCTGCCCCAGGGGCTGTGTGAATTGAATCAGCTCTGCGCACCCTGTACAGGGGAACTCTGCAGAGCGCAGCAGTACATCACAAATGTACTGGCCTAGTGTGGACTTCAGGCACGGCGGGATTCAGCACATGAACGAGGACTCTACAGAACATGTGACACCTTGTGCAGTCACCACCAGTTTCCCCAGAGGACCCGTAACTTTCACTTCTATTAAATCTTTTGCCTTAAACTCTTTTAACACTACAATCTTGCATAGGCTCTTTTCTTGCCCCTTTCTTCTATCCCTTTATATTCTTTGTGATTTCTAGGAAGAGCTTATATCTTTTCATATTGAACGTCTTTTTCCTCAGCCTCTGGTTCAGGAGTTGGAACCATGCACCCATGTGGGACCCAGTTATCTTAACAACCATACCACAAGCTGGCCCTGTATTTGCCTTTTAACTGGGTAGTGTTTACACTTAGTGTGTTTACTGATTTTGATCTATTTCTACCATTTTAGCTAACAAGTCTCACATGCCATACTTTGCCGCTTCCCCAAATGTCATCTTTTTGGCCTTCTAAACCCAGATAGTTTTAGCTCCCTGGCTCCCTTCTGCTTTTTATATTACGAATTATTTTATTATCATTTTTCATGCTATAGGGCATGTGTGCTCAGAGACAGTGAGAAAACGGAACACCAAGTCCACAATTCAGCCATCATGTGGGATTCCAGGACCTTAACCATCACGCCACCTGCTAGCCCACCAGTTCTGCTTTTAAGTTATTCACTGTGGTGCTGTTCAGTGGTCACCACTCTTTAAGATCATATCTGTAGTCACCTAACATGTCTCTCCCCATCTGAGCTGCAAGTGTCCCACTATTCCAGCTCCACTTGGACTCCTCAGGGTTGGTTTTAGATTCATTGCAAGCCCACCAATTTCTGCTGACCACTGTCCTTGGTGGTGGCTTAACTCAAAGTATATCTAGTAATTCTTTCAGTGAGAGGATGTGACTAGTAAAATCGTGTCTAAAAATGCATCTTACAAATACTAGTTTACCGAACAATTATCTCTGTATTTAGGAAGATAACCTTTGGCTATTGTTTCTGAAGTGTCCCTAGCCCAATGATTGCCATTTCGTTGAGAACATTCCTGTAAACTTCCCTCCCAAATATCACTCGCATGCCTGCAAATGTTCTTTGATAACCATGATCCATGTTCTGTAGTTTCAGAGAGGCAGGTCTACATATGGGTGTTTCTGACTGGTTTCTTTTGCAATTCCTGAGTCTGGGGATTCATCAGTGCCGGAAACCAGTCATTCCCTTTCTAAACACTGCACACCCATTCTCCCCATTTTCTTTTTAAAAGAGATTTTTTGCTATAGGGCATTTGTCAGAGAGACGGAAATTGATAAATCACCTCCCAGGGGGGATGGCCACACAGCAATCCCTTCTCCATTGTCTTCTCAGGATCTTGGCATGGACTCACACAGCCAGATTGAGCTTTAAATTGCCTGGTCTGGCACTCAAACCACAGCAGACTACATGGGAGTACAGCAACATAACCGTTACGCCATCTGCTGGCCCTATCCCCATTTTTAAAACCTCCTTTAGAGA
>NW_006159501.1:8440658-8453735 GCF_000334495.1 Tupaia belangeri chinensis
GCATTCCTGTTTTAAGTCTTTCCTAATTCCATCTATTGTTTGGAGAGTTCCTTTATGTATTACCCTTTCAATTCACTAATGCATTCCTTGCTACATCAAATCTTGCTAGATGTTTCTTATAGCTCTAAGAGCTTTGTCTCCCGTTCTTGTTTATCCTTCTTGGTACTGTTGTTCAGACTTTGGTGATTTCTCTTTGACCACTTGGTACTGTTGTTCAGGCTCGGTGATTTCCCTTTGACCACTTGGTACTGTTGTTCAGGCTCTGGTTATTTCCCTTTGACCACTTGGTACTGTTGTTCAGGCTCTGGTGATTTCCCTTTGACCACTTTACATTACCTATTGTCTTATCACCTTTAGTTCTTGGGATTTTCATACCATTCCTGCATACTCACATGGTTGCATCATATTTTGTTATTTAGAATTGCGAGCCCATCTGGGGATTCTGATTGATGTATGGGTCTCTTTGTTAATTTATCTTGTAAGAGTTCCTACACCACGGTTCTGAGAGGTTCTGGGCTAGGGTTTTCACTTGAGTCTAGAAAACTCTTATCCCCAGTTCCTGGTCACATGGCAGCAACCCTTAATAGAACACAGCTCCTCAGTCAAGATGGCATAGTGAATACCTGTCTAGGTCCTCTTTACAAGAGCCAGTCCTCATGCTGAATCGGAGGCCGCAGCTGTGCCCAGTGGGTGGAGATGGAAGGTTTTCACCAGTCTGATCTTGGCAACCCCGGCTTGACTAATGCACATGGTCCAGCACAATGAAATGCAACCCTTACATAAGCATATCTAGGGCATGTACAAGGCAGAAAACACATTCAATTAAAACTGAGAAGAGTGGTCTTTTCCAAGAGGGGGCCCAGGCATTGGCATTTCTTAAAAGTCCTCAGATGATTACAACACACACCCAGTACTGAAACCACTGGTTTAAACTTTGTCAGAAGTCCACCCTATGCAAATCTCAGAATGAGAATCTCTCAGGATGACTTTAAAACAAGGATTCACTGGTTTCACCTCCAAATTGATCCAGTATATCTGGAGCAAGGCCCATGAGTCTATTGGATACCAGAATCTATTTGACTCCAGTCTTGACTATACCCAGTCTGCTGCTGGTCCTCCTCCCAGAGCAGTGATGTGTTTTATGTGGGAGTGTCCATACCACTGGGAGAAGTGAGAAGCAGAGAAACAAGGCTATGGCCCACCTACAGGGAGGCATTTTCTTTTCTTAGAGAGCTAAGCCACCAGGTCCAGGACTTGAACTGCAGTTGGCCATGTGGGAGTCCAGCAGCATAACCATAACACCACCTGCTAGTCCCCAGGGAGGTTAACAGTTGATAATCTTGAATGTGGCTGCCCTGATCCTCTTCTGTGGGTCTGCCACCACCCTAGCCCAAAGCAGACATGTCCTGGTTGCCTTTGGATTTAAAGGCAAAGCTTTCCACTAGGTTCCTCTGGGACACAAAACACACCTTTAGTAGCATCCCATTTAAAACTCCTCAGCTCCAGTTTATTGCTTTATTCACCAGTCATGGAGTATGATTCTTGAAGAAATGGGTGAGAACCTGTGCCCTTGGAAAGGACATTCCGTCACATGGAAGCATAGAAGGAATCTTAACGAGAACACAGCCAGGAGGAGCAGTTGGGCAAGCCTAGTCTCAATTTCTGTTCCTCCATGGAGAAATGAGCCCTCATTACTCCTACCCATGTTAATTCTCTACTGCTCCACGACTGTGCCGCCATCGGACCCCTCAGGTTTACGTCTGCATCCATCTTCCTCTCTAGGAGTAAATGGAAGCTCCACCAGGAGGGAAATTTCTCCTCTGGTTCACCTCAACTCTGTGCCTAGAACAGCCAACAGCGCCCGACGAGGTGCTGGATCAGAGTGGTAGGACCCACAAGGACTGACCAGTTAGTTTGGGAAAAATGGTAGTGAATTCTATAAAGTTTTATGAAGGTGGTAGGATTTTCAGTCTCTAGAGCAGAGGGACTGATTGAACCCTGCAGAGAAGTCCATTCGGGTCAGCTGAAGGCACCGGCTGCGGAGCCCTTTCACCCATCATCTCTTTTGCAAATGGGAAAATGGAGGCCCAGAAGTGGTTTGCACAGCTGCTTAATAAACCTCACATGCAGTCCAGGTCTGCTCTCATGCCACGCCTTTCAAGCATACCTGTGTCTCCTGTACAGACGCCTCATGCCAGAATGGCATGAGAAAAGTCTTCCTCAAACTGACAAAAGGCAAATGAACTCACAATTTTTATGACAAATATTTTTTCTTCCTGAATTAAAATGCAAATTTTATCAATCAAGGAACTATATAAGAACAGTTTTATTTCAATTGTGTAAGACTTGTGCAATACTCAATGTCCAGAGACTTTAGAATACTTTACAATGAAAACTGTTTCCTTTTAAACAGATTAGGAAACAGAATCTGAGTGGGCAGAAGCTAATTTTCGCATGACTCAACTAATGGCAGGTAGAATCCGAAAATCTGATTCTGACTTCCACTTGTACCTGACAGTGCAAGGCAATGCCTTTTTTCACCCCAGCGCTACCAGCGTCAGGAACATGTAATCTGTATTTATTAGCTGTAGGTTACAATAATTTAAGATAATAAATGGTTCCAAATTACTGGAATTAAAAAATTATCTATTTACATAATAAATGAAGAAAACTGACAATATAATGGGTCAGTGTTCAAACAAGCTAATATACAATACAAATGGGGCCAAAGGTTCAATGAAAATCATGTCTTGCATGTATTGTCAACTCTTTTCCCCAAAAATAAAGGTAGGTTAATTCAAACTAACTCTTAAGTCTGTTAGTATATACTCCCTTCTAAAAATATTTGAATGGAGCATGTATGACTAGCTCATGTATTAGTTTTCTACTGTTTAAGAAGTTACTATGTGTCACTCGGATTTAGCCAAATATTAGAATTACATTGAGCAATGTCTCGTCAATTATGAACCTTGAGATAACACTGGGTTATTCTTCAAAGAGTGAATTACAGGTGAAGTCTAGACATACATGTTAAAAAAAAACATACATGTCTAGTTTAAAAGACAAATATTAAATATAAATGCAGTAAGTCTTTACAGTACCTACTTCTTACACACAAATTAAACAAAATCAGAATAGTGACAATTTTTATGAGAACCAATAAGTTCTGGTTTTACCACTTAACAGGAGCAAGATCTTAAGTGAGCCATCTCATTCAGGACAATGTGAAAATTAATACCATTTTAGAGCCCACCTAAGAAGACTCAAGGATCTTTTTACACCAACTGAAAGCTAGGGAAAACACAACTTAAGAAATGAAATGATACTGCTCCACACATCTTTAGACCCAGGGCCCTGGCAGCCAGGACTGATCAAGCCTCAGTTCCTAATGACTTAAGTTAGAAGCTGCTTACCCTGAAAGATTCCTCTTCATCTCTTATTCCACAATATTTGACCTCAGCAGAGGCACAGACCCCATGATTTGCCACCTAGGTTACAGGATAAAAACATAATCTATCTCCTGTGTGGCACCAACAAACTAATATCAAGGTATGCACAAGACTGACTTTAAAGTGATTACAGAGTATTTCAGTTCATTAAAGAAAATAAAACTTGGAAATTACATGCTTCGTCTACCAAAGTCTAAATCGTCACTTACATTTTAAATTGGCTCCCATTAGTGGTAAACAGAATACTTTGTGTTGTGTGTAGAAAACAAATCAGTACAATGTTTATTTGTGTGGAAAGTGCCAGTTTAACTAGTTAAGTAAACCAATGTCTGCTGTGAGGCAGTGAGGCCGACATCTTTTAACTGCTTGTGATAGTTAACTGAATGTTCGATCCTGCTGGGTCCTGCTGTAAAGCCAAGATTGCCACACCCTGTACAATGAAGTCAGCCAGCCAGCCTGCTTGCAAAAACCAAATGTGGACAAGGTCTTTCGTAAATTCTCAGTTGCTCATCTTAAGTATCCTCCTTCCTAGGGGATACCACCAGTCTAACAGGATTGATTCTGAGGTAGCTACACAGTGTAAAAGATGCCGTTAGTGAACTTTATGGACAATTATGGTGTAGCTGGTTGATATACATTTGCTGATTTTCGTTTTGATGAGAAGGGGAAAAAAAAAAATCAGCAATTTAAGAGCACCTCCAGTTCCCTTAGAAGTCCGCATCCAAGGTAAAAGAATTCTCGGTTGGACTTGACATCACTCCCATCCTCTGATACTCGCCTACTCTCTTCTCAAAGAAGTTAGTCTTTCCTTCCAGTGAAATATTCTCCATAAAGTCAAATGGATTTTCTACTCTGAAAACCTGGAAAGGTTCACATCAAGATATAAACACAGAACACTTTCAAAAGCAGCAGAAGGTTGTATGTACAATACTTTACCTTGCTAAATCCCAGTTCCAGCATAAGTCTATCAGCCACAAACTCAATGTACTGCTTCATCAAAGTGCAGTTCATCCCAATGAGCTTCACAGGCAAGGCCTCTGTGAGGAACTCCTATGGGTCAAAATACAGCTGCTGAATATAACAGAAGCATCCCAGGGGCTTCTAGCAAGCAGGCGCAGCTCACGCACATCACCCACCTGTTCTATCCTGACAGCATTGACAATGATTTCTTGCACTCTCTGCTCCGACGGTTTGTGTAGCAGATGTTTAAACATCAGGCAGGCAAAGTCACAGTGTAAACCCTAGTAGACAAAGCTCAAGATCACTCTACAGCCAGAAGATTCTAACATGAGCATAGAAGGTAATACCACTTTATCCTTTTCTGCATTCTCCTTATACGACTTGCTCAGTCAGAGAGCACTGAAACTGCCCAAAGGGAAAAAAAATGCTTTTGACTACTCATCTGCTCTGATGTCACTGAGAGGTGAGTTCAGCCCCACTCAAGGCCCTTGATGCTGTCACCTAGATAATAGCAAGCCAGGTCTGTTCTGCACTGTTGCGAAGCAGCAGAGTTAAACTTTCACCTGTAGTAGTATTTGTACAGCCAGCAGCTCTCACTGTGCCGCTATTCCAGCAGGAAAGGCAAAAATCAGTGATAAGGCTGGTTTTTAGGTGCTCAGGAAATTAGTGATACGATTTCAAGTAAATCAAGTATATCCAAGTCTTAGTGCATTCAATTAGTAAGTCTCACAGCTTATCTTCCTATATAGGAAGGAAAATATTCCTATGAGGGAAGATCGACTGTGCTTTATTAGCCCACTGGATTTCAAGTATGAGGTAGGAGTTCATGATCCCTGCCCTGCAATGTGACTTCAACTAGAAAGTCTGGACACCATATTTTCTTTCCTCAGATTAGCCAACTGTCAAAGACAGCATGGTCCAAAATGAGTCCTCATTTCATTGAGATGCTTACCAACTACTGAAGTACAGTAGGGTCACACACGAGATGACTTCAAAAAGTTCACGTAAAATGAATTCCAAGTACAAGCTTATTTGAATGCAAACAACTTTGAAATAAGGGGGCCAGACAGTGGTGCAGCAGTAAAATGTGACACAACGCAAGGCTGACCCACATGGGAAGGTTCCAGGTTTGTATCCAAGACATCTGAGTATACCAGGCACAACACATACCACCCATGATTAGGGGCTGAATAAATAGTTAGGGGTTGATCACAGCATCAAATCCTTATTAAGGGGACCAGAATGGCGTAATGGTTATGTCACTGGACTACCGCATAGTTGGCCAGTTTGGAGCTTGGACCCTGCACAGCTTAAAACTCATGCTGGACCCATGTGTATGCGTGCCCAAAATCCCAAGAAGTGACTGGAAGAGAAGGGATTGTGGCGTGGCCATCCCCCATAGGGGGTGATTTCTTGCTTTCTGTCTGTCTGTCTCTCCAACGAGTACACACCCTATAGCAAAAGACTCTTTATAAAAAAAAAAAAAAAGGACCTTGGGACCAACAGTTGGTGTAATGGCTATGTCACTGGACTCCCACGTAGTTGACCGCGGTTTGAGTCCCAGACACAGTGGCTTAAACTCAGGTCGGGCACATGAGCGTACATGCTTAAGATCCCAAAGAGAATGGAGACGGGATTGCAGTGTGGCCATCCCCCCTAGGGGGTGATTTCTTGCCCTTTTTTTTTTTTTTTTCCGAGAGGTTTTTGCTATAGGGCACATGCGCTCACCAGAAAGAGAGAGAGAAAGCGGATTTCTCACTTTCTGTCTCTCTGTCTTTCTGGCGAGCGCACACACCCTACAGCAAAAACCTCCAAAAAATAGACCCTCTCTAAAAAATACTTAAAAAAAAAAACAACACTTGAGTTCTATGTATATTTGTTCATAATACATGTTTTCCATAAATTTTGTCAACCCTTTATAATAATATCAGACAAAAATAAAACATCCCCTAAAATTTTCATCAAGAGGGGCCAGCTGATGGCATAGTGGTCAAGGTGCTGGACTCTCACATGGCTGAGTCCAAGACCCAGTGGCTTAAAAATCAGGTTGGGCACATGTGTGTGCATGCCTAGAATCCCTGGAAGAGAATGGAGGAAGGACTGTAATGTGGCTATCCACCCTGGGGGGGTGGACTTCTCTCCCTATCACTGTGTCTTTCTGTCACCCTCTCTCTTTCTTCCACCTTCAATGAGCACACATAGGGCCCAAAAAAAATTTCCATCAAGAATGTAATAGTTGGGACCAGCAGTTAGTTAATGGCTATGTCGCTGAACTCCCATGTAATCAACCATGGTTCGAATCCCGGACCTGGTGACTTAAACTCATGCTGGGCGCGTGTGCATGCATGCCCAAGATCCTGAGAGGAGAATGGAGAAGGGATTGTGGAGTGGCCTTGCCCCCGGGGTGTGATTTCTTGCTTTCTGTCTCTCTCTGTCTTTCTGGCAAGTGCACGCGCTCTATAGCAAAACCTCTCCAAAAAAAAAAAAAAAAATGTAATAGTTGTGGTCAGCCGATGGCTTGGTGGTTATGGGCACTGGACTCCCCCACATGGCCAACTGCAGTTTGAGTCCTGAACCTGGAAGCTTGCTTTTTCACTTTCCCTCTCACTCTGTCCCTCTCTGGTCAAATTAAAATAAATAAATAAAGTTAAATAAAATAATTCTTAAAAAAAAAAGAATGTAATAGTCTTGTGCTTTTAAGCTTATATGACAACATGTTTAAATGTTATTATAATATATTAAGATCATACATCAAGGGACCAGTAGATGGCGTAATGGTTACATAGCGAGATTCTCACGTGGTTTGAGTCCTAAACCTGGCAGCTTAAGGCTTATACCAGGTGCATGTGCATGCATGCCCAAAATCCTGAGAGGAGAATGGAGAAGGGATTGCAACATGGCCATCCCCCTAAGGGGTGATTTCTCACTCTCTCTGGCAAGCACATGTGCCCTATGTCAAATCTCAAAAAAAAATTGAATAATTTCAGTAAACTACTGAAAGAAACTGTTTCATTCTTAGCTGCATATGTATATGGCTTAACTCACACCTTAAATGTGGGTATAATATTATCTTTATCTTGAACTCAAGAGCACGTGTCTAAGAGTGGTAGGGGATTTTGGTGCAAGTTAGCATGTTATTTGATTTAAACTCACCTCATCTCTGCTAATCAGTTCATTAGAAAATGTGAGGCCGGGCATCAGTCCTCGTTTCTTGAGCCAGAATATTGATGCAAACGAGCCAGAAAAGAAGATTCCTTCTACTGCTGCAAAGGCTACAACACGTTCTCCTATTTAAGAGTTAACACCAAGATGTTTCAGTGAGTAACTGTCAGTATTCATAGGAAGGGTCAACAATCCAGCAACAGTAATTTTTAAATGAAGGTCAGGTCTAAGAAGGGCTGAGGATGTCCTTACCATAGGTAGCCTCTTTGTCCCCAATCCAACGCAAGGCCCAATCTGCCTTCTTCTTGACACAAGGCATGGTTTCAATGGCATTGAAGAGAAATTCCCTAATAGGCACATATAACATTATCAGTTACCACCAAGTCATGTAATCACACACTTCTACATAGTGCTCTTTTAAACACTGATTTGGTTTTTAATTGCCAGATCCAGTAGGCACTCACCAGATATGGGGCAGGGATGGGAGGGTTGGAGGCTGTGGATACAACACCCCTTGGTGGTTTGTGGTCATACTATAATCCCTATTCCATTTCTCCATCCTGTCAGGATTTGGGGGACACATGCACAAATGCCCAGTATTTTTCAAGCTGTCAGGGCCAGGGATATGAACTACACTCAACCACATGGGATACCTACCACTCCCTTAACCACTAAGCCATGGACTAGCTAGCCCATTTATGTTAACATAAACTTACGTATTCTTTAAATCACAGTAAACTCTCAGGTCTAACACTAAAACTTAGTTCATTAAACCAGAATGTGATAGCTTAATTATTTCAAGTTCAGATCAGAGTTCACCTATCTTCTTCAAATTTGAAGAACTATATAATCTTTAAGAGATTTTTTATTGTAGGGTGTGTGTACTCGCCAGAGAGACAGAGGGGGATGGCCATGACTCAAATCTCTTCTTCAGTCTCCTCTTAGGATTTTTGGCATGCGCACACACACACATGCCTGGCGTTGAGTTTCAAGTTACCAAGTCCAGGACTAAAACTGCAGTTGACTACATGGGAGTCCAGCAATTTAACCATTACGCCATCTGCTGGTCCCACCATAAAATCTTAACTGCTATGCTATTAATATAATCCCAGTAAATAGATAGTCCCCACCCATACTCTGCCCACCCCGCCTAACAGTGCATTAAGTAGGCCCCAATTGCCATAGCCATGGATCTAAACTGATAAAACTCCAACTAAGATCACTTCACTACAATTCTGTGCTATACTGCTGATGCCAGAACAGGAAGGAAATCCACTGGCCCTACACTTAACTGGGCCATCCTGACTAGCCTCCTCTATCTAGTGCCCACCTTGGGAGTCCAGCCTGAATTTTCCAGCCTATTCCTTCTCAGATGATCTTGTTATCTGAAGCCAAGATCAGACATCAAGCCCATTCCATTCCCTTCCTATCTCCATGCCCTCCATTTGAGACCAAGTCTGCCTCCCCCCACTTTTTTTCTTTTGAGTTCTTTTTGCTATAGGTCACGTATGCTCACCAGAAAGACAGACAGAGAGACAGAAAGCGAGAAATCACCCAAGGGGGGATGGTCATGCTGCAATACCTTCTCCTCCATTCTCTTCTTGGGATCTTGGGCACGCACGCACGCACACGCGCCCAGCATGAGTTTAAGCCACCGGGTCCAGGACTCGAACCAAGGCCGGATACATGGGAGTCCAGCAACATAGCCATTACACTGACTGCTGGTCCCATACCTCCCCTTATTTCTGAAGCTTAACCACCAGTCCTTATCTTACCCCTTTGTATTTGCTTTCCTCATTTCTGTCTAGACATGTTCAAATCTTTTCACCCCCAAAGTATCCTCAGTCCAGCTAGTCTTCCCAATTACAATTTTTCCTCTTTAGGAACCAGCAGTTAGTGTAATGGTTATGTCGCTGGACTCCCACGTAGTCGACCATGGTTCGTGTCCCGGACCCAGTGGCTTAAAACTCACACCAGGTGCATGTGCATGCATGCCCAAGATCCCAAGAGGAGAATGGAGAAGGGATTGCGGCATGGCCACCCCCCCGGGGGGGGGGTGATTTCTCACTTTCTGTCTCTCTGTCTCTGTCTTTCTGGCGAGCGCACATGCCCTTTAACAAAAACCTCTAAAATAAAACAAAATAATTTTTCCTCTTTATTCTTCCAAGCAATCTACGATAGTCGTAATGCAGGCTTCTGCTCTGCCATTCTGCCCAATACAAGGATCCTGTCGTAAAGCTGGCCTTAGTGCCTATGGTTCAAACAGCCCATTTCTAAATTTCCCCCCGAATCAACCTCTAAAACATAAAATAAACCTTAAGCCACTTATACTATCCCCTACTATTAACTACCACTGCTGTCTCTCCATTACATAATCCCCCGCTTACACAACTAGGCCACACTGTGCCATATTGCAAGCTCAAGAGGCAAGTTACATCCTACTTTACCCAGACCCCCACCCCATGCCACCCCCAACCCAACCTCACATTATAGGCTCTCAAAACCTTTGCATATGAGTGAAAAAACTGTCAGGATTATTTATCACTCAACCTGTAGGCACTAAATTGGCTGTTCCAACAGTAGTTGCCCTTTAGTATCCAGGAAGGATTGGTTCCAGGACCCTACAGATATCAGAACCCAGATGCTCAAGTCCCTTATATAAAATTGTATAGTGGAGCCAGCAGGTGGCGTAGTGGTTAAGATGCTGGACTCCATGGCTAGCCAAGGTTCAAGTCCCAGATCCTATGGCTTGAAAATCACACTGGGCACATGTGCATGTGTGCCCAAAATCCCAAAAGAAGAATGGAGAAGGAATTGCAGCATAGTTTCACTTTTCCTCTCCTCTCTGGCAAGCCCATGTGCCCTATGACAAAAATCTAAAAGTAATACAATAGTATAGCATTTCCGTGTAACCTATACACTTCTTCCAGTACACCACTTTTTAAGCTGATTTCTTAAATGAACTAATCAGAAAGGACAGACAGCACCCCTAACAGGGTCCTGATGCTGCTGTGATCCCTAGGCAGCCTCGGATCCTGGGTAAGAGTGTGTACTTGGTGTACTCAGGAAGGTCTCCACACTTAACAGGGAACCTCCCACATGGAGATGCTTCACAGAAGTTTTACCACTGCACCACTTCTGGTCCCAACCTCCTGTATACTTTAAATCACCTCTAGGCAACTCATAATACTTAATATATTGTAAATGTTATGTAATTAGCTATTACTATATTGGGTTTGTCTTGTTAAGAGATTTTTACTGTAGGGTGCATGCACTAGCCAGAGACAATGAGACAAAGTGAGAAATCGCCCCCATTGGTTGGCCACACTGCAGTCCCTGCTCCATTCTCCTCTGGGGATTTTGGGTATGCGTGCACATGCGCCCTGTTTGAGTTTCAAGCCATCAGGTACGAGACTCAAACCGCAGTTGGTCATGTGGAGATCCAGCAACATAACTGCTATGCCATCTGTTAGCCCTGGTACTGAGAACTGGGGTTTTTACTTGTATTTTATTGTTTGGTTGACTATTTTCGATCTGCAGGTGAATACAGATATGGAGCCCACAAATACAGAATGAGGCTGACTCTGCTTCCAACTCCTATTTAGGAAAAAAAAAAAAAAAAAAAGATGTAGGCTCATAGTTTCGGGTTTCGTTCTTGATTTTAGGCTGGGTCTTGCTGTTGTACTCCTGCCTCAGCCTACTAAATCTTGGATTACAGGTACACACTATAATCCAAGCCACGCCCAGCCTTCAGGTTCAAGTGGAAACTGAACCTAGGTTTCCCATGTGGTCCCAGGCTGCAGGGCACATAATCATAGCTCCACACCACCATAGCTGGTCCTCATAACTTTAAGTGATTGGCAAATAAAGTAAATTTAGGCCCCTTGTTCTGAACAGACATGACGGTGGGTGCTAAGAATGTCTATGACTGCTTAGTCAGTCTGGAAGTCATTTTTATCCCAATATGAACTAAAAAACTCAAATAAAGAAACAATTAGGGAGTCCTACACATTTTGGCATACAACCTAAATACTTACCTTTCTTTGGAATCTTTAATGTAAGTGTCAATAAGGAGACTATACATTTCAGAATGTATGTTTTCCATGGCAATTTGGAAGCCATAGAAACAGCGGGCTTCTGTTATCTGAACTTCTTGGCTAAATCGCTCCACCTAGTGGTCAAGGTCAAACACATCAAAGTTAAGCTTGAGGAAAAACTTCCAGCCAAAGTCTATGGATACTATATAGTAACATCACTTTCTTCCTTGTACCAGTACAAGGTTTGTTTTGATATACATTTAAGACAATCCTTCACAATTCTCTGATAAAGCTCAACGTTTTGGGTCACATTGTCAATATACAGAGAGTAGATAATTCCTGTTCTACAGTTTCTATGAACACTTGATTGAGTCATTCTTTAATACATTAGAAGGACCTACTCAATAAACCATGCATAACCGAATTATTAAAACAGTAATAACACAAAAAGACAGCAACTGTGGCAGTCCAAGAGTAAACCTATTACCACCACTTAACGTTGTCTTTCAGTTTCTCTCCGGTCTGGGAAAAAATACCATAAGGAAGAACAAACTGCAAAGTATTTCACAGGAAATGCCACGTAATCACATATACTAGCTTACAGATGCATTTAAGTAGGGAAAATTTAAAAGATGAGGAAAGCAAACTAGTTCTACCTTAACTCTTCAAATGAATGAAAGATGTTTTCGGAAACTTACCAAGTTTTCATTTACGATGCCATCACTTGCTGCAAAGAAAGCCAGAACATGGGATATGAAGTATCTCTCCTCAGGCTTCAGGGCTTCCCAGTGCTGGATGTCCTTGGAAAGATCCACCTGAGGTTCGGAAGTTCTCGATTTTAGCACAAAGCAGAAGGACCTCACTCAGAGGCGTGATACACGTAACTCCTCTTTGAAGTCTACTAGCACCCCTTAATATAGTCCTCACGGAGGGAACCCCTTTGCCATTAGAACACCTAACACCCTCGTGGGTAACGACCCGCACCCGGGGAATGCCAACACAGTTCGGTGGAGTTAGCGCCGCCCCTACCCCTGCAGAGGGCTCAGCGCAGTGAGGCGAGTTCCTGGTTCCGGGATGGGGTTACCTCCTCGGCGGTCCAAAAGGAAGCCTCGGCTTTCTTGTACATCTGCCAGATGTCGTGGTACTCGATGGGAAAGATGACAAAGCGGCGGGGGTTTTCTCTCAGCAGTGGCTCATCCTCCACGCCGGGGGCAGGTACCTTCGATTTCTGTGGGGAGAAAGTAATCCAAGAAAAAAATTGTCCTTTGTGAGGGGAACAAAAGTCACCGAAATGCTCAGCCCGAGGCGAGCCAGGTGAAGCTGCCGTGTGGGGTTTCTCCAGGGCGCGGGGAACGGCAGGCCGGGGCGCCGAGCGCTTGGCGGGAAAGGCGCGGGGTGGGATGGGGGCGGGAGTCCGCTGAGGAGACAATGCGCTTGGCGCCAAGCGCCGTCCCCGCCCCCCCGCCCCC
>NW_006159501.1:8454151-8472088 GCF_000334495.1 Tupaia belangeri chinensis
TGGCAGGTCGCGGACGCCGCTGCTCGAGCCCCCCTGGGACCCCCCCGAACCCCACTGGACAGAGCCCAAAGCCCCCGAGTGCCGAGGCTGAATTCCCCCGAGGGCCTCTGCGCCGTGGCGCGCGCGGGACTTTGAACCGTTTGGGATTGCGGGAGGCGCAGCGATTGGAGGCCGTCAGAACGCGAGAGCAAGCTCCACCTCCCAGAAAACGTCTCTGACCCCTTCCTGGGCCGGTCAGCTGCGTGGCAAATGAGGTTGGTGCAAATGCCTGAAAAACGCGCCTAGTTGCGCCGGCAGGGGAAGACATTGCTGCGACCACTTAGATTCTTGGGGGGATGCAAGGGCCCCGGGATCCGACGAATTTGCAGGGTGGTCGGTGAGGATCGTGCAGTCCAATGATTAGGGCCGCTAGCTGCTGAGCCTCTGGCTCGGATTGCTGTGGGTTGGACGAATGACCCAACTTCGGCGCCCTTGTTGTAAAATGAGACATGTCGCCGTCCCTACCGTGTGGGATTATTAATACAGTGAGGAGAGGGTTAAATGAGATGGTTCACACCAGCAAAATGAAGAGGACCCTGGTGCAGTTTTCCACTGAAATCCTGTCTCCTGTCAAACTTCTGTCCCCTATGACGCCCTTGTTTTTAAAATTGCAGACTAAGCAAAAATTTGTGAAAGAAAGCCCAGAGAATGTGGGGGGACCAGGACTTCATTAACGAGGCACTGCACATCAAATAGCTTGAGGAGGAATTTGAAAACTCCAGTGGGGTAAGAGTGGAGATAGGAACTTGTGACAGTTTTCATTTCAGTTTGTACGTGGCTTTCTGGTTTGTCAGAGACCTTTGCCCAACAAGGGGCAAAATGCCAGGAATAAATGCAGACAAATGTTACCGTCAGGAGTCAGGAAGTGGTTAACCTGGGAAAGCTCTGGCCACTGTGCTCAGGGGGGCTGAAACAGAGACACCAAACTTTTTTAGAAAGCCTGTTCTAGATATTCTTTGCAGAGGCTGGGGCAGGGAGGAGACCTCACCACCTAGGTGTTTCTGCCATTTCTTAAGTAGTACAGACTGTTCTCATCGCAGAGATCAGCGACAGTCACCTCTCTTGCCCTGAGCAATACCTGGCATCTAGTCTGGCATCACTGTGTAAAGCAGCCTTTGTCAATTTCACCTTTGGATGCTAGAGCAGCCATCTTCAGGCATTTTTTTTTCCATGTGTGCACACGAGAGTAAGGGACAGGGAGAGAGAGAGAAGCGTCTCCAAAGGGTCTGGTCACAAGGAGAGCCTGGGCACTCGGGCCTGCCCTGAGCGCTTCAGGCCGGCCAGGCCTGGCATTCCAACCAGGGGTGGCATGTTGGATCCGCCTCTCTTGAGCAGCGCATTACCACTGAGCCCCAGAGCACTCCCTCAAAAGAATAAAAAAATAAATAAAAACAAGTTCATTGTTCAGTGACTGGTAAAGCCATTATCACAGCTAGCAGAATTATCAGTAATTTCTCAGGAGCATCTAAGACTAATTCACATTTCAATTTCCCCTACTGACCAAAGTACTCCTTTGGGTTGCTGTTTCTTTAGCATCGCATGCGTTTTAGCTCCCGATACACTCGCTATAACTCTGAGGTAACCAAAGTGACTTCATTTTTACTTTAATCCATTTCTTGATTTCTAAAATAACGCATCTGCTTTGCAGAAATCTTGGGAAAACGAGCACTTACAGAGGCAGAGGTGAGCCGCCACCCTCCTTCTCCACACCCAACCTGAGTCACTTCTGATTCAGAACTCGCGTCTCGCACTAGGAAGGAGCCCTGCGCGCCCGGGCCATTCAGAGCGCAGAGATCGGGGAAGTCGCCTTTCCCTTTGGCGCCAGATTTGACGTCTACTCCACCATTGGTCCGCTGAGAGCAGGCCCCGCCCCCGCTCCCAGAGACACCATTCACAACATTGGGCGTCCAGCTCCCTCGCCGCTTCCGGCGCTCCCGCGGCCACGCCCCGAGCTGGCAGTTCGCTAGTCCGGCGCCTGCGTCTAACTCGGCCCTTGAGACGCCGCTGGGGCCTATGCAAGGTCATAGGAACACGCCGAGGTCCGGAGCTCAAGTGCATGCCCAAAGCCACGCTGCCGTGTGCGTGTCAGAACCGTGCTGAGACCTGTCCGGATAATAGTGATAGCGCTGCATGACGCAGCCTCCGGGCAGAGGCGCACTTCAACCCTCGACCCCTGGGAGTCCGGATTTCAGCCCTATTTTATCCACTGGAAACGGGCAAAAAAGGGGTCACACAGCTCTTTAAATTGCGCAGCTAGGACGTTTCTCCCCCAACGTTTATTTTTGCCACAGGGCACATGTGTCAGCAGAAGAGAGACCCCAGGAAAGAGAGAGAAAGTGAGAAATTCTCGGGGGTCATGGCCACGCCATAATCCCTTCTCCCTTCTCTGGGTATATGGGCACGCAGGTACACACACCTGGCACGTTTTTCAGGCCACCGGTTCAGGGCCTCAAACCTGCAGTCAACCATGTGGGATTCAGCTGCCTTAACCACCAGGCCGTGGGCTAGCCCATTCCCCTACTTTTTATTGTGAATGTTTCAACACAGGAAAACTGAAAGAATTCTGCAGTGTTTTCCCTTCACGTAGGACATGACAGCTGTTTCCATGTCATGGTATTTGCTTCGTCCCGGGCTCTGGGTGTGCATGGCTTTTTTTTTTTTTTTTGCATTATTTGTAAGAGAGTTATAGATGCGAACCGGAACCACTAAATAGTTCCACAGGAAGCTCTGACAAATAAGCATGTTCTCTGAAACGACCGTGATAGCATACTTCACACCTAAGAAAACTGCCAATATTCAGGTAATAGCATCTAATATTTAGTCCATTTTCAAATTTCCCCAGTGGTTTCAACATCTTTCATAGGTTTGGGATTTGTTGTGGCTTTAATCTTCACTGGGAAAGCTGTGCTTTCGTCCCCCTCGCATCGGCTTTTCAGAAGCACTGCAGAATGTCCTAAGTTCTACATTTGCCCAATGGTTTCTTCATCGTGTGGTTTAACTCGTTTTTCTAGTTCCCATACTGACCATAAACTGGAATTTGGGTGTAAAGACATTAGTTTAATGTATTTAGGTTGAAAGTCATTGGGCAAGAATACACCCAGGCTTGACTAATTTCAAGTCCTGGGTGTTTCAACCACACAACTCCATACCACGGTGGATACATTAGCCTCAGACTCTTAAGCAGCTTGGGTTTGTCTTGGTTTTGTTTGTAATTTGCCAGAGGGCACCTGTGCTGACCAAAGAGAAGGAGAGGGAGGTGCATGGGGGGGGGGTGGCCATTCACCAATCCCTCCTTCCTTTCTCCTTTCAAGATTTTGTGCACACACATGCACTCGGAGTGATTCTCAAGCCGCTACATCTGGGACTCGAGCTGCAGAATCAGCCCTGTGAGATTCAGCCACCTTAACCATCTTGCCACTGGCTGGCCCAAGCAGCTGGTTCTGATGGCAGGAAAAATCTTGGCTTCTGTGGTAACCCGCCTCCAGGATGGCCCCAGGGATCCTTTTCTCCCGGTGTTCACACTTCTTGTCACTGGAATCAGAGGTGGTCTGTGTGACTAACAGGATACTGGGGAGTTAGTTGTGTGTGTGAGGGACATGACTGTCAAAGCTAAGTCTGAGAGATACTGTAGCTACCCTCTTGACCACTCAGAAGGTCCCTCTGTGAGAAGCTGGCCACCAAGTCATAAGGACACATGAGCAGCTTAGGGAGAGGCCCTGTGGTAAAGAGCCGAGGCCTCTGGCTACCAGCCAGCACCAACTCGAGTGTCATGTGCATGAGCTGGTCTAGAAGTGGATCCTTTGGCCCCAGTCAAGCCAATGACGCCTGCAGCCCAGATCATCTGACTGCAGCCACGTGAGAGGCCCTGGGCCAGAAACACCCAGCCAAGGCACTCTGCAACTCCACACCCTCAGAGTCTCTGCAAGACAGCAAATGCATATTGGTCTCTTTACTATGGTAAAAAATATACATATAAGCTGAAATTTACTATTTTTACCATTTAAATTATTTTGTTTTATTCATGATAGAGTTTGTGCATGTGTACATGACAGAGAGAAAAAGAAAGCACCCCCCCCCAATGAAGCCTGGTCACACTGCAAGCAATCTTTCTTCCGCCAGCTCTCCATCCCGTCAGGACCCTGGGCAGGTGGGCACACCAACTGGGGTTCAAAAGCAAAGCCAGCTACCTCTGCACAGGGCTTAACCACTGCACTCTAGGGCTGGCCCAGTCATTGTCACCATTTGTAAGTGTTCAGTTCAGTGGGATAAAGCTCATTCCATCCCCATGCACCCACACCTCCATCCCTCTCCAGAGCCCTTTCATCCTCCTAAAAGGAAACTCTTTACCCAGGAAGCACAAACACCCCCCCCTCCCTCTGCCAGCCTCTCGTTAGCACCATCTTACTTTTTGTCTCTGTACATTTGACACTCTAGGCACCTCGTGTGAGCAGAACCCTGTAATATCTGCCCTCTTGCAACTGGCTTATGCCCTGAGCGTATTGTTTGCAAGGTGCACCCATGCTGCAGTGTGTGTCAGAATTCCATTCCTCTTAAGGCTGAATAAATTTCTATTGTATGGGTGGCAGAGGTGGTAGGGTGCCACTGTGCAATGCTGGAGAAGGCCCTGGGTTCAGCTCCTGGAGCAATCTGAACATACCAGGCCAACATAGGCATGCCCATGAGCCTTGCTGGTTGGAAGGCTGAGTGTGGGTTTGGACTGTGGCATTGTGGCATGGCAACCTAAAAACCTTGACTAGATTAGTACCTTGCATAGTTTAGTCTTCCTGCTTCTCTGCCTCCTCCCTTTGACGCTGTGTAGGTAGGGCGAGTTCTAAGCCCGAGACCTCCCCTTCCCCAATTCCCCCATAAAAGACCATGTCCAACCCCCAATGGGGACCAGAGACTTAGAGTGTTAACTCTTCTGTGCCCGCTGATGTAATAAACAGTTCTCCTAATCTCTCTGAGGGCTGCTTTACATTCCTTGGCGTCTGGCTTTCTGCAACACTTTCAGACTCTCCGAAGGAGAGGATTTCCCATGGGTTGACTTGAAAAAGAAAGAAAAGGTGTCCCGGCAGGTGGTGTGGAGTCTAAGGCAGCTGGTTCCCAAATGGCCTACTGTGAGGTTCGAGTCGCAAACCCAGTGGCTTGAAAATCACTCCAGGTGCATATGTGTGTGTGTGTGTGTGTGTGTGCTCAAAATCCCAGAGGAGACTGGAGAAGAAATTGCGGTGTAGCCATTCCCATGGGGTGGGGGGCTTTCTCACTTTCCCTCTCTTTTGTAAGTGTTCAGTTCAGTGGGATAAAGCTCATTCCATCCCCATGCACCCACACCTCCATCCCTCTCCAGAGCCCTTTCATCCTCCTAAAAGGAAACTCTTTACCCAGGAAGCACAAACACCCCCCCCCTCCCTCTGCCAGCCTCTCGTTAGCACCATCTTACTTTTTGTCTCTGTACATTTGACACTCTAGGCACCTCGTGTGAGCAGAACCCTGTAATATCTGCCCTCTTGCAACTGGCTTATGCCCTGAGCATATTGTTTGCAAGGTGCACCCATGCTGCAGTGTGTGTCAGAATTCCATTCCTCTTAAGGCTGAATAAATTTCTATTGTATGGGTGGCAGAGGTGGTAGGGTGCCACTGTGCAATGCTGGAGAAGGCCCTGGGTTCAGCTCCTGGAGCAATCTGAACATACCAGGCCAACATAGGCATGCCCATGAGCCTTGCTGGTTGGAAGGCTGAGTGTGGGTTTGGACTGTGGCATTGTGGCATGGCAACCTAAAAACCTTGACTAGATTAGTACCTTGCATAGTTTAGTCTTCCTGCTTCTCTGCCTCCTCCCTTTGACGCTGTGTAGGTAGGGCGAGTTCTAACCCCGAGACCTCCCCTTCCCCAATTCCCCCATAAAAGACCATGTCCAACCCCCAGTGGGGACCAGAGACTTAGAGTATTAACTCTTCTGTGCCCGCTGATGTAATAAACAGTTCTCCTAATCTCTCTGAGGGCTGCTTTACATTCCTTGGCGTCTGGCTTTCTGCAACACTTTCAGACTCTCCGAAGGAGAGGATTTCCCATGGGTTGACTTGAAAAAGAAAGAAAAGGTGTCCCGGCAGGTGGTGTGGAGTCTAAGGCAGCTGGTTCCCAAATGGCCTACTGTGAGGTTCGAGTCGCAAACCCAGTGGCTTGAAAATCACTCCAGGTGCATATGTGTGTGTGTGTGTGTGTGTGTGCTCAAAATCCCAGAGGAGACTGGAGAAGAAATTGCGGTGTAGCCATTCCCATGGGGTGGGGTGCTTTCTCACTTTCCCTCTCTGTCTCTCTCTGGCAAGAATATGTACTCTCTAGCAAAAACTTAAAAAGAAAAAGAAAAGTAGCTATTAAAGAAGGCCACACGTATTCTGTCAGGGTTAGTTTATTTCCTAAGGACTAGCACAGCTTCCTGTCAGCTTACCACTGCATGACTTTTTTTTTTTTTTTTTTTGAGAGTTTTTTTGCTATAGGGTGTGTGTGCTCGCCAGACAGACAGAGACAGAGAGACAGAAAGCGAGAAATCACCCCCCAGGGGGGATGGCCACACTGCAATCCCTTCTCCTCCATTCTCCTCTCGGGATCTTGGGCACGCACATACATGTGCCCGGCGTGAGCTTAATCCACCGGGTTCAGGACTCAAACTGCAATCAACTACATGGGAGTCCAGCGACATAGCCATTACGCTAACTGCTGGTTCCCCCCACTGCATGACTTTTTAAAACATAGCTTCCACCTCTGAATTCAAAGGCTACAACTGATCTCTTTCTTAGTCTATGGTGAGTGCGTGGCTGGGTGGGTGTGGGTAGTGGGGGCAGTTACCCTGATCTGGTAGAAAGCAGACTATGCAAATAGGTTTGCAAACAGGGCATAAATCCTACCATTAGTGTTGGGGGTGCAGCTTCAGGGCACTCACCACCCGCACCTTTCCGCTAAGTAGTAACTGAGAGGAGAAGCAAAGACTAGGTAAATCAACCCTGCAAGGAGGGGATGACTGACTTCTTAGAAATGTAACTGCTTTTATTTGTTTAATGCCAGAGGGTGTGAAACAGAGGAGTGTCGTGCCAATCCCTTGCTCCAGCCCTTCCCAGCAGGACCCTGGACGTGTCCACTCTTACTGTATTTTGGAAGCCAGTGGAGCCGGGAGTGGAAGCCCGGTCAGCCGGGTGGGATTCAGCTTCTTCACGTGGGCCAGCCCTGGGCTGCTCATAGCCTAGGTCAGTGTAAGGGAACGAACGGCACTGGGGTCGACTTGAATGCCAGTGTCACTGCTCATGTACTAGGTGACCTTAGACAAGTCTCTGGTATTTCTGAGCTTGCGTACTGATTCCATGGGGACAGTGACTCCCACCTCCTGGGGTTTTGC
The DNA here is from genome assembly GCF_000334495.1 of Tupaia belangeri chinensis. Lineage (NCBI taxonomy): Eukaryota > Metazoa > Chordata > Mammalia > Scandentia > Tupaiidae > Tupaia > Tupaia belangeri. Next base: position 8,461,581 of record NW_006159501.1, read on the forward strand.
TATGTTAAGTGGGGAGGGCTATTTCAAGGGCCTGCCCTCTAGTTCAGTCCTTTCCCCTCTAGTGGCTTCTGAGACACACCGCTCTGAAGTCTCTTGAGAGAGAAAATGTCAGCTATCCCAAGCCAGGTCCCTGTTTGGTCAGAACCCTGGGTACTTGTACACCAGCTCCTCCCATCCCGTGGCTGTCTTCAGGGCGGGGGAGCCAGCACCTGCTACACAAATCCAAGGGCCCTCTGTACCTCCTGGCCTTCATGAGCTGGGGGTGGGGCTCCCACAGAAAATGAAGGGATTCATTAGGGAGAGGGCCGGGCCCCACACGTCCCTCCAGGTCCTACTCGTATCGAGCTTCAGTCCTGACCACTGACTGAGGCTGAGCTCAAGCTCTGTAATGAGCCCGGAGGCCTAGGGAGTAGGGTGCCCATGCTGAGGAGGCCTCTCCTCCTCCCCTGCAGATGGCAGGGTTGTGCTTGGCCTGGGCGCCCTGACGGCTCTGTCCACGCCCCGTGCAGAGAGCAGACCACAGGCGTCCTCGTGACCTTCGTGGCCTTGTCTGTTCTGTCTGAGTAACCCCCCTAGGTCTCCAGTGGCAGTCAGGGTGGGCTGGGCTTTGGGAGGGAGGAGGCGGCACCAGGCAAGCGCATACTAGTTGCACTGCATGGATGAGGAAGGAAAGGGTTCCAGAGCAGTGTCAAGAATCCAGATGGGGGACCAGCAGTTAGCGTAATGGCTATGTCGCTGGACTCCCATGTTGTTCACTGTGGTTCGCGTCCTGGATCCGGGGGCTTAAACTCACGCTGGGCGCGTGTGTGTGCGTGCCCAAGATCCCGAGAGGAGAATGGAGAAGGGATTGTGGTGTGACCATCCCTCCTGGGGGGTGATTTCTCACTTTCCGTCTCTATGTCTCTCTCTGTCTGTCTGGCGAGCGCACGCGCCCTATAGTGAAAACCTCTCAAAAAAAAAAAAAAAAAAAAGATAAATCGTTGCAGGGAATGTAATTTTTCATCACATTGTAAATAGTAGTATTTTAATACCACAACTGTGTGCTTTTGTGCTTTTAATTCTCAGAATCTAGGATCCACAGATGTCAGGATGTCTGTGATGCTTATTTAAAATTCTGGATCTATCCTTTCTTTTATTTATTTATTTTAAATTTTGCTACAGGGCATGTAGCCTCTTCAGAGAGAAAAAGCGAGAAAGTAAGAAAGCACACCCGAGGGTAGATGGCCATGCTGCAGTCCCTTCTCCTCCAGTCTCTTCTTGGGATTTTGGGCATGCATGCACATGCACCTGGTGTATTTTCCAAGCTACCAGGTCTAGGACTTGAACCTAGCAGTTGGCCATACGGGACCCATCCACCTTAACCACCATGCCACCTGACCAGCCCAGTCTATCCCTACTGATCTCCAGTTCTTGAAGGTATTTGCAATCCAGTTTGGTTTTTCCTTCTGAAAAAACTTTGGTGAATGCTCTTATAATCCCCTGAGGGGTATCAGCTACTCAGGGAGAGCCAGCCCTGGAGACTTCAGGGGGAGAAGAGGCCCACTGCCCACTAGGAGTCACCTTCACCCTCTGGGAGAAGCAGCGGAGGGAAGGCCCTCCCTGGACTAGGGCCTTCTCTGGGAGGACTGCTGCCAGGATTCGGTAAGACAGACCACATAAAGCATTATGAGGGATCCTGGGACTTTAGCATTGGATAAATGCTAGCCGCTGTTATTATAATTTACACCCAAGCCCCTGCAGCGGACACGTAGATCATTTCCAATTTTCCAGTATTATAAACAATGCTGCAATTCATCTCTTTGTGTTTCCTGGAAGTACAATTCCTGGATCAAATGTTGAAACTGTGGATGGGTGCTGTCAAGCTGCCTGTTGGAACCCTAGCCCTGGACACACTTACCGGCAGTGGGCCATAGCATCCCGTTCTCCATAACCTGGCTGTCAATCTTTTTTTTTTTTTTTTTAAGAGAGGTTTTTGCTATAGGGCACGTGTGTTCGCCAGAAAGACAGAGAGAAACAGACAGAAAGCGAGAAATCCCCCCCCCCAGGAGGTGGCCATGCCACAATCCTTTCTCCCTTCTCCGTTCTCATCTGGAGATTTTGGACATGCACACACACACACACCCGCACCCGGCGTGAGTTTAAGCCACCAGGTCCAGGACTCGAACTACAGTCGACTACATGGGAGTCCAGCAACATAGCCATTACTCCAACTGCTGGTCTCGATCTTTTATGGACCTGAATCTGAATTCATTTGACTATTAGTGAGAATGAATATGGACATTTGCATAATGCCCTTTTGTGTTTTTTTCTTTTTTAAGTTTTTTTAAGAATTATTTTTATTATTTATTTATTTATTTTCATTTGACCAGAGAGGTACAGAGAGAGAGAGCGCGCCAAAAGACAAGGTCAATCATGGTCAGCCATGTGGGAGTCTAACACCCCTGCCCCCAAACACCACGCCATCGGCCAGCCCCAATACTTTTCTTAAAAAAAAAAGAATATTTTGAGACCAGCAGTGGGTGTAATGGCTATGTCACTGGACTCCCATATAGCCAACCATGGTTCAAGTCCCAGACCCGGTGGCTTAAACTCACACCAGGCGTGTGTGCATGCGTGCCCAAAATCCCAAGAGGAAAAAGGAGGAGAAGGGATTGTGGCGTGGCCATCCTCTCTGGGGGGTGATTTCTTGCTCTCTGTCTCCCTGTCTCTGTCTTTTTGGCATACACATGTGCCCTATAGCAACCCCCCCCAAAAAAAAGAATATTTTATTTAACTTTATTTTATTTTTAAAAATTATTTTTATTTTATTTACTATTATTATTATTTTCTAAAATTTGCTACAGGACATGTGTGCTCACCAGAGAAAGATAGAGAAAGTGAGAAAGTAAGCCACCAGGTCTGGGACTCAAACCATGGGCGGCCATGTGGAAGTCCAACATCTTCACCACCACACCACCTGCCTGCCCCAACTTTATTTATTTTAATTTGACCAAAGAGAGAGAGAGAATGAGAATGAGAAGGCAAGCCACCAGGTCTGAGACTTGAACTATGGTCAGCCATGTGGGAGTCCAGTGCCCTTAACCACTGCACCACCTGCCAGCTCCTGTGTTTTCTCCTTACATTGACTTATGTTTGGCCATTTATTTATCATTTCCTTAATGATTTATACAAGCTCTGTATCTTTTAGGTAATAACTCTTTTTCTGTTGTATATGTCGCAGTTACATTTTCCTGGCATTTTATTTATGTCTTTTTTTCTTTAAAAAAAATTAAAACTTTTATTTTGAAATAGTTTGAGAGAGACAAGAAGTTGCAAAAAAAGTACACAGTTCCTGAGTACGCTTCACCCAGGTTACTTCAATTTCTTACACAACTACAGCACATTGTCAAAATTAGGAAACTGACATGGGTACAATGCCATCAACTAAATGACGACCCTTGTTTGGTTTTCACTGCTTTCTACATACAGTCGTGTGGGTGTGTGTGGGTGTACTTTTTTTTTTTTTTTTTTGAGAGGGTTTTGCTATAGGGCATGTGCACTCACCAGAAAGACAGAGAGAGACAGAAAGTGAGAAATCACTCCCCAGGGGGGATGGCCACGCCGCAATCCCTTCCCCTCCATTCTCCTCTCAAGATCTTGGGCACGCACACACACGTGCCTAGCTTGAGTTCAAGTCACCAGGTCCGCGACTTGAACCGCGGTCAACTACTTGGGAGTCCAGTGATATAGCCATTACGCTAACTGCTGGTCCCAGTACCTGGTTTTGTTAAACTTTGCAACAGACACATTCTCTCTGTCTCATAAAAGAAAGAAAGAAACTTCCTTTTGTTTATAAACTTATAAGCAAAAAATCCTGTGGCCAGCCCTGGGGCCTAGTGATTAAGGCGGCTGGATTCCACTTAGTCAATGACGCAGTTTAAGTCTCAGACCCAGCAGCTTGCTGGGCAGGTGTGTGCACGTCCAAAATCCCAGAGCGGGGTCGGGATGAAAGGGAAGGGAGTGTGGCGTGACCCCTGGCTATTTCTCCACGTCTCAGCCGTTTTCAGGTGTGCATCAAAAGCAGCAAGTGAACTCACACTGTGCAACCGTCACCACCATTTACCCACAGCATCGTTTCCTTCCCAGGCTGAACTTCACACCGTGAAGCACCGACTCCCATTCCTCCTCCCCTAGCCCAGGCAGCGGGACAGCTCCACTTCCTGTCCCTAACCCTGACCACGCACCTCATGTGAGCGGAACCCGCTGTTTGTCCCTCAGTAACTGGCCGGGTTCATTGGCACAATGTCCTCGGGGTTCCTTTGTGTCGTGTCATAGCACGCGTCATCATTTCCTTCCTTCTTTTAAATAATTATTTAATTTTTATCATCATTGTTATTTTTAATTTGCTACAGGGTATGTGAGCTCACCAGAGAGAGAGAGAAAGTGAGAAAGCAAGCCACCAGGTTGGGGACTTGAACTGCGGTTGGCCATGTGGGAATCCGGCACCTTAACTACCACTCCACCTGCTGGCCCCTATTTCTTTTCCTTTTTTTTTTTTTTAATAATTATTTGATTTATTTATTTTCACATGAGTTTTGACAGAGAGAGAGAGAAAGGGAAAGTGAGAAAGCAAGCCACCAGGCCCGGGACTCATACTGTGGCCAGTCATGTGGGAGTTCTAGCACCTCAGCCACCATGCCACCTGCTGGCGCCTTCTTCCATTTCTAAGACTGAATAATACTCCGGTGCACGGATGGGCCGCCCTCGGTTTCTCAGGGATCCGTGGACATGTGGGTGTTTCTGCCTTTGCCTGTTGTGAACGCTGTCATGACCATGGGTGCCCAAAGACCTGTCTGTGCCCTGCTCTCGATTATTTTGGGCCCATATCCAGAAGAGGGCTCGCTGGGCCACGTGGTCACTCTAGCTGTAACTTTCTGTCCACCTTGTGACCTGCTTTCAGCAGCTGTCCATTCTCCATCCCACCAGCACCGCGCAAGCGTTCCCAGTTCCCCACATCCTTGCCGACACTTGCTATTTTCCGTTTTAGAGCAGCCAGTGTCTTTCCCGATTCCTAGCAGTACCCATTTTGCTTTAGAGTTTGTGTTATTCATGACAGCGCATGTGCACACATGAGACACAGAGACCCTCGGCAGGCCCTGGTCACACCACAGTCCCCCCCTCCAGCCCGTCAGCTCATCGGAATCTTGGGCACAGACACGTGTGCCCAGCGCTTTTCAGGGTAACAGGGCCAGGGGTCCAAACCCGGGTGGGCCCTGTGGCTTCTAGCGCTGCAGTCTGGTTCACGCTGGCCAGTGTGCACCCCCAGGCTGTGCGTCCGGCATCAGCTGTTACAGAGACCTCTGAATAGGCCAGCAATGTTGTTTGGAGTAAAACTGATACTATTATGCACGGCCTATTGCGTAACCCTGCCTGGTGCAAGAGGTTGGAGAAGTTGGGAGAGAAACCAGAAACTGGCTTGAGGTGGGACAAAGTAACAGAGGGGCCCTCCGGAGTGAGTCAGAGACCAGCCCCGCCGCCACGTCCTGACTGCACCTGGCGGGCACCCTCCCACCGCGCGTGGCCGCCCTCATATGTAAGCGGTTGTTACTCCCATGGCGTGTCGTGAGGCCTCAGAGGAGAGCCTGGGGCAGACGCAGTGCAGCTTTCCTGCTGCCCAGGGCCGGTGCCAAGGGGCTGGTGTGAGCTTTGCTCAGCACTCTCCAAGCCCCACCTGTCACCTCCACTCGGAACCCCACCCCATGGATGATGGGGCGCAGGGGCCGCCTGCCCTGACAGTGCCTGATAGGCTTATCCCGGCTTGGCCCCATGGCTGAGGACAGCAGGGCTGAGAGATTAGTGAGGCAGACATCAGGCCCAAGGATGCTCATTTTCTGTCTTTTTTTTTTTTTTTAAGAGGTTTTTTGTCTTGGGGCATTGCCAGACAGAGAGACAGCGACAGACACAATGAGAGGTCAAGTGAGAAATCAACCCCCAGGAGGACGGCCATGCTGTAATCCTTCTCCTCGATTCTCCTTCCAGGATCTTAGGCATACACGCATAGGTGCCCGGCATGATTTTCAAGCTGCTGGGTCCTGACTTGGTCCGCAGTCAGCCGTGTGGGAGTTCAGCGACATAACCACCATGCCATCTGCTGGTCCCAAGGATGCACATTTTCAAAGCAGACAGTGTTCTAAGAAGTGAGGGCAGGTGCCCTGTGGGACGGCAGGGACTGGGCACAGTGAGCCCTTCCCTGGTCCGAAGCACTCTGACCTGTCCTGTGTCCCTGTGCAGAAATGCAAGCCTTTCAAAGACGTAGAGCCCCTTGGGATTCGGCCCCTACCCTGCCCCTCTCCCAGCCCTTGCTGGCCCAGCCCCTCCAGCCACAAGGACCTCCTGCTAGGATGCTCTAGACACCCACACCTCGGGCTCTGCTGGCTGGTGGTGCCCTGTGCCTGTAACACTCACTCTGCACTTCCTTCAAGCCTTGCCCTTGGTCACCTGCTCGGCGAGGCCTCCCTTCACCACTGGGCTCACCTAAAGCGACATCAGTACCCAGCCTGGCACTCCTGTGCTCCGGCCCCTGGGCATTTCTCCCTGTCATGTGACTCGCCTTCCTCCATTCACACCGCCCACTTCGTCTTTGTGTGTGTCCTCACCCCCCAAGAGTTCTAGGAGGACATTTCTATCCATTCACTCTGCGTCCCCAGCTTTACAAGGAGTCCTGGCACATGGTGGGCACACGCAGAACATAGCAGGGGGCAGGTGGTAGGGAGCCAGGGAGCAGGCGGTAGGGAGTGTAGAAACAGCAGGTGCATCGGGAAAAACGAAAGCAACACACGTAAGGCAGCAGCATAATACCACAGAGAAACTTCGAACTCTTCATTTTGTAAAATGTGCTTACGGTGGGGTGCTCGCTGGAGAGAGACAGACAATGAGAAAAGTGGGACCAGCAGACGGTATAATGGCTATATTGCTGAACTCCCACAGATTTGACCACGGTTCAAGTCCCAGACCCAGCGGCCTAAAGCACACCGGGCACACATGAGGATGTGCCCAAGATCCCGAGAGGAGAATGGAGAAGAGATTGCGGAGTGGCCATTCCCCAAAGGGCGTGATTTCTTGCTTTCTGTTTCTCTGTCTCTCTGGTGAGCACATGCACCCTATAGCAAAAATTTCTTTTACAAAAAAAGCGAGGGGGGCCGGCAAGTGGTGTGGTGATTAAGGGCACTGGACTCCTACATGGCCAAATACAGTTCGAGTCCTGGGCCTGGTGGCTTGCTTTCTCACTTTTCCTCTCTCTCTCTCTGTCCCTCTCTGATCAAATTAGAATAAGTAAATAAATAAATAAAGTTAAATTTTAAAAAATTTTGGAGAGGTTTTTGCTATAGGGCATGTGTGCTCGTCAGAAAGACAGAGAGACAGAGAAAGTGAAAAATCACCCCTTGGGGCGATGGCCACACCATAATCCTCTCCCCTCCATTCTCCTCTCTCTCTCTCAGGATCTTGGGCACGCACGCACACGCACCCAGCATGAGTTTAAGCCACCGGGTCCGGGACTTGAACCGGAAGTCATGGAACTACATGGAAGTCCAGCCACATAACCATTATGCCAACTGCTGGTTCAGGATAAAATAATTCTTTAAAAAGTGAGAAAGCACCCCCTAGAGGGGATGGCCATGTCACAATATCTTCTCCATCCTCCTCTTGGGTTTTTGGGCATGCGCACACGCAGCCCATATGTTTTCAAGTCACCGGGTCTGGAACTCAAACCATGCTGCTGGCCATGTGGGATGTAGTGCCTTAACTACCAGGCCACCTGCAGGCCCCCCAATTCTTACACTTCTTAATTAAAATTGATTGTACGTGTCTATGCTAAAACGAATGCATACTTATAATACCGAATTAGGAAAAACAGAGACAGAACAAAATGATCCCTGTTCAAATCACCCAGATACCCCTGGTTAGCTGCAGCCTCTCTTAACTCACCCCGCGTTGTCCACAGCGCTTGTTCTTGCCTGCCCGTGCTCCCCATCGGGGTGAGCAGCTCCCCAGATTTACCTCCAGGACTGCCATCCCGCATTCTCAGTCCAGAGGGTTTAAGCAGGCTGCCTCCGCCATCTTCCTAGTCCCCAAGGTGTGGGAGACCAGGACCGGCACTTCCGCTCTTGCCCATTAGGGATGAGCAGCTGACTCAGGCTCACTAAGTAGCTCCAACTGCGGCCGCCGGCTGCCAGCGGGGGAGAGAAACTGCCCTACTGCACCCGAAGCTTGGAGAACCGAGACCAGGGCTCTTGGAGAATAAGCCCGGGCTCGGTGCAGAGTGAAAGGCAGAACCCACCCAGGAAAGCAGAACCAAGAAATGGAGAGAGACCGGGTTTGTTGGGATTCTTTTAGTTGTGAAGGATATTAAATAAAAATGTTATGAGGCCATTGTTTTGGACTCAGCTCCTGCACTGCCTAAAATTCAAAATGGAGTCACCCACGCTAAAGCTCCAGGTCACCACGCCCAGACTGAGCTGTTTATCTGCCCTTCCCAGAAGCCTGGAGAGAGATAACAGCCAAGCTTCCTAACAGGCGGGTTTTGATCAGCATGATAACGAAGCTCCTTCACCTTTACTCCTTACATCATTTGCATTTAATCATTTAACCCTTACAAAAATAACCGCGAGTGGTCCGATGTTAACTCATCAGCTCCCTGTGGCCTAACCCACCTCACAAGGAAGTAACTGGAGCGACCGATCCTCTTTTTCTGCTTCTTTCCACCCTTCTGTCTATAAAACAGCCCCTCCTGCTCAGCTCATGGGAACTTACTCTTGTTAATACAGTCAGTGCTGAGTCTGGGATTGTAGCTAAAGCCCATTAAGATCTTTACGTTAGGGACCAGCAGTTAGCGTAATGGCTATGTCGCTGGATTCCCACGTAGTCGACCGCGGTTCGCGTCCCGGACCTGGTGGCTTAAAACTCACGACGGGCACGTGTGCGTGCGTGCCCAAGATCCCGAGAGGAGAATGGAGGAGAAGGGATTGCGGCGTGACCATCCCCCCTGGGGGTGATTTCTCGCTTTCTGTCTCTCTGTCTCTCTCTGTCTGGCGAGCGCACGCCCCCTATAGCGGAAAAAACGCTCTCAAAACAAACAAAGTAGTAAAACTCACTATGGGCGCGTGTGCGTGCGTGCCTAAGATCCCGAGAGGAGAAGGGATTGCGGTGGGGCCATCCCCCCTGAGGGGTGATTTCTCACTATCTGTCTCTCTGTCTGTCTAGCGAGCGCACACGCCCTATAGCAAAAATTCTCTCTCTCAAAAAAAAAAAAAAGATCTTTACATTGTTGTAATTTTGTCATTTGACTGTGACGGGCACATTTTTGTTTGTGTGGTTTTTAGATTTTTGCCATAGGGTACGTGTGCTCACTGGAGAGAGACAGAGAGGAAATCACCCCCAGGGAGGATGGCCACACCGCAGTCCCGGCCCTGCTCACGGTTCTGGGCATGCTCACATGGTTTTTCTTTTTTTTTCTTCAGAGATTTTTCCTATGACACTCATCAGAAAAGTGGAAAAAGAGACGGAGAGAGAGAAAGTGAGAACTGCCCCCCGCCCCCGCCAGGGGTGGTGGCGGCCACGTTAGTCTCTTCTCCTACATTCTCCTCTCAAGATTTGGGACCCGCGCACACGCGCCTGCTGTGAGTTCCAAGCCATCGCCTCTGGGACTGAAACTGCGGTCGACCATGTGGGAGTCCAGTATCACAGCCGCCATGCCACCTGCTGGCCCCATTTTCTAGCTATGAGACTGCTGTACCTTCTTTATTTGCTTTTTTTAATAGATATTTTTGCTATAGGACGTGTGTGCTCACTGGAGAGACAGAGACAGAAAGTGAGAAATCACCGAGACCTCGCCCATTCAGAGACCTCTCATTCGCACTGAGACTGCTCTCATTCACAGAGACCTCTCATTCGCACCAAGACCTGGCCCTCGCCCTCCACAGATTCAAGCGTGATTCTTCCTTCCTCCGGTGAGTGCCAGACACGGCGTCGTTGTTAGATTCCTCAGATTCGCTGCACAAGAATGATTTTGGCGTCAGTCCTGGGGCCACACTCTGATCTGGGGAAGCAAAGCCACCTAAGAACCCAAGTGTTCGTCCGCCCTCGGCCCTCGCTTGGGCTGTCTGTGCCTTTTTGACCAGCTCGTTTTGAGTTTTCTGTCCAAGGAAACAAATGGACTTCTCCCGGACTGCATCGCTGCTGCGTTTTGTGACAACACCTGTCAAGAGGACCCCAGCGGCAGTGACCCAGGGCGCCCACCCTTCTTTCGGGGGCCTGACTAGGACCTGTGAATAGACCGAGTCTGAGAAGCTGCCCCTGAGCTTCTGAGAACAGCTCCATGGATTGGCTTGACTTGGCCAGGGCTGGTTTTCTTTCTTTTGGGGGAGGCGGCGAGGGGTTGCTATAGGGTGCACATGATCCCCAAAGAGGAGAGAGACAACGAGAAAATGAGAGGTCACCCACCACTCCCAGAGGGAATGGCGATGCCATCA
>NW_006159501.1:8472119-8485507 GCF_000334495.1 Tupaia belangeri chinensis
CACACACACGCACACACACACACACACACGCACACACACATGCCCAGCATGATTTTCAAGCCACCATCCCCTTCTGAACACCTGTCCCTGAGATACCCCTTAGCAAAAGGCTCTGGGAACTGTTCCCTACTTGGCTCCCTCCTGGAGGCCTCATGGCAAAGAGCAGGCCCTGGGAAGCCCTGCAGGGAAGAAGCCTGCGGACGCCCATTGGTCTAGGGGAAGGTTGGAGCCCGGCAATCCTGGGCCCCTCCCCTCGGCTCCTGGCCCGCCTCCTGGCCCTCACCCCCAAGGTCTGCCTCTCCAGCTGAGGGGGAAGGGCAGACAAGAAGGCCAGGACAGCTGCCTTCCCTCCCAGCCTCTGCCACGGGACCTCACCAGACTCCTGCTGGCTTTTCCAGGTAAAGGAAGAAGCCGTTCAAGGCCCCCTCTCTGTCCCGTTGCCATGATGCAAAGAGGAGTCAGCCTCCAGACCAAGCTGGGCCCGTATGCGCGTGTGTAATCTTGCATACACAGGTAGGCTGTGGGAAAATGGAATTAAACAGGAGTTCAGAGTTGGCTCATGGCACGGTGGTTAAGGCAGCTGGACTCTACTTGGCCAATTGCATGGTTTGAGTCCTGGACCCAGTGGCTTAAGAAATACACCAACACGGCACCGGCAGTTAGCATAATGGCTATGTCACTGGACTCCCATGTAGTCAACTGGGATTCGAGTCCCGGACCCAGTGGCCTAAACTCGTGCCAGGCACGTGTGCATGCGTGCCCAAGATCCCAAGAAGAGAATGGAGGAGAAGGGACTGCAGCGTGTCCATCTTCCTGGGGGGTGATTTCTCACTTTCTGTCTCTCTGTCTCTCTCTGTCTTTCTGGCAAGCACACACACCCTATGGCAAAAACCTCTCCAAAAAAAAAATAAAAAAGGAAACACCAACGCAAGCACATGTGTGCGCAAAATCCCGAAAGGAGAGAGCAATGGAGGAGAGACTGCAGCATGACCACGCTGCCTTGGGTACTTTCTCACTTACCTTTGTCTTTCTCTGTCTCTGTCTCTCTCTAGTGAGCACATACCCCCTCTGGTTAAAAAAAAAAAAAAAGTGCAAGTTTATTTTGGTACAGAAATGTTTTAAAATCTATGCATAATTTTCCATAGCATACCTTTTCCACAAACTTTTTGAAGACACCCCCCACCCCCTATGTGTCTTTAGCCTGTATTCCACCGGAAGTCCCATCTCCCACGCTTGGCCCCTGAGTGGGTCCATTTCTCACTGCCTGGTGGTGACAATGACAACAGCTGGCATTCTGAGCACACAGGGGGCCAGCATCCGCGAAGGAGCGTGTGCATTTCCCACCCCCGCAGTTCACGGTCACAACTTCAAGCAGTCACAGAGCCAGCGCTGGGTGCATAGTGGGCGCTCCACAGGTTGAGTGGAACAATACTCTGTGTTCTAGTCTTTGTGAGTAGAAAAAGTCTGATTTCTGTCTTTCTTTTTTTAGGTTTTCGCCATAGGGTGCATGCACTAGTCGGAGACAGAGGGAAAGTGAGAAGTCACACCCGGGGACATGGCCATGCCACAATCCCTTCCGTTCTCTTCTTGGGATTTTGGGCACACTCGCACACATGCCCAGTGTGAGTTTCAAACCAGCAGGTTCTGGCCTCAATTTCTTTCCTTCCTTTTAATCTTATTTTTTTTCCTAGAAGGAAAAAGAAGCACATGAGCATGTGCTTGCCAGAGAGCGAGGAGAAAGCACCCCAGTGGGGCCTGGTCAAACTGCAATCCTTTCTCCTTCAGCTCCCCCCACCCCACCCCACGGCGGGATTTTGGGCACACATGCATGTGCGTGCTAAGCGTGTTTCTCAAGCCACTGGTCTGAGACTTGAACTCATGGTTGGCCATGTGGATCTGGCTGCCTTACACACCAGGTCCTGGAGCCGGCCCAACCTGACAATGTATGAGCACGGTGCCTTGCACATGGTAGGACCCGAAAAATCTTGTATTTAGTTAAACGATATTGAGGGAACAAGCCAGGGAGCGGGTGGGGAGTGGGGGTGAGCAGTTCCCCAAGCCCTCCCCCGTCTAAACACACGACCCAAATCAATAGCGCGCTTTCCATGGCGCAGTGTTCAGCAAGAGCTGCGGCCACTCTGCCCTGAACGGTGGGGCAGCTGCAATCCCTGCAAAAGTTCTGGAGCCTCCCCCATCCCAGCCTCAGCGGCCACTACGGTCCTGGAAATGTATCCCACTCACGGTCACCAGGGGGAGCCCTCAGCCCGCGTGGTCACGCAAGGTCTTTCCTGCAGGCGGAAGCAAACCAGAGACAACCTGGCCCTGGGCTCCCACGGGATAGAGGACTGGACCGTGAAACGCGACCTAAAGGAGAGGTGGGAGCTCCGTGAGCACGTGGGGGCGAGGCAGTGGCACAGTTGTTTGCTACAGGGGAGACACTGGGGCACGCTCTTGTTGCACTTTTTTTTTAGGAGGTATTTTTGCATTAGGACGCATGCACTGGCCAGAGAGAGACAGAGACAGAGGGAGGAAAAGTGGGAAATCACCCCTCAGGAGGGATGGCCACGCCACAATCCCTTCTCTTCCATTAGCTCGGGAAAGCAGCTCCATGCGCCCAGTGTGAGTTCCAAGCCACCGGGTCCAGGACTGGAACTGTGGTCGGCCATGTGGGAGTCCAGGGACATAAACACTGCGCCACCTGCTGGCCCCTCTTGTCACACTGTTATTCTACATGGTGCTCACCTGCTGACACCGTCCTGTGCTGGCAGACTGGGGACGTGGGGACCAGGTAGACCAGCTGACTCCCTCTCTTCTGCCCTGGCTGGGGGGCCCTGGCCAACAACGCACTCAGGGAGCAGCTGTCTTCCCGCGAGATGCCACATCTGCACACCTTGCTCGGTCCCTGGCACCTGGGCTGTGGCGCACACCAGTCCCGTGTCCCTGGGCAAAGGCCACCCTCCCTGGGCCTCTGCTTGCTCAGCTATGAGGACGGGGTTTGATGCTTCATCTCAGTCTTGGGGGCGCTGACCAATGGAATTCCCATCCTGCCACTGTGTCCCTGCAGGTGAATGTAAGAAAGCATCCCCCCATGGGGCCTGGCCACACCACAATCCTTTTTCTTCCATTTCTCCATCCCACCAGGACTTACGACACAGCACACGCACACACACCTTGTGATTTTTAAGCTGCCGGGGCTGGGATTTGAACTTCAGCTGACCATGTGGAATCTGGCTCCCACTGCACAGCTCGTAACCACTGTGCTACCCGGGCTGGCCCAGCCTTTAGCTGATTCGGTGATTAAACTTTTCTCATGAGCTCCAGGGAGTCTGTTTTTGTTTGTTTGTTTGTTTGTTTGTTTTTAAATAATTGATTTTCTGGGAAAGTATATTTTAAGCATTAAGTGATCATCTTTTTTTGTTTTAAAGAATCATTTATTTTTATTAATTATTATTATTATTCTGGAGAGGCTTTTGCTATAGGGTGCATACGCTCGTCAGAAAGACAGAGACAGACAGAGAGAGACAGAGAGACAGAAAGCGAGAAATCACCCCCAGGGGGGATGGCCAGGCCACAATCTCTTCTCCTCCATTCTCTCAGGATCTCGGGCACACATGCATACATACCCAGTGTGAGTTTAAGCCACCAGGTCTGGGACTCAAACCGCAGTAGACTACATGGGAGTCCAATGACATAGCCATTATGCCAACTGCTGGTCCCATATTATTATTACATATTTTTAAATTTTGCTGTAGGGCGTATGCACTCACCAGAGAGAGAAAGTGAGAAAGCAAGCCTCCAGTCTAGGATTTGGACCACGATTGGCCACGTGAGAGTCTCGAGCCCTAACCACCACGTCCCCTGCTGGCTCCCTGTGCTGATTTTTGATGGCTTAACCATACTTCATTTTACTCACTCTCCCAGCAGCCTGGTGATGTGGGAGCCGTTAATCCCCACGTGAAGGATGAGCAAGCTGAGGCACAGTGGAATTAAACTATCGGAAGCTACACAGATGGTCGGGACTGCACTCAGCCCCGTGTCTCCGTCCCAAAGTGCCACTGCTCCAGAAAGCTAGCGCTCGTGGACAGACCCCACTTCTGCTCCGGACGGTGGCCGGACATACACCTGCTCTGTATACTGGAGGGCAGTTTGTGGGCTGTTTCCACCCTGCTGTCCCTGGAGGGAGAGAGTGGCTCTGGTCCGTCCTTCCCACTGCTCGCTGAGGGCCAGGCTCTGTCAGCTGACGAGGGTCATAGCAGTAAGTCATCGGTAAGCACGGCGAGTCGGACGTTAGGAGGATAGGGCTGCAGAGAGAAAACAGAAGGACCTCCGGCGTGAGGAGGAAGTTTCATTGCAGACAGGCCTCCCCGCAAAGACGGATGTGAGCAGAGACCCCGGGAGTGGGAGCGGGAGCAGGAGCGGGGACTGGGGGTGGGCGTGAGCGGGGGCTCCTGGGAAGTGATGCAGCACGGTCTGCACAAAGGCCCCGAGGAAGGGCCTGGCGTCCAGGGAGGCTGGAGGAATGAGAGAGGCCGCCGAACAGGGACAAGATCAGAGAAGCAGCCAGGGCCCTGCCTGAGAGGTTCTCGGAGGTCACTTCAAGGACTTTGGCTCTCACCCAGAAAGAAGCAGGACGCCCTGGACCCCTGTATTGGCTCAGGCTGCTGAGTCGAGGCAGTGTTTTGCTGGGTGAGGCGTGGAGCACGGAGGCTGGGTGAGAGGCTCTTGCATAACCTAGGCACGAGATGAAGGTGCTCGGAGGCCATCAGACATGGCTGGATTCTGGAGAGGCAGGACTGGGGACTCGCTAGGCGTGGAGGGGAGTGTGAAAGCGGGTCTTAGGGGCTGACTGCAGTCACTTGGCCCAAGTAACAGTGGTGAGGAATGCGGACGGCACGGCACAGTGGGAAGAGGCGTTCTCTCTGTCTGTCCTGGCCCTCTGCCCCGGGGTGCTGGTCGGGTGCCGGTCCTGTGCCAGACGCCATGTCTAGCGGGAAAGCGGGAGGGGCAGGGAAATTAGGCAGCGCCATAGAGATCTATGATGTGTCAAGACGAGAGCACATACCTGCTTTTTACTTTCATGAAGGAAAACACACAGCTTTAAAACACTTTATGGGGGAGTTGGCCTGTGGCCTAATGGTTAAGGCAGTGGGATCCCATGCGGCCCAATACGTGGTTTGAGTCCCAGACCCAGTGGCTTGAAAAGCAATCCGTCCAAAATCTCATACCCCAAATCCTGAAAGGAGGGAGAGTTGAAGGAGGGGAGATTGTGGTCTGAGCACTCCCAATAGCGGGGTGCTTTCTCTGTCTCCCCCTCTCTCTGTCTCTGTCTCTCTCTAAAGAGTGCATGCACCCTCTGGTGAAATTTACAACGTAAGTTTCATGTTGAAATGACTTTAGACTGACAGGACAGTCCCAAAGGTAGTACAGGTTCTGCAGGGCTACCGGCCTCCCCTATGGGCAGCGGGTTGCTGACCACAGCACACCTTCCCACGCCCTCCCCCTATTTTTTTAGTTTACATAGGGCGCATGCGTTTGCTGGAGAGTGAGAGCAGGAGAGAGTGAGAAAGCACGCCCCAGGGGGTGGCCACGCTGCAATTCCTTCTCCTCTGTTCTCCGCTCAGGATTTTGGACGCGTACATATGCCTGGTGTATTTGTCAAGCTGCCAAGTCCAGGACTTGAACCTTGAAGTCAGCCTATGACATTCAGCTGCCTTAACCACCATGCCACCTGCTGGCCCCAGATTCATCTTTTGAATCCAGTTCAAAAGTTATCTCCTCTGGGAAGTCTTCCCTGAGGCAGAGGCATTTGCCCAGGATTTTTGCAAATCTGGCACAGGACTGAGTTATTTGTTCATGGTTTTACCTCCCCAGGCACGGGGTCTAGGTCAAACTAGCCTCTCTCTTTTGCCTGAGACAGAAATGGACCACTACACGCATCTCAGAGCTGCAGGTTGTTCCCAGACTTTTGGGTGCATCTCCAAGTGCTCAATGGCTCGCCATCCCAGGCTCGGCCCTGGGTCCCAGGGAGCTGGTGCTTGGCCAGCGCCTGCGAACTGGCCAATGGGATTAGCAGAGAGGAAGGTCAGATCTAGGAGGTCCTTCAGCCTCACCCCACCCAGCGTTCCAAACACGCAGCCAGAGGCAGAGTGAGCCACTGCCTGCCAGGGTCCTAGCCAGACCGCAGCGAGGCCACCTGGGCTGCTGGAGTCAGCAAGAGCGCGATGGCCTGGGTACCGTGGCAGCCAGGGCCTGCTCTGAGGGCGGCCTGCGTTCAGCTCCCATGCGGACCTAGAGCTGCCTTGGAGAGGCCGCTGTCATGATGGTCAGATGCCCACGCGGTCAAGCAAGGCTCTCCAGCACGGCTGGGGGAGGTGGGCAGTGCGTGCCAGCTTTTGCAAACTGGAGATGGGCTGTGATCCTCCACCCCAGGTCTGGGAGAGAGGTCCCTCCGAGGACAGGGCCACACGCATTGCAAGTGCTACGGACGCCATCTGCCGCCATGTCGGCCTGCTAGTTGAGTGGCTGACACGGATGGAGGGCATGGCCCGGAGCCAGGATCCTAGCCCCAGGGAGAAAGGATGTCAGGAGAGCACAGGCCCTGGGGTGGGAGTAGCTGAAATGGGGACCACAGAGTGTACCCCACACTACACAGAGGGGAAACATGCAGAACTTCACAGGTGCCCAGGACACCAGAGGGGCTGGATGGTGGCGCGGCAGTGCAATGGCACACCCACGGCGGAAGGTTGCCAGTTACTGACCTGTGTCCAGAGACCTGCCTGAGTGTGCCAGGCCCACACTCGTGCCCATGCTGGGCTGGTTAAAGGTGGAACCTTGCTGGGAGGTGCGGTCTCTCCGTCTCACTCCTGGAATAGATAAACTTTAGATGTTTGTAGAGGGGCCAGCAGATGATGTGGTGGTTATGACACTTGGATTGAGTCCTGTGGCTGACAGTGGTTTGAGTCCCAGACCCGGCAGCTTATAAACCATACCAGGTCCATGTGCATGCATGCCCAAAATCCCAAGAGGAGAGAGGAGGAGAAGGTATTGCAATATGGCCATCCCCCTTGGGGGGTGATTTCTCACTTTCCCTCTCTATCTGTCTCTCTCCAGAAAGTATATGCACCTTATGGAGAAAAAAAAATGTTTGTAGAGTTGAATCGAATTGATTATGCAGATCATAGACTTGCTCAAATAGATTGAATTTCTTTTCTGGGACCAGCAGGTGGTGTGGTGGTTAAGGTGCTGGACACTCCCACATGGCCGACCATGGTTCAAGTCTCGGACCTGGAGGCTTGCTTTTTCACTTTACCGCTTTCTCTCTCTGTGTCTCTCTAATCAAACTAAAAATAAATGAATGAATAAGTAAAATTAAATAAATAATTTTTAAAAAATAGATTGAATTTCTTTTCTGATAATTTCATTTTGGTGTAAGTTTACTTTCAGTTTAGGAAATCAAAGTATATTTGGATAAGTATTTTTTTTCCTTATTGTTTTGCACATTTGTTTTTTTTTTATTTTATTTATTCCATGAGAGAGACAAAGAGACAGGTACCCCCACTGGGATCCTCATGTCAAGATCCCACCCATCTCAGCTGGCCATGATGACGGCACACATGTACGCGCCCAGTGAGTCAGAGAAGTCCCAGGACACAAACCCAGGACCTTCCCCACATGGGTCCAATTGCATTACCTCTGTGCTACCTCCTGGGCCTGAGCAAAATCACTTTTTTTTTTTTTGGAGAGGTTTTTGCTATAGGGCGCATGCGCTCACCAGACAGACAGAGACAGAGAGACAGAAAGTGAGAAATCACCCCCCAGGGGGGATGGTCATGCTGCAATCCCTTCTCCTCCATTCTCCTCTCGGGATCTTGGGCACGCACGCACATGCGCCCGGCGTGAGTTTTAAGCCACCGGGTCTGGGACGCGAACCGCAGTCTACTACATGGGAGTCCAGCGACATAGCCATTATGCTAACTGCTGGTCCCAATAGCTTTTTTTTTAAAGAATTATTTTATTTAACTTTATTTATTCATTTATTTATTTTAATTTGACCAGAGAAGGACATAGCGAGAGAGAGCGAAAGTGAGAAGTCAAGCCATCAGATCCAGGACTAGAACCACGGTCGGCCATGTGGGAGTCCAATGCCCTTAACCATCATGCTACCTGCCGGCCCCAAAAATAACTTCAATAGATTTTAAGCGCATTGATGCTTGCAGAACTAGAAGTCTACGAGATTTTTTCCCTTTGATTTGTGTCTGAGGTAAAGAAAGAATGAGGGGATGGGAATATTTTTAACATTTTTAACTACAAAGAAAAAAGAAACTGTAGAAGAAGCGGGAAAATAAAGGTGACTTTCATGCCTAGCAAGAATTTAAGCATTAGGGAGTCTGGTTGGTTTACAAGGACCTTTTTATTTGGGTTTCATGACTCAGCGATCTCTCCCAGGCCAAGTACGAACACTGGGTTAGGGACGAAGGCAGAAATAAGTTACTAACAAACCTGAGGTGGTTAATATTAACTTCCTCTTTCCCCAGGAATAAACCGTATCGTCTGCGATTAATGGGCCAAACTCAGATGATTGTTGACAAACCTGGGTTAGCAAACTGTTCCTGTAAAGAGCCAGAGGTAAATATTTTAGGCTTGGCAGAGTTTATAGTCTCTGGGGCATAAATTCTCCTCACTTCTGCCACAGAGATGCAAAATCAGCCAGAAATAGCATGCAAACAAATGGCTGACCATGGATCAAATCCCAGCAGCCCCACCAGCTCACAAAACGTAGGGCGGGCCAGCCAGTGGCCTGGTGCTTAAAGTGTCTGGATTCCCCATGACCGACTATGTAGTTCAAGTCCCAGACCTGGCAGCTTAAAAAACACAGTGGGCAGGGCCGGCAGGTGGCTTGGTGGTTAAGGCGCTGAACTCTCACATGGCAGGACGTGGATCAAGTCCTGGACCTGGCAGCTTGCTTTATCCCTCTTCCGCTCTCTCTGTCTCTGTATCTCTCTGGTCAAATTGAATAATAATAAATTAATTAAATTAATAATTATTTAAAAGACAAAATGAGACAAACAAACAAAAACCACTGGGCACGTGTGTGTGCAAGCCCAACACCCAGAGAGGAGAATGGAGGAGAAAGGACTGTGGTGTGGCTGTCCCCTCTGGAGCGTGTTTTCTCACTTGGCCTCTCTGTCTCTGTGTCTCTCTCCGGTGGGCACATTCTCCCTGTAACAAATGTCAAAAGCAAAACGAAAACTAACCCTGATCAACTGTGCACGTGTGCCCCAAAATCCCAGGTGAAGAAGTGGAGAAAGGATTGCAGTGTGACCACACCCCATTGAGGGGTGCTATCCCCCTCTTCCTCCCATCTTTTTCTGTCTATTTCTGTCTGGTGAGTGCACACACCCTTTACCGATTAAAAGCAAAACAAAATGACCTAATTTACAACACCCTTTACCAATTAAAAGCAAAACAAAATGACCTAATTTACAAAACTACTGGAGGGACCAGCAGATGCTGTAATGGTTACATCACTGGACTCCCACATAGTCGACCACGGTTCAGGTCCTAGACCCAGCAGCTTCAAACTCACACCGGGCCACATGTGCGTGTCCAAAAGTCCAAGAGAAGAATGGAGGAGAAGGGATTGTAGCATGGCCATCTGGCCTGGGGGGTGATTTCTTGCCTTCTGTCTCTCTGTCTTTTTCTGTCTCTCTGGCGAACACATGTACTTTATGGCAAAAATCTCTCTTCAAAAAATAAACAAATAGTGGAAGCCAGAGTTGGCGTGCTGACTGTGGCTTGCTAACCAGAACCAAACAATCCATTTTCAAGTGTCCCTGTTCCCATTTCTCTGACACTCACTGTCTCGGTCAGCTGGGACTGAGAAAGGATTACAGTGCAACAGAACAGTGTCAACTGAATGACTCAGTCCACAGAAATCTCTCACAGCTCTGGAGGCTGGAAGGCCGAGGTGGAGGCCAAGGCACCAGCAGGTCCTGCGTCTGCACTTCCAGGCTTGCAGATGGTTGTCTTCTTCCGGCGTCTTTGCAAGGAGGAAAAAGCAGAGAGAAGATGAGCTCTCTTAAATTTTTTTTTCTTATTGCCAAAGGATGTCTGCATTTCCAGAGTATGGAAAATCATCCCCAACGGTATATAGTCACACCACAATTCCTTCTCCATCTCTCCATCCTGGCAGGATTGGGGACGTGCACACATGCCTGGTGTGGTTTTCAACTTCATGTTCAGACTCCCTCAACCACTGACTGCAGGGCCTGCCTTTGCTTCTCTTCCCATCAGGACTCTGTCCCAATCATGAGGCTCCACCCTCATGACCTAATCTCCTAATACCATCACTCGGTGGTCAGGATTTCAATATAAGAATTTGGGGGAAACCCATTCAATCCACTACACACGCCATGCTCGTATGACAGGAAGAAGGCCCACAGACTCTGCAAGGTTGACATGTCACTGTAACCTTTTGTACCATTTGCAGTGATCCAGTAATGAGTGAAAACAGCAGTCAGGGCAGGGAAGAGATCAGGTTCACGGATCGGATGTCAGACACAGAAGGGATGACTCACGTCCAACTGGGTTGCTCACCTGTCTGCAGTCCCTCTGCCACCACCACCACTCCGCCCCCTGCTGATCACCACTGGCTTCAGCTGATGGGCTGCACAGGGAGTCTGCTGGCATTGTGCGCGTGGCTTTGTAGCTGAGGAGAGCATAAAGTGCACAGAACTGTGGCTGGTTATGTGGCAGAAAAAGCCCAGGAGGAGTTCGAGTCCCAGTTCTGCTACTTACTAACTTCAAGACCTTGGGACCAGCAGTTGGCGTAATGGCTATGTCACTGGTCTCCCATGTAGTCGACCGTGGTTTGAGTCCTGGACCCAGTGGCTTAAACTCACGCTGGGCATGTGTACGTGTGTGCCCAAGATCCCAAGCAGAGAATGGAGGAGAAGGGATTGCGGCGTGGCCATCCCCCCTGGTGGGTGATTTCTCACTTTCTGTTTCTCTGTCTCTCTCTGTCTTTCTGGCCAGAGCACAGAAAGACAGCAAAAACCTTTATAGCAAAAACCTCTCCAAAAACAAACAAATGAAAAAAGGCCTTAGAAGTGAACTTTTTAGGAAATATACAAATTCAAGGGACCAGCAGTTAGCACCCACTGTGGGCAGGGAGACCTTGGGACGCAGACCCAGGGCCTTCCCACGGGTTCAGCATCACAGAGCATCAGATTACCCTGGGCCAGTGTGGCTGGTTGATTCATTTCTCTTTCATCTTAACTTCAATGGCTGTGGAGTAACAGGAGATCACCCGATCCATTGTTTGAGCCCATACCCTTCGGTGTCCTTTACGGCAAGTCTGCCTCCTGCGTTCCAGTTTCCGCTTTCTGTTTAAACAGGTACAGGGTCCTCGTCTTACTGCACATGGTCAGAACTTCGCCGTGTTACAGGACAGGCCAAACCAACGAGGGTCCGGCCCTGCCAGCTCCGCGGCTGCAGAAGTCTGATCTGAGTGAGCAGTGCAAAGGCGCCTTGTGCGAGATTGTCCTTGCTGAGTGGCCTTGCCTCTCCCTACTTCCCCACCCACCCTGGCAGAGGTGAAGCCATGAAACCAAATGGGGACACTTGTACACTCTGAGGGAAGGCGACAGCCACCTCACGGACCGCTGCCCAAACGCGGCGGTCCTGGGTAACCACCGTGGCTCTGGTCATGGACGCAGCACTACGGATAGACCGAGCGCCACAGACAGAGCTTGCCCGTGCTTCAAGCTTCTCCTCACCACCCAGACAGCCGGGCGGTCTTTCTGCGTATTTGTACCGACCAAGACCTACTCCGTACACCCCTCCTCTAACGGCCGTGGCGTGTCACTCACGGTGGGAAACTGCGGAGGTTCTGCCCCGGGAGAGCCGACCCGACCCGAGGGTCCCTCAACAAGCTGCATGTGAATGCAGCTGTGAAAGGCTGGGGGGCCTGGCAGCCCGTAGTCATCAGGACGGGTCCACAGTGTCACCTCCAGATGTCAGGCTAGTCTCAATGTCCAAGAAAATGCCATTCAGAGACCCGTCTCCTCCGGGAGGTATCGTCAGCTGCCGTTCTCTCCCAAAGTTTCATGTCTGATGCTTGAAAAATAAAGTTCACTCTATGAACAGAGAGAGTTGCAGAACCTCTGCCAGGGTCTGGTCACTGTGTCAGGTCCCCTACCTTGGCCAGCCCAGATCAAGGGCACACGCACACCCAGTGTCCTCAGGGAGGTCTCTGGATTGAACCAGTAACCTTTCCTCGTGAGTCGGCCACGGTGCCACTGCCCTGCCCATTTTCTGTGCCGTTGAAAGGAGTTCTTACTTCCTTTTAGAGAGAGATTTTTTGCTATAGGGCGTACATGCTCACCAGAGAGACAGCGAGACAGAGAGAGAGAAAGTGAGAACTCACCCCCCAGGGGGAATGGCCATGCCACAATCCCTTCTCCTCCATTCTCCTCTTGGGATCATGGGCATGCATGCACATGTGCCTGGCATGAGTTCAAGCCACCAGGTCTGGGACTCGAACTGTGGTTGACTACATGGGAGTCCAGCGACATAGCCATTGCGTCAACTGCTGGTCCCGAATAAATAATTTTTTTAATTATTTATTTTAAGTTTTAAAATAGATTATGTCTTGGGATTAGTAGGTGGTGTGGTAGTTAAGGTGCTGGACGTTCCCCACGGCCCACCACAGTTGGAATCCCAAACCTGGTGGCCTGCTTTCTCTCTCCCCCTCCTCCCTGCCCCTCCCTTTTTCTCTCTCTCTCTCTCTGGTGGGAGCACTTGCCCTGCTACATGCCCTATAGCAATTTTTTTTAAAAAAAGATAATGACGATAAACAAAATTAATTAATTCTTTTCTTAAAAAAGGATTAGGCCCCATTTCCAGTTCTCCAATATTCCTGTGACAATTACAGTTTATTTCCAGAGATGATCTTAGGGTTGTCGGTCACATGGGAAGCCCAAGCTTGTGTGTTTATTAAGGGAAGCAGTTACTAAAAATCGGTCTGAGGTTTTAGCATATGTGGTGGAAGCCAGGTCTACAGATGCGGCGTTTTTAAAAGTCCTCAGAGCAGAAAGAGCACAGGCCTTGGCTGACTTCCCGCCAGGCAGACACTAGACGGGAAACAGTGGGAACCCAGCCGCCAGCAGAGCCCAGCCCCGGGCAGGCGAGCCCCGAGTGTGAATATATTTAAGCCGTGCGTCATATGACCAGACTCTGCTTGGGCAGAAGTAAAACATGTTTTCCTTGAAATGATTAAACTTAGTTGAACTCAGCTCAAGAAAAATTTATTTCCCTTTGAATTTTTTTTCAAGCTTAAAGAGTTTCAACATGAGATTTGTTTTCTTAAAAGAGAAAATGTATATCAA
>NW_006159501.1:8486384-8487780 GCF_000334495.1 Tupaia belangeri chinensis
CCCCCCACCGCCGGGGGGACCCCAGCGGCAGCCGCCACGTGGAATCCGGCTTCTCCTGAGCAGCGCGTAATCTCTGCGCCGCTTCGCACCCTCTTGGTAATAACCACAAATGGAGAGGAATTTGAGTCCCATGTGTGTTCCATTTTCTTAGGCGTAAAGTTTTTCATGTCTCTACTCCTGAAGTAATAAAAGAGTAGAATTCTAAGTCTACATTTGGAGTAGTTTAGACAAAATTCAATTTTTCATAGTCAATCAGTAAATAAAGTAAGATTGTTGGGGCCAGCAGGTGGCATGATGATTAAGGCACTGGATTCCCACACGGCCACCCACGGTTCAAGTCCCAGACCTAGCGACGTGGAAATCATGCCAGACACACACACGCCAGAGAGGAGAACGGAGAAGGGATTGTAGAGTGGCCATCCCTGGGGGGAATGACGTCTTCCTTTCCCTCTCATTGTCTCTCTCTCTCTCTGGAGAGTGCACATGCCCAATGACAAAAACCTTCCAAATAAATAAGTAAATAAGGATTGTATTTAAAAATATCCGGTGACTGAAAATTAGAACTATGACCAGCAACTACTGGTATTCCTTTTTTCCCTAGTGTGTGTAGGGTGGTGCTGTGTGCTTTCTCTTACATCCTTTTTTTTTAAAATTTTTTTCTTTCCCAGAAATTACTAGTATTTTTAAATCTCTAAGAGCCTCAGCATTCACACAGGAATCCCCCCATATGGGGAGGGGAAGGCTGGAGGGGACCCTGGGCCCCGGGAAGATGGTCCCCTTTCCTCCCATCCTGGGCGCTGGGCCACGATGCCATTTTAGGCCAGTGGAGAGCAGTGGGTTCCAGATCCAGACCCTGTGACTTCATCACCTGCCTCAGTCCTCAAAGGCATGTTTACCTCCCCCTCCCCAGACCCAACTTAGGCCCTGAGACCTCCACGCTGAAACCCCACAGGCCTGCCTGCTCTGGGCTCCCCAAGGCCTGCCCACGCCCCAAGTGTTCTGGGGTCTTCCAGGAATCAGGAAGAGGGCTGATAAGGGCCGGGAGCCCAGAAGGGGAAGGAGAGAAGGGCGCCTGAAGATAGTGGGTGGTCCGGAGCCCTCTCCAGGCTCCGAGTTCCCCGCCCACCAGTCTAGTTCCGACCCACCTCGGAGTTCCCGAGATGGAGCCAGGCCAGAGCCCTTGTCCCAGTTCTCGAACCCTGCCTGGTCCAGCTTGTTGACCCAGGTCTTGCCTCCAGCGTGTTCCCCCGCCCGCCTGGGCTCACTCCTCTCAGGACCCCTCTCGTCCCTGCAACCCGGCCTTGCTGCTTCTAGGGCCACCCGGGGTTCCGGTTCGCTCTCCGCTCCCTTCCCGCGCAACGGGCTTCCCCCCACCCCTGCATTTCCCACCTCCTCT
>NW_006159501.1:8488565-8488916 GCF_000334495.1 Tupaia belangeri chinensis
TCGGGCGCCTTCTCCTCCCCGCGGCCCGGGCAGCCGCCCTCCGCCCAGGCCGCGCCCCTGTCCCCACCCAGGATCCCGCATGCCCCGCAGTCTGTCCCCAGTCCCTCCGGGGGCTCTGGCCGAGTCACCGGGCCTTGCTCCGCCTAACACCCCTGGGTTCCTCCCTCTGCCTACTCTCTGCGTGCTGGTCTGTCTCCGGTTTCGGGCTGACAGCGCTGGGGCCGTGCTGCCTTGCAGGGCCGAGGGACAGACCTGCGTCCCCTGGGCGCTCTCCCTCTTGCACCTGCCGCCCACCCTCGGCCCTCTAAGGCCCGCAGCATCTTAACCCCGGGCGGCGCTGGCGGGCACTCG
>NW_006159501.1:8489061-8491080 GCF_000334495.1 Tupaia belangeri chinensis
GGCCGGGCCGCTCTGCGTTGCTGCAGACGCCTTGGAATCTGTTGCTTCCTTATTCTCGCTTCCCGAGCACTTGGGAAAGCGGCCTGGCTGTTCCAGGAAAACAGTGCCGAGAGCGCGCTGCTTTGGCAGCTGTCTGGGCAGCGGAGAACTCGCAGACCTGCCCTGCAGCTCCCTGCCTTCCGGGGTTCCAGCGGAAGCACCCTTCCCCAGCCACAGGGCCTGGGCCATGCCTTCCTGGGCGGCCACCAGGCAGCTGAGACCTGCAAAGGCCACAGCGGGGCTGGAGAGGGCCAGCCCCACCCCGCAGCGCACAGGGCTCTCCCTCAGCCCTCAGCCTCTGCCACCCTCGCGGGGCTTAGACCGGAAAGTGAGCCCAAGGAGGGCCGGCTTGTATAACGGGATTCCTGCAGGCGTGCATCAGCGCTGGGTTATATAACAGCCTCCCACAGCCTCTGAGATGGGGAGTCCTGACCCGCGAGCGCGCTGCCCTACAGTGTTGGTTTTCAAGTGCTTTGGGAACGTCAGAGGTGTCAGTGGGGGGACGCAGCAAGAAGGGACCTTCCCCCTCCAATGTGCCCACCGCGTGGAGACTGCTCCTCGCAGCTCTCTCCCGATCACCGTTTGCACCCCTAGTCTGTGGGCATGCTCTGGGCCCGCGGTGAAGCCAGCGCACAGCCTTCGCCCGAGTCCGCAGTCCCATGGGGAGAAGGGTCCCTAGGCCGGAGGTCAAGGCAGCGGTGGGAGAGCTGTGTGCCCGTCTGTGGAGGGAGCGGAGCTGGCCAGGTGGGCCTTCCAGAAGGGCCTCAGTGGGCCTCGGGGTCTGGGACGCTGGCCAGGCCACAGGGGAGAGACCCGCGTCCTGTGCAGGGAGCACCTCTGTGCAAGGGTGGTGGTGGCCAGGCCTCGCAGCAGGGGCTGGCTGGAGGGGCCTTGAGAGCAGGTGCTCTGACACGGCTGCTGAGGTGCCCCGTGCGGGACGCCGTGCCCGGGATGCCCCGTGAGGGACGTCATGCCCAGGGTACCCATGTGAGGGACGCCATGCCCGGGGTGCCCTGTGTGGGACGCCGTGCCCGGGGTGCTCCGTGAGGGACGCCATGCCTGGGGTGCCCCGTGAGGGACGCCATGCCTGGGGTGCCCCATGAGGGACTTTGACCTTTCCCGTGATGCTGTGAGATCTCTGAAGGGTGATGGAGCAGCTCTCGTGCCTTAGGGAGGTTACACCAACAGCTGCAGGAGGATGAGGTGGGCACAGGACACTGGGCCAGGTTGGACCTGGTGTGGCACAGTGGTAATGCAACTGGAGCCGTGTGGAAAAGGCCCTAGGTTCAGGTCCTGGGCCCTCCCTGAGTACTCTGGGCAGAGGGCTCTGGCCCTGGCTGGCTGGGGTGCACCCCAGTAGGAAGACTCCTTGGGAGGTGCCTTTCTCTCTCATAAAATAAACAAACCAGTTTTTAAAATGGGGCTGGCAGGTAGTGTGGTGGTTAAGGTGTTGGACTCCCATGTGGCAAACCGTGGTTTGAGTCATAGACCTGGGGCCTGAGAATCAGGTTGTTCATGTATGTGTGTGCCCAAGATCCCAGAGGGGGGATGGAGGAGGGATTGTAGCGTGGCCATCCTCCTGAGGGGTGGTTTCTCACTTTCCCTCTCTCCAGTTCTCACCGTCTCTCTCTGTTAAGGGCAGATACCCTATGCCCCTCCCACCCCAAAAAATACACCAAAAAACCGGGACGAGGCATCACCAGGGCTACTCAGGTGGTCCAGGGGTCTCGTTCCAAGCTAATGCAGTAGCAGCGAGAGGCTGGAAGAGGACAGGGATTCGAGGACATGGAAGAGGTAGAGCCAGCCAGCTGAGGTTGCTCTTTTGGCTGTGGTTATGTGTCCCCTCCGTCCCATACGCAGACCTCAGTAAATGGATGCATCCCAGAGATTAAGGGGGCTCCTGAGCCCAGCTGTTACCTCCAGTTGCGAAGGTGCTGCGTGCACGGCTGCGGGGCCAGCGTCCGGGGGAGTCACACCCAC
>NW_006159501.1:8491864-8508988 GCF_000334495.1 Tupaia belangeri chinensis
GGCTGGCAGGTAGTGTGGTGGTTAAGGTGTTGGACTCCCATGTGGCAAACCGTGGTTTGAGTCATAGACCTGGGGCCTGAGAATCAGGTTGTTCATGTATGTGTGTGCCCAAGATCCCAGAGGGGGGATGGAGGAGGGATTGTAGCGTGGCCATCCTCCTGAGGGGTGGTTTCTCACTTTCCCTCTCTCCAGTTCTCACCGTCTCTCTCTGTTAAGGGCAGATACCCTATGCCCCTCCCACCCCAAAAAATACACCAAAAAACCGGGACGAGGCATCACCAGGGCTACTCAGGTGGTCCAGGGGTCTCGTTCCAAGCTAATGCAGTAGCAGCGAGAGGCTGGAAGAGGACAGGGATTCGAGGACATGGAAGAGGTAGAGCCAGCCAGCTGAGGTTGCTCTTTTGGCTGTGGTTATGTGTCCCCTCCGTCCCATACGCAGACCTCAGTAAATGGATGCATCCCAGAGATTAAGGGGGCTCCTGAGCCCAGCTGTTACCTCCAGTTGCGAAGGTGCTGCGTGCACGGCTGCGGGGCCAGCGTCCGGGTGAGTCACACCCACCTAGATGCTCTCGGCAGCTGCACCTTGCACCGCACCCCACCCATCACAAGAGCCCGAGATGACGACATGCCGTGAGCGAGGCCAGACTAGAGACTGACGGTCCTGAAACCCCTGCGTCGAAGCTGGCCTTCCTTCTGAATGTTCGGAGAATGTTCTCACGCACAGAACAAAGGCTTGCTTGCTTAGGAACATGGCTTTTAGTTTCTTTAGGAAGGAAGGAAGAAAACCTTCCTCAGGTTCACAGCTGTCTAGCGTTTTGGAAGAGAGGTTATTCTTCACGAGAGAACATCAGACTTAGGAAATCACCCTTCAAGCACCCACGCCCAAGTGCATGCGCCATATTGATTAGAAGGTCTTCAGGGACGGATGTGTATAGCCCTGGCTTCATTCAGAATCTCATGGATTCCACTTGACTAAGAACTAACAGGAGCAGGGACAAGGTAGTGGCACAGAGTAACACAACTGAGCAGTGTGGGAAGGTCCTAGGTTCGCGGCCTGGGACACCCTGCACACGCTGGGTGCCTGTGTACCCATTTCTGGGCTGTCTGGGTCTGAGGGTGGCTTACAGTGTGAATGAAGACCCTGTTTGGGTAACTGTCTCCTCCCTTTTCACTCTTAGAATAAATAAAACGAAAATTTTAAAATAAAAAGAAATAATAATAGCTAATCTCTGAATAAGCACTTGAGTCTCTGACATATATTAATTTTTTTTAGAGAGATTTTTGCTATAGGGTGCATGTGCTCTCCAGAAAGACAGAAACAGAAAACAAGAAATCACCCCCCAGGGGATGGCCACACCGCAATCCCTCCTCCTCCATTCTCCTCTGGGGATCTTGGGCACTCATACACATGCACCTGGTGTGAGTTTCAAGCCTCTAGGTCTGGGACTGGAACCGTGGTTGACTACATGGGAGTCCAGCGACACAGCCATTATGCCAACTGCTGGTCCCCGCCTTATTCCTTAATTCTGGGCTGTTTCCTTGGTATAGTCACGGTTGCCAGGTAACCAGGAAGCCTTGCTGGCTCAGCCCCAGTGGCACAGGCTACAGGGCACTGCTGTGTGATGTGGGGGCCCCTGGGGGGCCACGCTGGGACACTGGGTGGACCTGGGTACACGGGGCATGTCCCTGTGCCTGTCATCCTGGCTAGTAGCAGGGGGTGGAATCATGGCGTGGTGAGAACCTGTCGAGGGTACCTGTCTCTTTCAAGAAAGAAAGAAATACACTTAAAGAAGAATGAATCCTGCCCTATTACATACAAAACTGGGAACTTTTAAATGAAATTTATTTTTTTTTTTAAGAGAGATTTTTGCGATAGGGCACATGTACTTGTGGAGACACAGAGAGATAGAGAGACAGAAAGTGAGAGATCCCCCCCAGGAGGGGTTGGCCATGCCACAATCCCTTTCCCTCCATTCTCCTCCTGGGATTTTTGGCATGCACACACATGCGGCATGAATTTCAAGCCAGCAAGTCCAGGACTCCAACTGTGGTCGGCCACGTGGGAGCCCAGTACCTTAACCACCATGCCACCTACTGGCCCCTTAAAGTTAATTTTTAGGAAGTATTTTAAATTTATAATTTTTTGAGAGTTTTTTTGCTATAGGGTGTGTGCGCTTGTCAGAAAGACAGAGACAGACAGAAAGCAAGAAATCACACGCCAGGGGGGTTGGCCACGCCGCAATCCCTTCTCCTCCATTCTCCTCTCAGGATCTTGGGCACACACGCACACGCGCCCGGTGTGAGTTTAAGCCACTGGGTCCGGGACACGAACTGCAGTCAACTACATGGGAGTCCAGTGACATAGCCATTATGCCAATTGCTGGTCCTAAATGTATCATTTTTTTATAGAGATTTTTGCTATATGGCACATCACTCACCAGAGAGACAGAGCGAGAGAGACATAAGGTGAGAAATCACCTTCCAGGGAATTTGTCATTTTTAACGCTCTCTAACCATGGAGCGTTCCAGCGTGCTGCGTATGCCCAGAAGAGAGCAATCTTCCCTGACATCTTGGCAGAAGCAGATTTGCTGAATCCTTTTTCGTATGTGAACCAGACAACTCTGTAATGAGACACGAAATAAGGGGATTTACGCTGTGGACTGCAAGCTTAGGAAATATTACGAACAGAGTTGATATAAAATGCGACCACACAGGGCACAGTAGCGCCTCTGCACTGGGATTACGTCACAGATCCCCACCCCCCCGGGGGAGGTCGGACTCAGAGGAAGGCCACTGCGCCGTCTGTGTGACTGTATTTAGTCACTAAAATGTACCCTTTGAGACAGGTCGCCAAATAAAGACAGCCTCGATGACATTCCAATCCAGTTCCCAAAACTCTTCGGTATCAGTGCAAATCAGTCCTCCCCCCCAAAAATAGTCTTTTTTGTGCAGTTTTTTCTTTCTTTCTAACGTTAGGCTGCATGCCTATGCATTCACAAGGTGAAGGTAGGAAGCACCCCCTAACAAGGCCTTGTCACCCCACAGTTCTTCTTTCTGGACATGCATGCACCTGGTTTTTATTTATTTATTTTTTTTTTTGAGGGAGAGAAAGCACTCCTTATTTATTTATTTATTTATAGTGATTTTTGCTATAGCGCGCGAGCGCTCACCAGAGAGACAGAGAGAAATCTCCCTTCAGGCGGATGGCCACGCCGCAATCCCTTCTCCTCCAGTCTCCTCTTGGGATCTTGGGCATGCGTGCACACACGCTGGTATGAGTTTTAAGCCACTGGGTCCGGGACTCCAACTGAGGTTAACTACGTGGGAGCCCAGCGAGTCACACCATCTGCTGGTCCGAAGGAAATACCCCTTAATGGAGCATGGTCATGCCACCATCCTTTTTCCTCCATCCTTTCCGTGAGGACTTTTGGCGCGTGTGCGCGCACACACACACACACACACACACACACACACACGTGCCCGTTTTTCAAACCTCTGTGGTCTGGGATTCGAACCGGAGTGGTTCAGGTGGGATCTGGCTCCCTACGCACAGGACTCAATTACTGTGCTACAGGCCAGCCCCCTTTCTGCCACTTTAAATTTTAGTGCTTGTTCGCTGGAGAGATGCTTGTGAAATGATTTAGCTTTATTGCAGGTAATATGTATTCTAAAAAAGGGAGAAGGAGAACTTCTTATTTTTGAGTTTGCTATGGGGTGTGTATGGTCGCGGGAGAGAGACAGAGAGGGGGAGAGAGAATGGGAAAGCACCCCCCAGGGGGTGACTTCACAGGCCCTTGTCCTCCCCTTTCCTCTCGGATCCTGGGCACGCACACACATGCGCCCGGCGTGGTTTTCATCTGAGAGATTTTTGCTGTAGGGTGTATGCACTTGCTAGAGAGACAGAGAGAGACAAAGAGTCAGAAAGCAAGAAGTCACCACTCGGGGGGATGGCCACACTGCAATCCCTTCTCTCCCACTCTCCTCTCGGGATTTTGGGCAGGCATGCACATGTGCCTGGCGTGAGTTTCAAGCCGCCGGGTCCAGGACTCAAACCATGGTCAACTACATGGAGTCCAGCGTCTCAGCCCTCACACCACTGCTAGCCCCAACCCAGTGTGTCTTTTAAGCCACCAGGTCCAAGACTCAGACTGCACAGTTGGCCAGGAGAGACACGCCCGCCTTACCACCATGACAGCTGGCTGGCCCAGTAAATACAGGTTTTAGATTTTTTTTTTCAGGGGCGCATGCACTCACCAAAGAAAGAGAGCAAGAAAGAAAGAGAAAGCACTCCTGCTCCAGGGGCATGGCCATGCCACAGTCCCTTCTCTGCCATTATTCTCTCAAGATCTGGGGCATGCACGCACATGTGCCTGTCATGTTTTTCAAGTTGCCAGATCCGGGACTTGAACTGTGTTGTCAGCTATCAGGATCCAGCCACATAAACCACCGTGCCACTGGCTGGCCCAGTATAATTTTTTAACTAAGCCCTTTTTCTATGGTATTTAGGCAGCTTTCAGGTTGGGGTGTTTTTGGTTTGTTTATGCCAATGTTGAGAATCTTAAAAAATTTTACAGGTGAAGCCAACATTGTGTCATTAACAATTTAAAACGGGCTCTCAGACTTTTCTCTAACTCAGCAGCTGTTTTCTCCTGTGCTCTTTCAAGTTTTGATCTGTATATCTCTCAGATGTTGAAATCATTGAAATTAGAACACAGATTCCATTGTGAATTTTCTACTCAAACTAGCTCATAAGCAGCTTTTCTCAGTTCCGCACACTCTTAATGATCATTTTATTTTATTTTTGGAGAGATTTTCACTGTAGGGCGCGTGCGCTCGCCAGACAGACAGAGAGAGACAGAGAGACAGAAAGCGAGAAATCACCCCCCAGGGGTGATGGCCACGCTGCAATCCCTTCTCCTCCATTCTCCTCTCGGGATCTTGGGCACGCACGCGCACGATCACGACGTTGAGTTTAAGCCACTGGGTCTGGGATTTGAATCACGGTCGACTACATGGGAGCCCAGCAACATAGCCATTACACCACCTGCTGGTCCCATTAATTATTATTTTAATAAATGCAAATAGTCCATCAAATGCGTGTACTTTAGTTCTCGACGCCAGCTCTATAATTACTGTACCTGGTTAATTTTCAACTTCATGTCTACACACACCTAGGTGCCCGAGGCAGAATTCCTGACCCAAAGTCAGCAGAACTTTGAAATCAACAGTATTTAGTGGAGTAGTTGAAACGACAAACTACAGTGGGAAAACATGGAGAAAATCCAAGGATTGGGATTCGTGGGTTTTTAATTTATGTAATCACGGTGGATTTTTAAAACGCAGCAGTGTCCCCGCAGTTCACCAGTGACCGATTACTTGGGGACGTATTTTGCCTGGTATCGATTGTTTGTGGAGCGTAGGAAGGTGGTTTTCTCAGTGCAGTGGTGGTAGCTGGCCCTGCCAGGACACCAGATTCACTGTGCAAGTCCCAGTCCCAGACTGGGCCAGAAAAGCTTTGTTTAACTTGCCAGAGGGCACCCACACTCACCAGACGGAGAAAACTCCTCCAGTGGGGCACGATCACACCCCAGTCCCTTCCCTGTGTCTCCTTCCCTTTGGGATTTTGGGTGCACACACACAAGCCTGGTGTGTTTTTCAAGTTGCTAGGGCTGGGATTTGAACTCCTATGTCAGCCATGTGGGATCTGGCTGCCTTAACACCAGGCCATAGAGCCAGCCCTGGATAGGTGTTGTGAGAGTTGGATGCACTCGTGAAATCTGAGGGCACACTCTTCAGTAAGAAGAAATGTTTAGGTTTATTGATGGCCTGGAGTAGGGTGGGAAGAGAACAGGTCCCTGGGAAGGGGGACCTCTGGGCCGTGGTCCCCCTCCAGTCTCCTGGCCAGCCGGGATCACACACATGGCAGGAGCGTCCTGTAGGGTCAGATTGACCTAGAACCTTTTCCCACCCCCCCAACACTATATTCTGGGCCGGCCCCATAGCCTAGTAATTAAAGGAGTTGGATCCTCTAAGACTGACCATGGTTTGAATCCTGGCCCTGGCGTTTGGAAAATACTGGATGTGTGTTTGTGGCCAGAATCCTGCAAGGTAGAGAAATGGAGACTCTGGTGTGGCCCATGGAAGGTGCATTCCCGTCTCTCCTCGCTCTCTGGTGAGCACATGCACGCTCTGGCAATTTAGAAAGTAGACTGTGCTCACCAGAGAGAGACAGAGACAGAAAGCAAGAAAGCACCACCAGGTCCAAGGCTCGAACTGCCGTCAGCCACTCCGAGCCCCTAAGCTAAGAGCCTCAGTCAGCCCAAGGGCCAGCGGGTGGCAGGTGGTTAAGCTGGCCCCTGGGCTGACTGAGACTCTTAGCTTAGGGGCCGGAGCTTGGAGGGCGGCGGCTGAGGGAGGAGGGGCAGAGCAGAGGTTCTCTGCCCCTGAGTCCGAGAGCCTGCCCCAGACACGGCCCTGCTGCAGGTCTCCCCCAAACTCTGCCTCCGGAGGGCGCAGGCCCAGGGCCCTTCAGGATCAGACAGGACTAGATGGCACCCCCACGGGCAGGGGAGATGGAGGGGGGCCGGGGCTGGCAGCCTCACACCCAGGGTGTTTCTCTGAAACAAGCCTGTTGTGTCAGCTGTGCTGCCCCGCTCCCCACACCCCCGCCCCCGAGCCCACCTGCCCCTCAGCTTCTGCCCAGAAGCCATTAAGTGGAGTTCCTTAAGAGAACCCTGGAACGACACTGTAGGGAGAACAGTGCCCTCTGGTGGTGAGTAGCAGACATTGCCTGGAAAATCCTGAAGCTTGCCTAGGCTGGGAGATGAGGTGCAGGGAGGTCCCTTAGACTGTCCTCTGCTGTGTGTGTTCACGTTTCCACAATAAAACAGTAAAACAAACAAAATCAAACACGGGAGGGGCTTGAAGGAGGGGTTATTCTTAAAGAGGAAGGGGGAAGAGGATCCATATGGTGAGTAACAAGGGAATGGAGTATTGGAACAGGGACAGTTCTCAGAATCGGGCCAGACATGAAGGAGCAGGTGCTGATGATCCCACTGATCTAGATGGTGGTTCGAGTCCTGGGCCCGGTGGCTTGAAAATTGTGCCGGGTGCATGCATGCCCAAAAATCCCAAGAGGAGAATGGAAGAGAGGGAATTGTGGCATGGCCATCCCCCTGGGGACTGGGGATTGGGATTTCCCACTTAACCTCTCTGTGTCTCTCTCTGGCAAGTGTATGCACTATGGCAAAAATCTAAAAATAAATAAATTGACAACAGCATTACAAATATAATTGAGATATTTAGGAATTGATCTAAAATATATACTCACGGCCTCTACAGGGAAAAGAATAAAAATGCATTTTTTTTTAGTTTTTTTCACTATAGGGCGCATGCGCTCGCCAGACAGAGAGAGACAGAGAGACAGAAAGCAAGAAATCCCCCCCCAGGAGGGATGGCCACGCCACAATCCCTTCTCCTCTGTTCTCCTCTTGGGATCCTGGGTACGCACGCACACGCGCCCGGCATGAGTTTTAAGCCACCGGGTCCGGGACGTGAACCGCAGTCGACTACGTGGGAGTCCAGCGACATAGCCATTACACTAACTGCTGGTTCCCAAGAATAAAAATGCTTTGAAGACATTAAATAATCCCTAAATGAAAAGAGCTATCTCCTGTGTATAAATTGGAAGACTCATTATTGTAAAGGTATCCGTTCTCCCCGAAATGGTCTATAATTTAAGACAATCCTAGCAAAACCCCAGGGCTCCCCCGCAAATATGATGGTTCTACTCGTACCTATTATGCGTTTGTGCAAGTGCGAGCATGGTTCCTGCTGCTGTACTGACTAGGCCAGGCGGGCATCACTACGGCTGGGCTGTCGAGCTGGCGGTGGGAGGCTGGGAAGTGGGAGCACGGTGCCAGCATCTGGTGAGGGGCCACGCACGGTGGGAGGTGTCGCGTGGCGGGAGGGCCAGACCATGTGTCAGCTCTAGTCTCACTCCTTCTTAGGAAGGCGCCAGGATTCAGAAATGGGGACCCCACCCTGTGACCTTGCCTAGTCCCAGTCACCCCCCAGAGGCCCCACCTTCGGCACTGTAGTCCGGTCGAGTCCCCCCTTGTAATGGTTCACAGTGGGAACTAGACTGGAACCCAAGACTCGCCTGAAAAGAGCAATGTGGGCAACTTGGTTTAGAGCAGTGCTCCAGGGTGAGGTGACGGGGTCCTGGCACCGGGCAGGCGAGTGGGCTGCTGGGACAGAGTCCACAGACCGCCCTGTGCCAGGTGGACGCACCTCCTCGTGGCAGAGAAGCAGGGACAGCTGTGGGGATGGGGCGGCGCTTATAGTGGGCCGGGGGGGGGGGGTGCGCAGTCACAGGGAACAGTCGGGCCCTGAGCCCTGGGGTGAGAGAAGGGGGGCCCAGCACCAGGTGTCTGCCCCGTCCCTGCCAACCCCTCCCAGCCTCGTCTTCTCACCTGTGAACGCGCGATGGTGTCTGACAGCCCAAGAGGCCTTCCAGTCCCACAGGACCAGAGCACGAGGCCGCCGTGCCGTGGCCAGCCATCCAACACCTCTGCCTTTCCCCTGTTCCAGGTGTCCATGGAGCAGAGCGCGGCAGGTGGCCCCGAGAGCGTGAGGGTCTCCGGGTATGTACAGCGCACACCCTGCCCCACCCTGCCTCTCCTGGTCCAGCTCGGCTCCCTGGGCACACGCCAAGCTCTTGCCGTCAGAGGGCACAGCCACGAAGACGCGGGGGCCTCACGTCGCCCCACTTCGCCCTCCCTCTTGTGCTGGCCGGGGCCTGGAGCTGCCTGGGGAGTTCCGGCCTGCCCACACCTGCAAGCCCACCTGCACGAACTCATTCTGGAATGTCCTGTCCAGGGGTCGTGCCTTACGGTGGCCACATCGGCGAGAAGACAGCCCTTGGCGTCGGGAGCCATGGCTGTAGTGGCAGCGGCCCACGCGAAGCTCATTGCAGCGTTAGGAAACGCACTTCCAGCCCTCGGAGGTAGCAGCTGTGACCGGTCTCCTTCTTTAAGATTTCCCATGCCAAGACCAGGCCTTGTCCGTCTGCTCCAGGGGCCTCCTGGAACCCCCACCCAGCACCACTGAGCGCTATGGCCAGGGCTGCAGCCCCCGTGGAGCTGTCCAGAGCATTGGGGGGTGGGGAAGGCTAGCCCCTGGCCCTGCCCGGTGGCATTGGGCCTCACCAATCACTCCCACAACTGGCTCACCTCTGCCAATGGGGGCAGTCTCTGGGATGCAGATAACCTGACGCGCAGAGGCAATCGGAGGTTAACAGGTTTGCAGAGTCTGGCTAACAAGCTGGCTGATTAATTCCGAATGATCTCAGGGGGTTCCTTTATTTAGTGAGCACACACAGCCAGCCAGTGGCCTTGTGGTTAGGGTCCCGGGATACCACCTGGCCGATTGCACAGTCTGAGTCCTGGATCTGGGCTTGAAGACCACGCTGGGCATGTGTGTGTGCCCAAAATCCTGCAAGGAGGGAGAGGTGGAGGAGGTGGGATGGCTGTATGGTCATCCAGGGGTGCTCTCTTACTTCCCCTCTCTGTCACTCTCCAGTGAGTGCAGGCACCCTCTGCCAATAAAAAAGAAAAGCATGGGGATGTCCTTCCTGGACCCACTGTATGCCAGAGCTGCTCAGCTCTGCCCTGGGGAATGCTCTTGGGAAACGCTGGTAATGGCTTCAGTGAGGCCAGAGGGGATGGAGGCCTGCAGGGCTCGAGGAGGAGCAGGGCTTCATGTTCAAGGGCACACAGGAGTTCGCTGAGGGGAGAGGAGGAAGAGCAGGCCAGGTCCCAGGAACAGCTCTGAGCAGCATCACGCATCCGGAAGCGTGGGCAGCACCGCCGGACTTCCAGACAGAGTCTCAGGAGTCTGGGAAGGGGCTGGGCAGACAGGGTGCAGGCTCAGACGCAGGCCCACCGCAGTCACGCTGCCCTGTGAGGGAGGAGGGCCAGGGTCCTGAGTGCCCGATCCGTCTACGCAGCAGTTCCTGGGGACCCAGAGGGCACGGACCAGGAGTGGGTTGTCAGAACACCGCGATGCCAGTCCCACTTACTAAGAGCAGTGGCGTGTAGGAGCCCACTCCCACGCTGTCATGCATTGTCTTACACCTGAGAAAGAACTTGGAAACAAAACTCCGTTTTTGAGGGAAAAAAACATAAGCCGGTGCTCAGAGGTGCAAATGACCTTCCCAAGGTGGCCGTGGGATGAGTGGTTGCTGGGATTCGAACTCAGAATTTCCTTCCCAGTCCTCCCTCACTCTTAAACACTGCAGGTGCTGGCTTCCTACTGAGTGCAAGGCCTTGGCGGATGACGTGGTGGGGATCCAGCCAGAGAGGCAGGCGGAGCCCTGAGCATGTCCAGTGCTGGGCAGGCGACCCGGAGGGACCCGGCCTGGGGGCACAGGTGCAGATGTACTGACCGGGGTGCTGGAAGCCACGTGGCCAGGCTGCGTGCACACGCCCCGGATCCTGGCTGGCTGAAGGACAGGGAAGGGGATCCCTATGTAACAAGACCCTATAATAGGGCCTCCCCCTCTCTCATGTCCATGTGCGTGCGCACACATGCTATCATGGGATAAACGAAACGTAGATTCAGAAGTCTCCCCTGGGCAAAGGTTTGGG
Organism: Tupaia belangeri chinensis; assembly: GCF_000334495.1. Classification (NCBI taxonomy): domain Eukaryota; kingdom Metazoa; phylum Chordata; class Mammalia; order Scandentia; family Tupaiidae; genus Tupaia; species Tupaia belangeri. Next base: position 8,502,515 of record NW_006159501.1, read on the forward strand.
ATTTTAGACGGCCCATTTGGGGCCCCTCTGGCCCCAGGAAGGTTTGAGGTGGCATCTCTGTCCTGACAGCGTCCTTGTTTCTGGCCCACAGAGCCCCAGGCAGCAGTCCCAAGAGCCCCAGGAAGCATTCGCGCTCGTCTACGCCCATGCCGAGGAGGAGCTGATGGCGAGCATCGAGCGGGAGTACTGCCACTGAGCCCCAGCTGCCCGCAGCCCTGCCAGCGCCGTGCGCCAGGCCCGCCTCCCCGTGCAGTGGGGGCACCGGGCTGTGCAGGGTATCACCTCCACTTTCCAGGGCTCAACTCGGAGCTGAGCTGCCTCCGGGCAGGGAGTGGCTCATCCGCCTGCCACTCTGCTCCGTCTCAGGGGAGTCCATTGGGGAAGGGTTCTTCGGAGTCCATAATCCTCATGGTCATCACCCTCCGTGGTGGGGAGGGCTCACTAGGCACGAGTGACACACGTGGGCTTCTCCCAACATCTGCCCCACAGCACTTCCAGAAGCTTCCACTGCGGAGGGTGTCCCCAAGGTGGGCCCTCTGTTCTGCATCTAGGCAGGCGTGAGGCTGTGCATTTCTAACCAGCTCCCAGGCGAGGCCGGAAATGCCGGAGCCCCAGCCACGCTGTAAGTAGCAAGGATTTCCAGCCTAAGCTTCAGGCTCTCTGTGGTTCCTCCTTCCCCAGCACTGGGGGTGGGGGTGGGGGGCACCTGGAGCTCGCCTCCTGTCCCTGCAGTGGGTGTGATGGGGAAGGAGAGAGCACTGGGCTCCGGTCCCTGCTCCGGCATTAACTCGCAGTGGGACGCCAAGGTAGCCACTTCTCCCTGGGCTCAGTTTCCGTCTCTGGGAAGCCAGCCCTGGGCCTCCTTGAGGCCTACCCCATCCCTAACAGCCCCAGCTGGGGGTTCCACAGCTCCAGATGCCCTGCGGTGTCCCCGCAGGTGCAGAACAGCTCCGCCCCAGGGGACTGCGCTGGTGCTCCAGGTGTCCCCAGCAGGTACCTCCCTGATGACAGTGACGGGGACTTTTGTTCTTTTCCTACTGGGACAAGGTAGACAATCCCAGCAAGCAGGCCAGTGGAGCCTTCAAACGCTCCAGCTGACGGATGAGAAAACGTCACCGAGGCCGCCCTGTGACACAGGCAGGCAGCCCCCGGGAAGGCGCTGTCCAGCAGGGGAAGCCGGCTGTGACCTGCTGGCCCAGGTGGCTTACTGGGGGAAGCTCGGGTGGAGAGCAGCGGGTAATGGGAGGCCAGGAGGTGGGTTCCCCCTGCACGGCTGGCAAGGGCATCGATACCAAGGGACCGAGAAGGAGGGCAGCTTTTGCCGAGGCCGAGCAGGTCTCAGCCTCCTCCTGTTCGCCTGCCAGCGCGGCGGCCTCCGCGGCCATCCTCGGGTTCCTGAGAAGAGCTGGCAGCCCACACATCCTCAGAACAAGCCTCTCGGGAGCTGACAAATGGCCACTCGCACTGCCCCCAGACCCACAGGCCTGTCGCCGACACCAGCACTCGGCGCGTCCATGCACTTGTACTGACCCACCAGGGTGCCTTGATCAGCTGTTTGCAGTTGGAGACTCACTGCGTGGTCCGAGCGCGGAGCGAGGGGGCCTTTCTCTACCCTCCTGGGGTGCTCGGGACCTCAGCTGTGTCTGTGTAAGCCCAAACCCTTCCTCTGACGGGAAGATGAAAGCCATTACTATTTTAATAGCACAAATGTGTATTGTAAAAGAAGTAACATTTTATTTCTTACCCCCAGATGAATCAGGCTTTGAATTTAATGGTGTGTTTACAATTTCACACCACTGTGTCAAAATGGGACACATCAGCTGGCTTCCAAGGAAGAGATGACATCGCTGCACTTTTGGAGGAAAATTCGCAACATCTTAACGAGATCGAAGTGTTAGGAAAGTTAGTCCTGCAGTTGTTAAAGTCCATATGGCTGTCAGGGTGAAGTCTGAGAGGTCACCATGGCTGTTCTCACGACTTCCTTTATTTTTAAAAATCTGCCAAAGGATTGTGTGCATGCTGGAGAGAGTGGGGAGTAAGAGAGCACCCCTTCATGGGGCCAGGTCAGGGGGCCACAGTCCCTTCTCCACTTTTCTCTCCTTTGGGGATTTTGGGCATGCTCCCACACATGCCCGGTGGTTTTGTTTTTGAGAGGTTTTTGCTATAGGGCACGTGCGTGCACCAGAAAGACAGAGACAGACAGAAAGTGAGAAGTCACCCCTCAGGGGGATGGCCACACCGCAATCCCTTCTCCTCCATTCTCTTCTCAGGATCGTGGGCATGCACGCACATGTGCCGGCATGAGTTTGTCACCAGGTCTGGGACTTGAACTGCAGTCGACCACATGGGAGTCCAGTGACATAGCTATTATGCCATCCGGTGGTCCCCTCAGTGTGTTTTAAGCCACCAGGTCCAAGACTTGAAACACAAGGTCAATCGTGTGAAATCCAGCTACCTTAGCCACCAGGCCACAGGCTGGCGCAATTTTTCTTTTTGTTTTCTTTTTAAAAATTATTTATTTTATTTTTAAAAATTGCTATTAATTCGCCAGAAAGTGAGAAAGCAAGCCACCAGGTCTGGGACTGTAACCGCTGTCAGCCATGTGGGAGTTCAACACCTTAATCACCACGCCACCTGGTGGCCCCTACTTTTCATTTTTACTCCTTGGATTCAGAGGAAGTGTCTGAACAACTGCGGACCAGATAAAGCAGCACCCTGGGAGGGGAGAGTGCTGCCTAGGCTTCAAGAGGGACAGGCCAGGTTACCCTTTTGCATTATACGTGTGCTATCCCCAGGCTGGCCTTGTTGGCGTCGCCCAGGGCCATGCTGAGCCTGAGGCCCTGCTCTGGAGCCAGGTGAGGGGTCCACTCACCGACAGGTGGGAACATGACCAGAAGACAGGCAGAAGGGAAAACACCCCGAAGTCAAAAGCGATGATGTATTTCTGGAAAGGTCTGAGTGACCACAGTGTCTCCCGGCTTCTGTAATAGGAGTTCCTTTGAGATGTCATGAAGCCCTAGGAACTGAGAGATCCCTCTCCTCGGTGTGCGTGCATGCGTGTGTGTGTGTATGTGTTCTTGGGAAAGGCGTGCAGTCATGCCGTTGCCCTCCCCAGCCCGCTAGCTCCCCTGGAGCCCTGGCCCAGCCTGGGCAGGGACCTCCTTCCTCCCCTCGCTGCTGTCAGGCAGGCCCCTGCTCCCCGTGAGAGGAGCTTCTCTAAGACGTGCTGCTCTGATGGTCAGTCTTACAGCCTCTTCTTCAGGGGGCTGGCCAGACACCTGCTGCCGGCGGCCCGCCCTGGGGCCGGATGCTGGGGTTCACGGGTAGGGATGAAGTGCTCTCCGCACCGTGAGACTCCCTGACCCAGCGGCAGAGCCCCCTCGCACACGCACACGCTGTCTGGAGGGCCTCAGGCTGTTAGAGAAGAGTGGCATCATTAGGCAGGAGAAAGCTGCCCTCGGGAGAGAGGGTAAATGACAGCTCCAAAGGTGGTTCCGTCTAGGAAGGAGGCTCCCTAGCCCTTTTGGTGGTGATAGTCTGCACCCCCTGGGACAGATCATCCAGCTGGGCAGGGGCAGTCTTCCAGTCTGGGGAAGCCCTTCTCTAAGCATTAGGGAGGAAGCTGCCTTCTCTTTGGGGGGTGGACCCCTGGGAAAGCAAGGTGGCACTTGAAGTCCGAGGAGGTAGGCACCATCAGATCAGCACCCCCTCGTGGCTGGGCCCTTGGGATGTGGCCACACAGGGGGACAAGGCTGGAACCTGGGAAGAGGTGTGTGTGGGCACCGGTGGTCCTGAGGGGACCCGGATCCAACCAGGGCCGGGCCCGTGGCGTTATCGACAGCGACACCGTGTGCCGACCAGGAGGAGCACGGCAACCCTCGGGTCTGTTGGGCCATAGCCAGTCATCTATCAGGAAGAGTAGTGAGTACAGCCCGTGGTGGCTGGTTCACAACGCACGCCCTGTTGGGACGGTTTTCAGAACGCTCAGAGTATGGAGGACCAGGATTTCTTCTTGGCTCTGCACCAAGCGTGTGTGTCGTCAGATACAGGAAGGGAGGGAGGCAGGCAACCTGATTAGCCCAAGCTGTGGGCATTGCCAGGACCACGGCAGCATGGCACAGCCGCCACCTCAGCCAGCTGAAGAGGCAGAGTCCAGGATGGACGTAGCCCAGCTCAGTGGTGCAGCTGCTGCCCTCCCAGGACCACTGGCCTCCACCCAGTCCTGGGCTGCACAGCCAGGCCCTGCTCTGCTGTGGGAAGGATGAGCAGGCTGACCTGGCCTCTGGTCAGCCATCATCTGCAGCGAGGACCCCCAGCTCTGGACTCTGATGGCTAGTGCAAGGCTTTTCATTGCAGTGCCAATTCCCCTTGTGCCACGGGTACAAGGGTGGCACCTGTCCTTGCAAGACCTAAGACATTTCAGTTTTGCTATTGGGCACATACACTTCCCAGAAGAGAGGGAAAGTGAGAAGTCATCCCCCAGGGGGAAGGACACACTGCAGTACCTTTTCCTCCTTGGGATTTTGGGCACGCACGTACTCACACCTAGCGTGTTTTTCCAAGCTGCTAGGTCCAGGCCTTGAACCATGCAGTTGACTATGTGGGTCCAGCCACCTTGACCTCCACACCACCTGCTGGCCTCAGCCTGAGACTTTTCGTGTTTGGATTATCTTGTTTTGGTTCTCCCGTGCATGCCCTCTGACATCGGAAGAACTAGTGCTGAGAATGTGGGCACTATGAGTGAGGTTTTAAGCAAAAGAAGTCTGAAAAAGTGGACTGAAAGGTTTGCTTAATGTACTTCTGAGAAAGTCCACACTGGCAAAACTTGAGGATAAACATTCTCAATGAAAAAGAAAACAATCCCTAAACAAAGGGTCAGGTTGTAAGCAAAGGTTGTTAGAGCCAGAGAGTAGTCAAGAACCTGGGTGACAATGAAGGAGAGTAGACAGGCTTGTGGCTGCCATCCAGATGAGAGGTTTCGTCAGACTTCCCGGGTGAAATGCTGAAGGCAAAGCATCATCATTTACCAGCCTGTGTGCCTACGTGCACACGCCCACAGCCTTGAGTGACAGAACCACACCACAACTCTCCCCACCACCTCTGGACTCTTCACTTTTGAGGCACACAGCCACGGCCCTCCTGAGGGGCCAGGTGATGCCTGCCTCACCCCATAGGCTGTTTGAGGAGGGGCTCAGGAGCTAGAAGCCAATGGCTCACTCAGCCCTGCTGTGGACATCCCTAAACTAGCTTATAGGATCCAGACTTCACAGTCAACCTTAGGACTAATATGAGAAGGTGCTAGAGAAGAGCAGAGAACAGACTAACAGACATGGCGGAGATTTGGGGCCTGTAGGTTTGGGCCAGTGTTGCCAGTGGATGAGGCACTAAGAGTGGGTGCTGGGGGGCAATCCCAAGATGAAGTACTTAGCACTTAGCATCCAGGAGCAGGGGCTCCCCAGGGCCAAGTGGGCCTCTGAGTTGCCTCTGCCTCCCCCAAAGCAGTCTTCATGCAGTTACAAAGGCTGGGCTGCCTCCATGGGAGGCCCCCGGCAGGGCCACCCAAAGCGAGCGGAGCTCCACACAGACCCTGGTGCACTGGCTTCACTCCCCCAGGCCCAATACCCTCCCGTCACTCCCTTACAAGTGTTCAGGGGAGTTTCATCCAGTGCATGTCCTGTAGGCAAATCTGTCCAAGGGAAACCCACACGAGACACTGTCACTTGCAGACACTGAACTACTGGTCAGAGCAAACCAGCATGCAGCTGGTTCTCAGCATGGGGAGCGCCTGGTTGACCTCAAGTTGTGGTGACTTCAGCTCCCACTTGGAGAGAGATGGAGGGCCCGCTAAGGCTGTTAAGACAGAGTGTTGTGGCCTGCCTTCTCAACTGTTACTGTGGTTGTTGAGCAGACTGAGGGCGGCCCGGGCAGGAGCGGGATGGGCCAGTAATAATTCAGGAGACACAGGGGAGGCTTGGACCAAGTAACCTACATGGGCATAGTGAGAAGCGGGCAGAAGTGCCAGAATTGTGACACTTTGGATGTGCAATGTGAAGAGCTGAGGGTGGTGATGAGGAGGTTGGTCATTTTGAGATGCAGATTCAACACTATGTTAAGTAGATACATGGATACAGGAGTCTGAAGATCAGGAAAGAGATGGAGGGAGAGATGTACTCAGGGATCTTTATGGTTGCCATTTTTCTTTAAGTCACAGGGTGGGGAGAGCCAGGAGAGTGGACACTGTGAGAATGAGCCTAGGGCTCACCTGCATCAGGTCAGGGGAATGGGCAGTGAAACAGCCTGGGGCTCACCAACATGGGGAGGGAGTCAAGGGAGTGGGCAGTATCGGCTGGGAGAAAGGAGCTGGGGGCTTTCAGGGGGTGTTGTCAGCTATGCCCCAGGCAGCTGCAGCCAGCGACCCTGAGAACAGAGCACAAGAAAGTCCCTGGCAACATCCAGAGCTCCTCCCGGGAGTGC
>NW_006159501.1:8509556-8516728 GCF_000334495.1 Tupaia belangeri chinensis
GCATAGTGAGAAGCGGGCAGAAGTGCCCAGAATTGTGACACTTTGGATGTGCAATGTGAAGAGCTGAGGGTGGTGATGAGGAGGTTGGTCATTTTGAGATGCAGATTCAACACTATGTTAAGTAGATACATGGATACAGGAGTCTGAAGATCAGGAAAGAGATGGAGGGAGAGATGTACTCAGGGATCTTTATGGTTGCCATTTTTCTTTAAGTCACAGGGTGGGGAGAGCCAGGAGAGTGGACACTGTGAGAATGAGCCTAGGGCTCACCTGCATCAGGTCAGGGGAATGGGCAGTGAAACAGCCTGGGGCTCACCAACATGGGGAGGGAGTCAAGGGAGTGGGCAGTATTGGCTGGGAGAACAGGAGCTGGGGGCTTTCAGGGGTGTTGTCAGCTATGCCCCAGGCAGCTGCAGCCAGCGACCCTGAGAACAGAGCACAAGAAAGTCCCTGGCAACATCCAGAGCTCCTCCAGGGTGTGCGGGTGCACAGCCCCAGCCAGTGCAGGTGCAAGGTGGGGACAGAGAAAGCAGAGGCCAGGCGAGCACAAGTGCCCTATGGCAAAAACCTCTATAAAAAAAGACTGGCTCATGCTGTATGTTTTAACCTGGGCTAGGGGTGAAGGGAGGTAGCAAAGAGGCTTCCAAGCAGCTACTTAAGCCCACCTCTGTGGGTTACCCCTGGCATGGGACGAGCAGGAGCACCAAGTCACCCAGCACACGGGTCTTGTCCTTGTAGGCCTAGGTCCACCAGAGTGGCCTCCGTACAGACAACTCCTTTACACGTTTTCAGGAAGATCTCTCCAAGGAATCTAAAGAAACAGAAAATGAAACCCCAAGGAAAAAAGAGGTCAGAGTGGGTCAATACACAGTGAATTTTATAGACTTCCAAAAGCCACCAGGAATATTTAAGTCACTGGGTACAGTTAAATGAAACAGGACACAACTCCAGCTTGCAAATCAAAAGTTTTATATGATTCAAACAAAAAAGTTACATTATACACACTTAAATAATAAGTCAAAGTCTGTTACATAAAACATAATTATGACACATTTAAAATTTTATTATTGAAACTACTTAAAAGGCTCAAAGTCAAAAAGATCAAGCAAAATTGCTCAGGCAATAAAGTGCACTAGGGGAACCTGCCTCCTTATGCTCTGCCTCCAACACCCAGAGCCGTCAGCCAAGAGTCTCTACACAGACAACCAACAAGGGTTCTGCCTCTCAGGAGTACTTTTCAGACAGAAACTGTTTCCCAACTTACAGTCTTTCAATAGACAGACAAAAGGGAGGGGTCTTTTACAGAGGGAATTTCTAACTCTAACCGGGCAATGAGTGCACAACAAAACCAGGCTTGACGCACCTATTCTGTAGAAACAAGACTGCTCAGAGAACAAAGTCCTGTGTGACAAGCAGCCAAATACTCTTTATGTTATCCACCAGGACACTAGCAGGACTAACATTACGCTGCATGGCATAATTAAGAAAAATATCTGAATTTGATGCCATTTACTGCATACACATAGTCAAAACTATATGCTGATGAGCAGGAGAACAATGGCAGTGGTGGGGAGAGCATGAGCTATGTACAGTCGGGGTTCTCCTGCAACTGTATGATGTCTCATGACCACAGAACACTCAACTATGGGTGTCCAAAAGGTGAAACCTGAAATACATACACACATACACAAACAGTAGTTGATGCTACATGGCAACTTACTGGGTATCAAGTTACATACTATGAATGAACAAGGTGAGGGTTAAGAATATATGAACACGAAACCTAATTTTATTTGATTATTCAGGATTTCACCTTACCATCATTTTCATAAAAGTAAACACCAATAACTAAAAGACGAAATAAAAATCTAGATATGTATACACAATAAAAAAAATTACCAGGCTATCAAACTGGTACCACATTCCACATGTTCTTATATTTATTTTGCTGCTTGAATTTCCTACGTTTAACAGAAAATCGGTCTCAGTGGCTTCCTGGATGCAGGTGGCCATGGTCTCCTGTACATCTAGCATACGTGCTCACATAGCTTAAACGTGATGTCCACGGTCTATTTTTCTAAGTAACTACAAAAAGCCCCATTTCAAGTAATTTTCTGTTTGATGAAAATTATTTCCTTCCAACTAAAGTCTTTACTATGCAATAAAGAAATCAAAACCTGGGGCTGACTGACCGCACAAGCACCTCACTTCGGATAAGCTATACTTTGGTGGGAAGTTCATCTTACCAACACACATTTCCTTTTTCTTTGCAAAGTTAATCTACCCACAATACAGTATGGATAAGGCCACATCAAAAAAGACGACAACTGACAAGGCGGCTGGGTTTGAACATTTACATGATCTTTTCTGGTGTTACAGGTACCAACAGGAGGCTGAATGGCTTGCTTTCAGCAGAGCAATGGCCCAATAGACAATAAGACACAGGGACACTCAGCCCCTGCAGCAGCTCCAGTGGCTTTAGCTACCCTCTAGGGTATATCCTTCACAAGTCGCATCATAGGTGACTAGTTCTAGTCAAATGAAATATTAGTCCATGGGCTACGCTACGGAAATGGCTGCCCACAGTTACCCTTAAAAATGTTATGAGAAGGCTGATAATAACATTTTTTTCCCTTTTCTGTAAGAGGCCCTCATTCAATCAATTTTGATTCTAAAACATCCTTAGATCTACAAGGCCTGATAACAAGGATTTGTTTTCTGGCTGACTAATGTGCCAAGTTTTCTAAAAGCAGGGTCATTATAAAACTTTGTTATTAAACAGTGAAAAGAAGGCTGTAAAATAATCTAGCTAGAAATTGGTGATGTGAGCACCAATAAAAATATTTTTATAAAAAATAGTATAAAATTAGTACCCTGTCTCATTGCTACAAAACATGAATAGAAAGACTGTAAAAATTCAGATTTTGTAAACTTTATTGCCGAAATGTGTTTGAATGCTGGTGATTTAGATTATCAAATTTTTCTCCATTTCCTTAAAAAAAAAAAGAAAAAAACTTCTGGAACTACAAAATATATTTAACAGGGTCCCAACTAGGAAAGAAAAGTTAACATACTTTCATCAGAACCAACTACCCCAGCGTTTCCCAAGTCCAATTTTCTTTTAGAGAAGAACCTGCCCATTCTATCCCTGAAAAACTCCCTGGGTGACACCCTTGCCGGCCTTTCAGGCAGAGGCCGGCATGGTCACAAGTGGGCTCCCTGGGCTCTCTGCTGAGGCGATCCTGTTCAGTTTGCCAACCTCTGCCTGCCAGCCTGGGATCTTCTTTGCAGTCATGTGGCGCCGGGCGTGCTTCGTCAGGTGGTCACTGCGCATGAACCGCCGATCACATATCGGGCATACAAACTTCTTCTCCCCTGTGTGAGTCCTGCGGTGGCGAGACAGTTCATCTGAACGAGCAAATCTCTTATCACAGCCGTCCCAGCTGCAGCTGAAAGGCTTCTCTCCTAACAGGTAAGGAAACATACCGTAGAAAAAGTAAATAAGCAACACTATAGCAGAGATTAATGCACGTTGTTTTAGAAGTGTATTCACTAAAATTTCAGGAGATAACATATCCTGGTGTGATATGTTATCTGGGTGATTCAGAAGTAGAGAAATCCACCAAAATGCATTTCTTCCCAATATACCTAAGATGTAATATGTCAGGGTCCAAGACATCAAGCTAATCTAATAAACTAATCAAATATTTCAAAAAATATGCAAGTTTAAATAAATCTACTATTACAACTTGGCAGATAAGAAAGTCTCCTGAGCCCTTGGGAGTTTTTATAATAGCAGAAGCATCTTGAAACCCCTCTCTCTAGCAGGCTGTGACATATACCACATGTGTGATCACTGAATTGCTCAACATTCTTAACATGCTGTCATGTGATTTATGGTGTGTCTTCCCATGGACTTAGGAAACTTATCTAGTTCATCCATCCTTGCACAGTTAAGCCCCTGGAATAGCCCTACAATACAGCAGGTAGGAAATAAATGGTTTGGAGTAAATGACTGTTTCTCATTAAAAACTCCATTTGAATGTTTACAAAATAGCACAAGAAGGGGATTCCTGAGAAGCTTCATAGTTTTTCAAACTGTACTTTGGGAAACATGAGAGGAGCTTGTTCGGAACACGTACTGATGTCATTCTGCCAGTCCTTCTACTAAGGGAGGTTCACTGAAAAAAACAGTTAAAACTTCACCTACTCTGGAATCTGAGCTTTGGCGTGAGCTGAAGTTCACCCAGCTAGTCCCAGCAAAAAGCAGAGTTCACCTAGTCACTGAGCTTGTTCAAGAATGCAGAGCAGGTCAACTCCCTTGGAAGCACCACTTCCTTCTGAGGCAGCCACCACGCTCACTATGCCATGCTGACATCAACCCTCGTTTACTAGTGTCAGCTCTTCTGTCAGACACCAGGAACTATTACTCAAGTAATACACAAGTAACTAAAAAAAAAAAAACACACAAAGGAAAATGTGAGACATGTGATAACACACTAGTGTCAGAGGAAAGAAGGAAGATCAGGAAACATTCTATCAACTGATTTTGGGAAGGCCCTACAGGTTTTTTGGTAAGAAGAATGAGCAGAGGATGAAAGATAGAAACTGGAGAGAGATCAAGGGAGGCTGTATTTTTTTTTTTTGGAGAGGTTTTTGCTATAGGGCGCGTGTACTCGCCAGACAGAGAGAGACAGACAGAAAGCGAGAAATCACCCCCCGGGGGGAATGGCCACACCGCAATCCCTTCTCCTCCATTTTCCTCTCGGGATCTTGGGCACACACGCACATGCGCCCGGCGTGAGTTTAAGCCACCGGGTTCGGGACTCGAACCGCGGTTGACTATGTGGGAGTCCAGCAACATAGCCATTACGCTAACTGCTGGTCCCAAGGGAGGCTGTTTTCACATAGGTAGAGAAGCAAGTACATCATTGGTCAGGTTTAGGGCCTTCTCCCCAAATCAGACAGCCACTCTGCAGGGTGGAGGATACTTGAGCTCCTTCTGTAACACAGAAATACCAGACTGAACTGCAAGCATGACCCCTGCATCAGCACTTTACTGTCCTCGTGAGAAACTGCCCTATCTTAAACGCATTTGGGAACAGGTGCAGTAGTAACCCCTGCAGCTCAGCCTTTCCTATGTAATATTCCACGATCAAGACATTCTATGGAAAGAGGCATTGCATGGTCAAGAGTTTAAGAAACACTTTTTTTTGTTTTAAAGAATTATTTTATTTTTTTAATTTGACCAGAGAGGGACAGAAAGAGAAAGTGAGAAAACAAACCACCAGGTCTGGGACTCAAACTGCAGTCAGCCATGTGGAAGTCCAGCACCCTTAACCACCACGCCACCTGCCAGCTCCAGAAAAAAACACCTACTTTTTCTTTTTAGTTTCTTGCCATAGAGCTGTGTGCTTGGCAGAGACAGATAGTGAGAGAGGAAGTAAGAAATCATCCCCTGGGGCGGATGGTCACACCATACTCCCTTCTCCTCCATCCTCCTCCCGGGATTTTGGGCACACTCGCACATGTGCCTGAGTGATTTTCAAGCTGCCAGGTCTGGGACTCAAACCATGGTCAGCCAAGTGGGGGTCCAGCACCTTAACCACCACACCCCTACTGGCACCAAGAAACACATCTTTATTACTGCCTCTGACCTGTTAAGGTACTCATATGTAAGCATGGGTTTGAATCTCTGAAAGGAGAGCTTAACAAGCAAACTATTTAATCACAGGACCCTTAAGAAATAAAATAAGGGGCCAGCTTGTGGTGTAGTGGTTGCGATGCTAGATCCCACATGGCCAACCACAGTCTGAGTCCCAGACCTGGGAAGGTGGTATCTCACTTTCCCTCTGTCTCACTCGAGTGTACATGCCCTATGGCAAAAACCTTAGAAAAACAAACAAAAACCCAACAGAACTCAAATTCCCAGAGCGAAAGCTTCACGCAACACCTGAGAGGTGTGCCCTAATCTACTAAAATGACCCTTTACCAGACAACACACAAGACCTCTGCTAGAAAGCACGGAAACCAGCAGTCCCATGGCGTCGTCTAAACGTAAACTCTAATGAAAGCATAAAACTCAGTTTCTTACCTGCACTAAGCATAGTTCAAGTGTGTGGAACCTTTCCACCATCACAGAAGGTTTTACTATACAAAGCTGACTAGAAGACAGAGAGATCACTAGGTCATTATAGTTTCTTTTTCTTTGGGGAGGGGGAGGTTTTTACTATAGGGTGCGTGCACTCACCAGAAAAAGAGAAAGAAGTCACCCCCCACCCCCAGGGGGGATGGCCACACGGCAACCCCTTCTCTCTATTCTCCTCTCGGGATCTTGGGCACGCACACACATGTGCCTGGCATGACTTTAAGCCACTGGGTCCAGGATTCGAACTGCAGATGACTGCATGGGAGTCCAGCGCCAACTGCTGGTCCTTCATTCTAGTTTCTTGTATAGTACCTCTTCAATCAAAAAGTGTATGTTCTCAGGACCAGTAGATGGTGTAACAGTTACATCACTGGATTCTGCACGGCAGACTGTGGTTCAATTCATGGAACCAGTGGCTTGAAAGTCACACCAGACACATGTGCATACATGCCCAAGATTCCAAGAGAATAGTGGAAGAGAAGGGATTGCAGTGTGGCCATCTCCCCAGGGGAGGTGATTTCTTGCTGTCTCTGTCTCTCTGGTGTGCACAAATCCTACAGCAAAAATCTCTTTAAAAAAAAAAAAAAAGTCAGGGCCAGCAGGTGGTGTGTTGGTTAAAGGCCCTGGACTCCCATGTGGCTGACAATAGTTTGAGTTCCCAACCTGGTAGCTTGCTCTCTCACTTCTGTCTCTCGCTCTGTCCAGCTCTGTCAAATTAAAATAAATAAAGTTTTGGGACCAGCAGGTGGCACAGTCGTTGAGGTGCTGGACACTTCCACATGGCCGACAACAGTTCGAGTCCTGGACCTGGTGGCTTGCTTTTTCACTTTCCTCTCTCTCTCTCTCTCTCTCTGTGTCTCTCTCTGGTCAAATTAAAATGAAGGAATGAATGAATGAATAAATAAATCTCTTTAAAAAATAAATAAATAGGGAACCAGCAGCTAGCATAATGGCTATGTTGCTGGACTCCCACGAAGTCGACCGCAGTTCATGTCCCGGACCCAGTGGCTTAAAACTCACGCCA
>NW_006159501.1:8516745-8521957 GCF_000334495.1 Tupaia belangeri chinensis
GGGACCCCAGAAATAACACCCGAAGCTTACAGCCAACAGATTTATTTATTTATTTTTTTTGGAGAGGTTTTCGCTATAGGGCACGTGCGCCTGCCAGACAGACAGACAGAGACATAGAGACAGAAAGCTAGAAATCACCCCCCAGGATGGATGGTCACACCGCAATCCCCTCTCCTCTCGGGATCTTGGGCACGCACGCACACATGCCCGGCGTGCGTTTTAAGCCACCGGGTCCAGGACGCGAACTGCGGTCGACTACGTGGGAGTCCAGCGACACAGCCATTACACTAACTGCTGGTTCCCGAGGAACCTATATTCTTTAAAATATTCTAAAATTTGAACTTTCTTATACTTTGGATATATCCTTCCCCCAGTAAACATAAGCTGCACTAAAAAACAACAACAACAAAAAGTTAATTGCCAGAGGGCACACACACTCACCAGAGGCAGAGAAAGAGAGAGGGAAAACCCCGACAATGGCACGTAGTCACACAATCCCTTCTCCATTTCTCCATCATGTTGGGATTCTAGGCACAGACACACATATATGCTCAGTGTGTTCTTCAAGCTGCTGGGATTGAGATTTGAGTTGTATGGCTGGCCATGTGGGGTCTGGCTCTCTTACCACTAGGCCACAGGCTGGCTCAATAAATGTTACATTTTTAAATTTATTTATTTATTTTATGTTTTTGTCATAGGGTACATATATTCACCAGAGAGTGAGAGAGAGAGAAGGAAAGTGAGAAGTCACCCTCCCAGAGTGATGGGGGTGATGGCCTCACTGCAATCCCTTTTCCGTTCTTTTCAGGATTTTGGGCATGCATGCACATGTGCCTGGCATGCTTTTCAAGCTGCTGGGTCCAGGACTTGAACTGCAGTGGGAGTCCAGCATCTTAATCACCATGCTACCTGCTGACCTCCCAATAAAATGCTCTAAATGTGAATATACATTCTATATACAAAGAGAACATGAGATATCTACTACAATGTGAAAAGAAGACAACCCTGAGTGTCACTGTAAGAACTACCAAGTGACCATAATCAAAACTGTACTATTTTATCTACAAGGTGAGCTGCCAGCATTCTATGTTTAAAAAAAACCAAAAAACAAAAAACAAAAAACACTGACAGGAGCGCTAATGAGAACCCCAGTCCCTCCAAGATCATGAGAGGATTTTCCAAAACCAAAAAAGCACAGTCAGGCTCCAACCATCTCCACTGGTTCTCATGCCTCCCTCCCACTCAAAAGTGTGTCTAACTAAAGGGTCTGATGTTCCCAATGCGCTCTATACTGACCTGTGTGAGTGCGAAGATGAGCCTTAAGGTGGGAACTTTTGAAGTAGGTCTTCCGGCAGCCTGGGAAGTTGCAAACATAGTTTCGCCTTCGGGAAAAGTCTACCTGAGGTGCACAATTTTGGCTGGAGGCAATGAACACTGGAGCAGGAGCAAGGGGTAATAACTTGGTATTCCCGACAGCCATGACACTCGAGCAGATGGCAGGCTGGGGGAGGGCTCCTTGGGGAAGGACCAGCATCACAGTTCCCTGAGGCACAGGTGGTCCCATAAACACAGGCTGGGGCACTGGGGCAGCTTGGGGTAGGATGGGTCTGACATTCCCTACAGACAATTGAGGTGTGGGCTTCAAAAAAGCTGATAACATGCCACTTTGTCCAGTTGCAGGGACCATTTGGCAAAAGACAGGAGGACTGGAGACAGGGACAGAAATCAAAGGGGTGGTTTTCCTTGGTAAGTCATTTTCGAAATTCTTTGGTGAGCTGGTTTGAACTGCAACAGGACAGCCTACCTGCTGGCCTTTGTCAATAGGGAGCAGACCACCAGATGTGTGCAAGCAAGGCTGACATGACACCAAGTTAGTGCTGAATAAGTTGTCTGCCAGGCGTGTGTCCTGAAAAGCTTCAAAATGTCCTAGAAACTGTGCTTGTTTTTCTCTGGTGTCAGAAAGTTGCTGTTCTTGAGTCAGCATGGTAGGAAAGCAGGCAGAAGCAGGATGCTCCCCCGTGTGGCGGATCACACTGGTTACCATGGCCTTACAGGAAGGGCCATAGGCTGGCTCCAGTGCCTCTGGCTTCAAACCTGCCAAGTCCCTTTCCGTCCTCCTGCTCAGCACTCTGGCTGCCACAGTAGATGGGGGGATGGCCATGACTGTGCACACTCTGGAGTGAGTCGCTTGGGAAGTAAGAGGTGTCCCTGTTGATGGCTCCATGAGATCAGGGCTCTGAGGGAGAGTTATGCACTTAAAAAAAAAAAAAAAAAAAAAGACCAGGTGAAAGGTTGTTTCTGATTAATTTTTAAAAATAATGTCTTAAAGAATTATTTTATTTAGTTTCATTTATAGATTTTATTTTGACCACAGAGGGATGGGGGGAGGGAGGGAGTGAGAAAGCAAGATGCCAGGTCCAGGACTCGAATGGTGGTTGTCCATATGGGAGTCCAGTGCCCTTAACCACCACACCACCTGCCAGCCCCATGTTTTTGCTTAAATTTTAAAAGAAACGTACTTGATCACATTGACCCCAGTGCTGTTAAAAGCAACATCTAGAGGACACTGTCCAATCCTGCTCTGAAAGCCCCAGGGAGCTTCAAGGTCACACAAGGAATTGACTTGCCCAGCTCTCTCCCCTGTGTGGATTTCCCTCAAACCCAATGCACATGCTCTGCTGTAAGCAATGGCAGTGCCTGCTCCTGGACTTACACAACTACTGAAAGGAGCGATTTGAGAATCAGGACTATGGTGAGGAAACAGACATATATTTCAAAACAAGAGCTTTTCACAGTAATTTTAGATTCTTAAAAATCACAGCAGTGATAATTTAATAAACACCTCCCAGATCAGATAAAACTGACTAGAGGGGACAGCAGGCGGTATAGTAGTTAAGGCAGCTAGACTCCCACATAGCTAACTGCAGCTCAAGTCCCAGACCTGGTGCCTTGCTTTCATACTTCCTTCTGTCTCTCTCTCTGCTCAATTTCAAATAGATAAATAAAACAATGAATAAAATTAAAATAGTTCTTAAAAAGAAAAAACCTGACTAGAATGATCCCCCCACAAAAGGCAACAACCCAGTCAATGATTCAGCCAGAACCAAACTTCTCTGCACTGACCCAACAACTCCCACTTACTCTGGTCACCCTACAGAAGCACCAAATGCTGAGGAACTCTGTAAGGGCTCCTAGCAGCCAAGTCTACTGCTTCTCCATGCCTCCACCATTCTGTGTCCCTCCTCATCCTGCTCCACTCTTCCAGTGCAAGCTTTCTGCTCAGGACAATTGCCCTGCAATTTCCACTTTTGCTAGCAACCTACAAGCTCTCAATTTTTAAAAAAATTTTTGAGAGAATTTTGCTATAGGATGTGTGTGCTTGCCAGATACAGAAAGTGAGAAATCACCCCTTGGGGTGATGGCCATGCCACAATCCTTCACCACTATTCTCCTCTCAGGATTTTGAGCATGCATGCACACATACCTGGTGAGTTTTAAGTTGCTTGGCTTGGAAATCAAACCATGGTCAACTACGTGGGAAATCAGCAACATGAACATTATGCCATCTGCTGGTTCTAGCTCTCAAATTTTCTAAGCTAAAATGCAGTTGTTCAAAAGCAAAAAAACAGGGATTTACTGACCCAAGTCACACAAGTAATACCTTGGCCCCACAGGAAGGCAATGGTGCAAGTACTCCAACTCAATTAAGGCTGTCTGATGTCAAAGCAGAGCTTTCTCCAGTATCACATACAAATCCTCATGTGGGGCTGGGCACTGGGAGAACCTAAGCCCCCAATCTGAGTAAATTACTTTCTCATGCCAATTTGTTGTTTTCATCCTATTGTTATTAAATATGTGGCTGGCAAGCTATGATCCATCAATAGAAAGGATCACTTTCTCAAAAGCTGAGGAAGAGCTCTCACTCCTTCAGACTTGCACAAGAAGAGGGGACCCAGATAGCTTGCTAGCATGCCAGTGGTTCTCCCCAAGAGTTCTTCAACATATTTACTTAAGTTACTCTGCTCATTTCACAAAAATGTTCCTTTCCTCCCACTTCCTCTTACCAGAGTAGAAAAAGAGTGGAAGTCCTTTGGTTGCTCAGGTGTAGCTGTGTCCATATGCACTGTGGTGGTGACATCCCCAGAGTCAGAGACAGGTGTGAGGGGTCTTATCTTTAATAGGTCACCTTTCTGAGATCTTTGACCCCAGGAACTCATGCAAACAAGCGCCTCAACAGCTTCCATGTCTGTCTGTTCCAAGATACTACACGTAGACCTTTCACTGTCATGTCGCTTCCTCTCCAAGATTGATTCACATATGTCCATGATGCCAACCTAAAAAGGCAACACAACAGCTTCTCAGTCCAGGGGAGAAATAAAAAAGGTAATCCCTGATGGGAATAAAGATATGCAAACCAGGAGCTCATATTATATTAATACACATGCAATACTCACATGCAATAAGCCCTGTGTTCTAGTAAAAGACTTTTCTAATTTAAGAGTTTTTTCCTATAGGGTACATGTACTTGCCGGAGAGACAGAGAGATGGGGAGCAAGAAATCATCCCCCAGGGAGGATAGCCATGCTGTAATCCCTTCTCCTCTGTTTTCCTCTACAGATTTTGGGCACACAACCACCCAATGTGTTTTGTAGGCTGCCAGGCCCAGAACTCCAACCACGTTGACTATGTGGGAGTTCAGTAACATAACCATTATGCTATCTGCTGGTCCCAGTAAAAGATATTTTAACGTAGTACTACAGACAACTCCACTTTGAAGCAACATTCTAAAAACTAGACTTAGAAGGCAAGTAGTTTTCACCAAAACCATGACTCTCAAAAAAGGTAACTAAGTTCATGTTTTTCTTCAGTAAATGATTAATAAGACTCCAGAGGTGTAGGCCCAAGCGGCTGAAGTGCAGCCTCACAAAGAGAGGATGAACCAAAACCAAGTTCCTCTAATAGATCTGCTGGCCTGTGAGGTCCACTTGATGCTGGCCAGCCACCCTGGCCCATCCCTGCAGCCTGCCCCCTCTGTTGGCAAAGCCACCAGAGTAATGTCCCTGTAGATGCGTTTTTGGAAACTCTAAGCATTCACTCTAGCCCTCTCGTCAGGACACCTCCACAGCACAATTTCCTGGTGGACTCTGTGAGCTCCATGCTCGAGAACCCACAATGGTGTAACCAGAGATTTTGTTACTGCACTAAAGCAGGA
>NW_006159501.1:8521988-8522344 GCF_000334495.1 Tupaia belangeri chinensis
ATGAAAGGAAAGCCTGTAAGATCTGCCACAGCCCAGGAGAGAGATCTCTTTCCATGTGTCATGCTGTCTCTAAGCAGGAAGAGGGAAGAGAAGCAACTGGAATTAACTAATTTCTTCCAAAAGAAAACTTTAAAACGTACAGGTTACACATTTCCACTCAGTTCGCCTAAGAATGTCTGCCCAGGGGTCCCTCAGAGACGACAGGTAAACAGAACGCCTTTGCAATGCCACTCGGACTGGCTTGTCACCGCTTCTCTAAACCAACCTCTTCCTCTCTCCTCTGAAAGGACCTCACAGGGCTCTGAGCCCCTCAGGCTGGAAGGGCCAGCCGGTGGCTCAGCCCCGGCCCCCGCGCC
>NW_006159501.1:8525976-8537520 GCF_000334495.1 Tupaia belangeri chinensis
GAATCCATCCTGCAGCGGGTACCCGCCCGGAGGCCCCGAGCCGGTTTTTGTTTGCTTATTTTTAGTTTCTTTAACTACAGGTTTGAAAACTGTCTGACTCTGGATGATATTCTTGCATCTGGTACTTCCCCCAGGCAGCCAGAGCGGAGCCTCTCAGTTTGCTTCTTGCGCTCCCGCCCCTCCCCAGGTTGGGCCACAGTTAGCCACTGTGTTAGTGGGAGGAGGAACGGCCAAGATGGTAATCACCTGAAAGGTGCCTGGTGAAACCCACACACTGTCCCCAGGCCCCATGGAAACGCCACCCTGCCTGGAAAGCCCTCAGGTCTGCCTGAAAGACCTAGCCAGGTGGCCATGGCACTCCCCCCCCCCATACTCAGCTTCCCTGGGTGTGGTTATCCACTTCTGCAGCTCCAGGCTCTTGGAGAGCAAGAGTCCTGCAGTATTTATCCCCACGAACACCCTTTGGCTTGTCCAGGGAGCCCCCACTTGTTGGCTCCTGATAGAAGTTGTCGCAGTGCGAGGTGCAGAGGCGGTGATGCCCCAAAGACAGGCCACATGGGAGGTCCTGGCCCACCTACCCTGAAGTCCTGGCTCTGTGATGCACACCCGTAGGCCTAGATACACTGGAGGGTCCTGACATAGGACAGCCTGTCTTTAAAAGAAGAAAAGCTCTAAACAAGTAGACAAGATCCCTGTACCACGGGCCTGTGCTGACAGAGAAAGGAACCGGCCCGACTCGGACTCACAGGAGCAGGCAGAGGCAGCCCCTCATGCAGATAGCCAGTGAGAGGGGGCGCAGGCTCCTTGGACTCATGGGCCCACTCCGGTTGGGCAGAGGCGCGAGCAGGAATAGAGGGCGCTCCTGAAGACAACAGGAAGGCTGTGTGAAGCGGAAGTTACTGGGGGCTCGCAGGTGGTGTGTTGGTTAAGATGCTGGACCCCCACGTGGTTGATCTCCATTCAAGTTCCAGACCTGGCACCTTGAAAGTCATGTTAGGTAGCGTGATTACCTGTTCTGGTGGAGACGTGGGGAGTCCCTGAGAGGGGCAGAGGCTTTGACTTGGCTGCTGTGGTTCTGTGATCTCCTACCTTCTACCTGGCCTCCCGAGTGTCCGCTCCTGCCCCACAGCCCATTCCCTACCCCGCATCCTGAGGGCCTGTTAAACCTCTCAGTAGCTCCCGCTGTTCTTGGAACAATGTCCCCTCTGGCAGCTGTGACCTGTGAGCTCTGCTGGGGGTCTGGGCCCTCCAGCTCCAGCCTCCTTTGCCCTTGCTGTACTGTCTTGGCTCTCTGAGCAAGGCCTCCTCTTCCTCACTCGTCACAGTGCCCCGTGCGGTCTCCAGGGCCTCACGTTTGCTGTCCCCTGGTCTGCTTTCCCCAGACATGTCCTCTGAGCTTCTCCTTGACCCCAGAAGGGCCGCCGCCAGTACACCTCCCTCTCCTGTCGTCTTATTTCCTCCGTGACCTTTTCATGCTTGGTAACTTTCCTTTTTCTTCGGTGGTTCTTGTCTGTCTTCCACCAGGAGGGGCCTCCCCAGGCCAGGGAGCTCGGCCATTTAATCTGCACACGCACCCAGGACCAGCGACATTGGTCAAATGAGTGAGCGAAGGCTGGTACCTGTCAGCCAGCCGCGTGGACTCCCACGGGCACCTTTAGTCAGAGGTGCATATCCCCCCAAATCTGGACTGTCACCCCTGCCAAGGGCACCCCAGACCCCCGTTCCATCATCTAGAAACCTAAGACCACCTCTGACTCCCTGTCCCGCACACAGTTCTTTTGTCAGTGGTGCCCTCGTTCCGCCTAAACACCTCTCCCGCTGTCTCCCCTGCCCCAGCCTTTGTCCAGCCCATCCCACCTCACCTGAATCGCTGCCACGGTGCCTGCGATCAGCCCCTCACCTCACTGCCAGACTCACCTCGGGAAGTGGTGATGTGCCGAGCCCATAAACCCTCAGCTGGGATCCAAGCAGCTGTGGACCGCCTTCACCCTCTTTGGCAGGAGTCAAGGACTCTTCCTAGCCAGGCTCTAACCAGTGCTTCCTGCATCTTCGCCAACCACCTCCCCACGTCGCTTTCCCTCCTGCCCTCTTCCCCACAGCTCCAGTACAGAGAACTCTTGGGCCCTTGGGTGGATTAAGGGAGCCGGATTCCCCCCACCCCCACCCCACAGCCAACAGTGTGGTTCAGTTCCTCGCCTGAGGGGGCGTTGAAAAACATGCGGAGTTCCTATGTGCATGCCTTAAACCCTGACACGGTTAAGAAATGGAGAAGGGATTGCAGCTTAATCGCACTCTGTGTGTGTGTGTGTGTGTGTGTGTGTGTGTGTGTTGCTTTCTCGCTCTCCTTTTCTCTCTCTGGTGAGTGCATGCCCCCTCTGGCGAATTAAAAGAGAGAGAGAACCTGTGACCCCAGTGTGAAGTCACTGTTTTGCTTTGTGATAATATTATTTCTGCCTGGAAGCTGCCAGCCTTTGTCCACTCCGATTCTATAAGATTACAGTGCATCGGGGCCAGCAGGTGGCGTGGTGGTTAAGATACTGACTCCCACGTGGCTGACTACCGTTGGAGTCCCAGGCCTGGCGACTTGAGAACCATGCTGGGTGCGTGTGTGCCCAAAATCCCAGGAGGAGAATGGAGGAGAAGGGATTGCAGTATGGCCATCTCCCTCTGTGCGGAAGGTGATTTCTCACTTTCCCTCTCACTATCTCTGTCTGTCTCTGGTGAGTACACATGCCCTATGGCAAAAAACTAAAAAAAAAAAAAAAATTACACTCCAACTTCTCAGTAAAGCCTCCCTGACCCCCAGACAGTAGGGACTCTCAGCAGAAGACAGCATGTGAGGCCTCCAGAGTCAGGCCTGGATCCCTGCTTCCTTGCCGTGACCTTGGCCAAGTCCTGTGGGCTGCTTTTGCCTCTTTCCTGTCTGACAGGAGCAGGGCAGCTCCTGCAGCCTCTGCTTCTGCTCCTGGGAAGCCATGGGGACTCGGGCAGCAGGCCGGCTCAGGGCCCCTCGGGTGTAAGTCGCTGTCTTCCCCAGGACAATCCCATCTCCTAGCTGGCAGGCAGGCCGTGGTTGCTGCCAAACCTCTAACCCCAGCCCTGCTCATAGGCAGAGGCATATTGATGTGTTTGTAAGCTAAAGACAGTTTTGAGCACTCACTGACATTTCTGAGACTCGTTGGCACCAGGCCTCACAGACCCTCAGGGATAGGGTGGGCTGGCAGGCAGACTGGACATGCCTCAGGCAGCTCCTACACAGAGAGCACCCACCCACCCCAGGCCAGGGTGCCACCGCTTTCCTGGTCTTGGACTTCCCAGGCTCCGGAAATGTGGGCCAATACCTTTCTGTTGATTATAAGCTAGCAGTATTCTGTTATAGCAGCATAAGACGGACTAAGACATACAATTAAGTGTATTTTAAGAATGATCATTTGTCCCAAGATTATGTCCTTTTAAAATTTTTTTCCTAAAATAGGCTCTTTTAGGAGGGAATGGGGATCATGGATGGTACTTAATGCCCTAATTTGTGAAACGAAAACATCGGTCAGTCTATGGGAG
The DNA here is from genome assembly GCF_000334495.1 of Tupaia belangeri chinensis. Taxonomy (NCBI): domain Eukaryota; kingdom Metazoa; phylum Chordata; class Mammalia; order Scandentia; family Tupaiidae; genus Tupaia; species Tupaia belangeri. The sequence continues at coordinate 8,529,535 of NW_006159501.1, forward strand.
CCCCCAAATTTGTTCTGAAGTCCTGTGGTCAGAGAAATACCCAAATCTGTTGGGTTGTCAGGAAAGTCATGACCAAAAAATGGAAAAACATATCATGAGTTCCCTGATGACAAAATAGGAATCTTGGATTCGGAATCCTGGAGGCCCTCCCACCTCTGATAAGCCAAGGTACTCCCAGGGCTGGACTCCTTTCCACGATGAACTTGAAGGAGCTGATTTCCAGGCCTGTCCTGAGCCTGGCAGCTGCCAAGGGGCAGGGACCCTCAGTGGGCACACTCCACACTCCTTCTGCCTGCCCCTCAAGCCCCCAAAGTCACCCAGGACGCCCTCCCTGATTTGTAGACTGACTAGCCCAGTCCTTGACAGTCTGGAATATTTTGGCCTCTGGCCAGAGCCACGCTGTGGAGCCAACAAGGGATAACGGGTTTCTGGAGTGCCCTCTCCACCCTCCCTGGGACCAGGGAGAGCTGGCTTAGCAGGGGGGTGCTTGGATGCCCACCGAGGCTGAGTCCTGCCCATTCTTCCTCTGGTTCTCTTCCTCTCTGGATGGAGCCTTGGGCTAGAACAGTGCGAGGACCACACACTGTGAGCAGACCAGCCATCTGGCCGGCTGTCGTTTGAGTTGGGTATTAAGGGTCCAGAAGGAGGTCACCATCCAGGAACAGGGGTGACCTGTTGCTACTGAAGACCTACCTCATCCACCTCTGCATTCTCCAGCGCTAGCACAGACCGTCCCAGCCAGTGGGTGCCCAGCAAACTGAAATAAGCCAAGAAGAAACCTACGACAGCCCTCAAACCCGAGCCTGGAAGGTGCCCACCCCACAGTGCCTGGCTGAGTGGCTCTTTCATGGAGTCTGAGGTCAAGTGTCTAACATGTTCCCAGAGGTTCTGACGCCGCCAGTCCAGGCATCCTGCTGGGAGAACACTGCGGCCTCCCACTTTATAGGAAGAGAACAGAGACCCAGAGAACAGAAGCGGCTTGTGCCAACTGACCGCTCGGTGAGTGTGAGCAGAGGAAGGGCCAGGCCTCCACCTCCAGACCCACTTGTAAGTCGTGCCCTTGTGCCATGCTGCAGTGCCACTCTGCTGCCTCTTGGGCAGAATGCCCCAGGGTACTGTCCTGAGAATAGTCTTGGGAAGCCAGCAGGACCCTGGGTAAAAGCCAAGCCATGCACTGGCCCAGCAGGGCAGCTCTCCAATGTCCCATGGCTGCCCAGCCCGTCTGCCTGGCCAGCCACTTGCAGCTGGGTGTGCTGCCAGCTCGGCATCCCCAGTGACCCAGTGCTCCACTGGCACCAGCCCAGCGGGCAGCAGAGCCAGCCAGGGCAGGAGCTCAGGCCTTGGCAGGGTGGCCGGTGGAGAAACATCACACCAAACAACCGTGTGTCCCTGCAAGGGCCCTGCCTGCCCCCATTCCATTCCTTGGTTGTGCTGAGCTGAGCCTTCACGCTGTCTCGGGTCGTTCCTGAGGCTGGCGTTTGCGGGGCTGCTCCTGGTGCCCCTCAGCCTTGGGAGGAGAAGGCCCCAAGCTAACCGGCCTCCTCACAGCCTGCAGATGGATCCTAGTCACTCTAAGGAAAATCCAGCCCCAGCTCAGAGCTGAGCAGTGGAAGCAGGAGGGGCCCCTGGCTTCCCCCAAGCAGTCTGGCCACTCTAAAGCCCAGGGGCTGGCACCAGGGACTCCTCCTGCTGGGCAGCCTCAAAGCCCCTCTCGCTTCCCCAGGAAGGCCCTGCTCAGGCCGTCAGAGCCCCTGCGGTGTCCGTGTGTGGGCATCTCTTCCGCTCAGTTTATTGTTTTCATCCTGAAATGGGAGCTCCCTCTCCGGGGCATGGAGACTAGCCACAGACTAGGCCCAGTGCAGACTGAGGGGAGGGAAGAAGGCCCTCTTCACCAAGAAACTGGGCAACAAATCGGGCAGGATGGGCTTAGGAAAGGGCCTGTGCCTTCCTGGACACCTTCCTGGAGGGACGTCGCTTGTAGACCGTCTGGACCCCTGGGCCACTCCCCATTGACATGGGGAGCCGAGAGACGCAGGGTGTCTATCTGCTGTCACCGGCACTCAGGACTCACCGTCTGGGCTAAGTTCTCATTGCCTTCCATCATGCCACCTGCCCTCACTTCTGATTTACCGATTTACCTCCGCCGCGCAGGAACTCGAAGAGTGGGAGCCCTCCCTCCACTGCAAGAATGGCTCTGTTTCCTGCTGGGTGGTGCTGGGCCCAGGGCCAGTGTGTGGCAGAGACTTTGGGCAGGAGACACGAGAACTCACTGACCACGTGTGCTTACCTCCCCAGGGCAGGTATCGGCAAGGACAACTGGGGTTGTGCTGGGTAGGGGAAGGATGGGCATGACACAGCCCCTGCGTGACTTTGGGCAGGTTACTCAACCTCTCTGAACCCGCTTCCTCAGCTGTAACGTAGAGCTGGTAAACATGTCTACTTACAGAAGTGCCAGGGGGATTAAATGAGATCATGTTCACGGAAACACTTGGCCAAGGTGCCTTCCACAAAATAACTCCCCAATAAATGCTGAGCTTTTTCAAAGCTGGGCCGCATGGGGAAGCTCAGAAGGAAGGAGCGATTACTGCCTGGTTTGTCGAGTGCAAGGAGCTGGTGCAGACAGCACTCCTTCCGCAGCTGTGGGAGTACCGGGGCGGGAGCGGACCAGGACACAGTGTAGCAGGAGGAGAGCTGATGAAGGTCCGCAGACGGTGTAATGGCTGGCCCTGGGCTTCCACGGAGTCGAGCCCAGGACTCAGCGGCTTAAAACACACTGGGCGCATGTGCGTGCGTGCCCAAAATCCCAAGAGGAGAACAGCGGAGAAGGAATTGTGGCATGGCCTTCCCCCCAGGGGGGTGATTTCTCACTTTCTGTCTCTCTGCCTCTCCTGTGAGTGCATGCGCCCTATAGCAAAAATCTCTCTCTTAAGAAAACAAACAAAAAAATGCACTGTCAGTAAGTGCATGGAAGAGAAGGGACAGTTCTGTGCCGAGGAATTCCAGATCCCGACAGTCCCCACCTTCTGAGGGTTTGACAGGGTGTTTTCACTTTGCAATGTTGAAGGCGACATGCAGACGTCTTACTTCGAGTGCCGAAACAACTGCTCTGTTTTCCACTTTAATCATGGTAATCAATACGTTGTATGAGTTACTCAGCTCTCTATTGTAAGACGGCTTTGTTTTAGATGACTTTGCCCAGCTGCAGGCTAATGTCAGTGCTCTGAGAACGCTGGGGCCGCCCGGACCGCAGGGCTGACTGCTGTTCACGTCTCGGACCTGGCAGCTTGCTTCCTCACTTTTCCACTCTTTCTCTCTGAGAGAGTGCATGGGCCCGGTAGCAAATTTAAATAATAATACATAAAATTAGGTAAACAGTTCTCTGAAAAAAGAAATAGGCTAGGCTAAGGGGGTTGGGTGTATTAAAGGCATTTTGGTATTTAGGTATTTTCGACTTATGTGGGTTCGTCCGGACTTAATCCCACCCTAAGTAGAGGCGCATCTATAACACAGAGAGCCCCTCTCCAAGGAGTGCAGCTTAAGTCTTCTCCCCTGGGCTGGACCTAGTGACACACTTCTGGAAAATAAAGTATGGAAAGAGAAAATAGTAACTTCGCAATGGAGAGACCTCACAGATGTCACGTAAATCAAATGACAGAGCTGAGAGGACCAGCGATAAATTATACTGCCATCACATACTCCCTGATGTGAGGTGAGAAGGGTCCTTCCCCTCCGCGGTACTAGTTCCAGAAATGCAGAGCCTCTGTCTCACCGTGGGAAAACCATCAGACAAGCCCGACTGAGGGACGCTCTAGAAAACGCCTCACCAGTGCTCAACAGGGCCAAGGTCAGGAGAACCCAGGCAGGTCTGGGAGCACCCCGAATCAGAGGAAGCATGATAGCGCAAGCATCATGGGACCCTGGTCCGGATCTGGAAACAGTGATAGAGCGTTCGTGAAAAAGCTGGCGAAATCCAAGTGAAGTGTGCGGCTTAGTCCGTGGGAGCGCACGACACTGACGCCTGGGTTTGGAGGAATCTGCCGCGGTTACCCAAGACGTTAGCATTAGAGGGAGCTGGGTGGAGGGTGTACGGAACGCTCTGTAGTATCTCTGCAACTTCTCGGTAACTCTAAAATTATTCCAAAACAAGAAAACTTTTTAAAAAGATGGTGCATTATAGCAAGTGTCCCAGGGTATGTGTACGTGTGCGCACGCGTGTGTGAGACTGGGGGGCAGCGCATACGTGCCAGGTGAGCGTGGCCGACTGGGGGAACCTGGACTGCAGCTGGACCAAGTCGGAGGTGGTGAGTCTGGCGGGGGCAGTAGGAGCACGGGGGCGGGGGGCGTGGTCCAGAAAACAGGGTGAGTCGCCCAGCCCAGGGAGAGCCTCAGCTTGCAGGGGACCCTGTGCCGGGTCTGCCCAACCAGAAGGCTCCTCTAATCATGGGACAACCCAGGCTCACCTCAGTTCCCCAGCTCACCCCTGTTCCTGAGATCATCAGTAAAATTGCTTCAAGTACTTATGCACAGCCCGTTCGGCTGGAAGTCCACGTCCTTGCCAGAGCCCCCAGGAACCCCCAAGGACCACATGGCCCCCTCACCACTGGCTCGGTAACCTGCTGAATCTCTGTTTCTGGGTCTGTCTGCGCATAGAGTCCCCTTGGAGTGTCCCTCCCCCACCCCCAGGACCACACTTTTGGACACCATGACTAAAGGTCAGGACAGAGTGCAGCTGGTGACCACCTGGGAGCATTCCTGTTCCCCAAAGCCGGCCTCTGCCGTCCACTGTGCCCTCATCCTCCCCCACCCCCGACTCCTTCAATTCCTCCTCCCTGGTTAACTCTGACCTGTAGTGTTCAGGCCCTGAGGCCTCTCCACCCACAACTAATGTGACTCTCCAAAGACAGGTCTTCTCGGAAGACTAGTTCTGGAGCATTAAACTAACCATGTGCTTTTCCTTCGTACCAGGAAGGAGGGCCAGGATTGAGGTGGGATGAGCGCAGGATCACCCCGGAAGCAGCGAGTCCCCGTGAAAGGTGCCTGAAGCAGTGAGTCCCCATGAGAGGGGCCCACAGGGTCATGGTGCAGCTCCCTTCCCCGGGTGGGCTGGTCGCTGAGCCAGGTCAGGGACAGTTTGCAGAGGGCATAGCGTCCCAGCCTGTATCGTGTCCCCTGCAGCGCATTCCCACATGGCCACGGCCCCACGCCTGGAACTGTCTCTTCGTCTCGCCGAAGTTGCCATGTTGTCTGCCACGAGCCTGGCCCTGGACATCCTCGAGCAGTGGCCCAGGCCAGCTTGGCTTCTCTGACCCAGCATGTGAACCAGCCGACTGGTTCTCACGGGAAGAAGCCCTGGAGAAGCGAGGCTGCCCTCCAAGCCCCATGTCCACGGGCAGAAAGTCTCTCTCTAAAAAAAAAGCATGAATAGGGGGGCCAGGAGATGATGTAGCAATTACGTCGCTGGACCCACATGGCCAACCATGGTTCAAGTCCTGGACCCAGAGGCTTGAAAATCATGCCAGGCACATGTGCATGTGTGCCCGAGATCCTGGAAGGAGAATGGAGGAGCAGGGATTGCAACGTGACTTATCTCCCCGGGGGGTTATGTCTCACTTCTCCTCTGACTTATCTGTGTCTCTCTCTGTCTCTTTGTAAGCGCATGTGCCCTAAGGCTAAACAAACAAACATGAGTATTACTAGGGGCCACTCCATGGCCTGGTGGTCAAGGCAGCTGGATCCCACAGGGCTGACTGTGCAGTTTGAATCCTGGCTCGATGGCTTTGAAACATGTTGGCATGTGTATATGTGCTCCCAGAATCCTGAAAGGAGCGAGAGGTGAAGGAGAGGGATTGCAGCGTGACCATGCCCCACGGGATGTGCTTTCTCTTATCTCTGTGTCTCTGTCTCTCTGTCTCTCTCCAGCTAGCATATGTACCCTCTAGCAAAAAAAGAAAAAAAGAAAAATGAGTATTGTGGGGTTGGAGGTGGCGTGGTGGATAAGGGTGCTGGACTCCAGCATGGTCGACCATGGTTCAAGCCCCAGACCTGGTAACTTGCCTTCTCACTTTCTCTCTCTCACTCTGTCTCTCTCTGATAAAATTAAAATAATTAATTAATAATTAATTTAATTAAATAATTCTTTTAGAGGTTTTTGCTATAGGGCGCGTGTGCTCACCAGACAGACAGAGACAGAGAGACAGAAAGTGAGAAATCATCCCCCCAAGGGGGATGGTCACACCGCAATCCCTTCTCCTCCATTCTCCTCTCGGGATCTTGGGTACGCATGCACATGCGCCCGATGTGAAAAAAAAACGGTCGACTACATGGGAGTCCAGCGACATAGCCATTACGCTAACTGCTGGTCCCTGAATAATTCTTTTTTAAGAGTATTGCTGTAATGTAAACACAAGGTGAATGGTACCAGCCACAACCTAGCACACACGGGTGCCAGCACGGTTACAGACACGCCTCCCATACCGCACCGCTCTCTCACGCAGATGTTGCGTTGTGGGCGTCATCAGCCCATTTCACAGAGGGGGATGGAGGATGGCAGGGTAGGAACGTTCTCGAATGCACAGCTACCGGCAGTGAAAGTTCTGCACCCTCTGGAGGCCCTGCCGCACCTGCTCCCCCAGCCCGGCCCACTGAGGCCGCCTGTGGGCTGCGCTATTGTGAGCGGTCGATGGACTATGTTCTGGGTTCAAAGCCCCTGTTCAGATCCACAAATGTCTTTATAGCTAGCACAATGGGAGACTTGTTTCTTTTACTAATTGTATATAATATAGTAATTTAAGTAAATTGAAATATTATTGCAAAAGCAGTCCATCCTCACAGAAAGCAGAAATACAGAAAAATACATTTGAAATGTAAAATGTTCTCTCCTTCTCGTCCTTGTCCCTCTCCCAGCTCCTCCCCTGCTTTTCTCTCCTCCTTCTCCTTCTCCTCCAACTTTTGTCTCACCCCCACTCACCTCTTTAACCCTATGATGAAAACATGAGTCCTGGGGACCAGCAGTTGGCATAATGGCTATGTCGCTGGACTCCCATGTAGTCGACTGCAGTAGCACATGTGCATGTATACGCACATGCACACACACATACATGACCTGGACAGAGGCGCCCTGCATGTAAGGATCTCTAGACCGAGTTTCATGGGCCTGGTGTGCTTGAACCTCTAGCTGGGCCCCTCTGTCTCGGTGCAGCCCTGTGTTTGGGGGGGCGTCCCAGAGCTCCTGGTCTTTGTGCCCTGGCCCCCTCCTTCAGCTCCCACAACCGCAGGAGCCCTCCCACGTGACCACTGGGGGGCGCCGCGAGTGCGATGCCCTGCGTGCTGCCTGGGGGCCTCCAGGAAGTCAGAGGCCCCCTCCCACAAGGCCCCTTGGCTCTGGGCCCAGGTGCACAGCCGGCAGGAGCCGTCCTGGGGCGGGGCTGGAGGAAGCAGGCAGTGCAGGCAGGAGGGGCCTGCCCTCGGAAGGGTGGGTTTATTCTCAGTCACCTCCTCTGTGAAGTCCTCACCCCTCCATCCAATCAGCCACCAGGTTGGGCCGATTCTGCCACCAGCTCTCAGGGAGCCCCTCTCCGAGTACCCCCCCCACACCCATCTTGTTTCTCGATTTCTGCTTCCTGCTTCACTGTCTCTTACGCAGTCGGAATCCTGTCTCTCACTCTCTCGCTCTCTCTCTCTCACCCAGAGCTGGTCTAGGCCTCCCTTGCTCTGAACCCTCAGGTGCTCTGCCCGTTCTTCTGGACCCACTGCAGACACACCAGGCAGTAGCATGAGAAGCAGGCCCAGACCTGGACCCGTTGCTGGCGGCGACACAGGCGTTCCAGTGGCTGAGAAGGTGCGCTGCATGTGCTGGAGGGAGGGGTAGAGGCGTCCAGCTGAAGGGCTAGACAGGTGCCTGCGCCCTCCGCCACGGAAGGACACCCTCGGAAGGACACCCTCGAAGGGCTGAGAGGCAGCCCCACCCCCTTCTCTCCAGCCCCAGCC
>NW_006159501.1:8537538-8540589 GCF_000334495.1 Tupaia belangeri chinensis
TCCCAGCACGGCTGGGCCTGGGCAGAAGCCAGCCAGACTCTCCTGTCGCACCTGCCTGGCCCTGTACTTTTTAAAAATTTGCTACAGGGTATGTAGAGAGAGCAGAGAGTGAGTGAGAAATCACTCCCCGGGGGAATGGCCACCCTGCAATCCCTTCTCTATTATCCTCTCTGGATTTGGGGCATGCATACACGTAAGCCGAGCATGATTTTTAAAAAATAATTATTTATTTAAATTTATTATTATTATTTAATTGGTTGTAGAGTGTGTGTGCTCACCAGAGAGAGGGGGAGAGAGAGCGAGCGAGCTGCCAAGTTGAAGACTCGGATTGTGGTTGGCCACGTGGGAGTCCAGCACCTTCATCACTGCACCCCCGGTCATCCCTGTGCCTGGCATGATTTTCAAGCCACAAGGCCCAGGACTCGAACCTCACAGCTGGCTATGTAGGATCCAACTGCCTTAACTGCCACACCACCTACTGGCCCTGCCCGTTATTCTTAATGTATTTACTTAGACCAGCGCAACCTCACCCTGCCCCCAAGTAGCCACTTTTCCAAGTCGCCCCTGCCCCATCTGCTCCTGCAAGGCACCCTCTCTCAGCCAGGGCCTCGTGCCAGCGCTCGGCTCACCAGAGCGTGCCTCCCTCCGGTCTGGGCTCTGACTGCTCCTGCCAAACTCCTTCCCCACCGCAGGGCTCCCCTTCCACGCGGCTGACATCAGGCCCCCAACTCTCCTCCCTGGATGCCTCGTGCTCTGCACCACATGGGCAGCTCCTCCAGGGGGCGCCCGCCCTCCTTACCCTGCTGGATCTGGCTGCTAGGTTATCCTGTGTCACTCCTTGGGCTCTGACACCCACGCCGGGCTGCCTCGCCCAGAATGCCTCCCCACCCTCCTGGGCAGATGCTCTCCTTACCCAGCCTAGGCCACCATGCCCCTCTTGGGCTCTGTAAGGCCTCATCTAATTGTCTGGGAACGGAGGGGAAGAGCTGTTACTTTTTTTTTTTTTTTTTTACTGCCAGAGGGCATGCGCATTCAGCAGAGACAGAGACAGAGAGAAGAGGCGAAGGAGATAGTATCCCCCACAGTGGGCATGGGCTGTGCTACAACCCCTTCTCCCGTGTCTGACCTCTCAGGATCTGGGGTACACACGCACATGCACCTGGCGTGTTCTCAAGCCACTGGGGCCAGAATCTGCAGGATCAGCCATGCAGCACTGACTCACTTAACCACCGGGCCACAGGGCCACCCTGTCCTTAGGAGACGCGATGGCGCTTTGTGCCAGGAAGCGCGGCAGCAAGCCCAGCCGAGGCGTCGTCCAGCTCGTCACCGTGCCGCCTCCACCTTCACCCCGCCCAGGCCAGTGGTTTCACACCAGCTCCCATTTCCAAACTGCAGCCACCAAAGCTCGGGAGAGGGGCAGCCGCCGCCCACCGCAGGTCTGGGAGGGGCGGATCCAGGCAGTCCAGCGCCCTGCCCTGCGGGTTTCTGCATGCTTGGGACGCCTCTCCACATACTAGGTTCCCCTTCTTACTCGTCTCGACCCCCAAGCTCTGGGGCTCCTCACATGGTATGACCATCCTTGCAGGCTTTAGGTAAGAAGGGCTCCTCCTGGGGACTGTGTGAGTTTTGCGGTCTGTGTCCCTGGGAGCTCCCCCTGCAGCACAGGAAGGTATTGAGACGTCATTCCAGGAGCTGGGTGGCAGAGGTGGGCCAGCACTTGCTGGGAGGCCCAGGGGCCTCAGCTGAGAAGGGTGCACCCCCCAGGTGACCTGGAGGCAGACAGGAGCTCTGTGAGGTGGCCGGTGGACGCTCCTCCCAGTTTTGCTTGCTAACTCCACAGTGGTCCTATGTAGTTTTTATACCCATGTTTAAAACAATTGATCAAAGGCAAACCATCTAATGTCATTCAGCAAGGAAAAAGCTTTCAGGACTTTTAGATGTTAACTGTACCCCACCCCCAGCCCCCAGAAAATGCTATAACGTTCAAATTAGTTAGGAATGACTCACACATTTGTTTCAAACACGAGGAGATGCTTTTCAGATATTTGTATTGCCATATCCTTACCTGAATGCGCACCTGTGCTCTCGGGTATTGCTGTTTAACCTTCCCGGAATCCATTTTCTAAGAAATAAAGACATTTTCAGATCTGAAAAACAAACAAACAAACAAAAACAACTCCTGCCCCAGACCCGAAGAACAAGAACTGTCGGGGGGTGGGAGGTGCAGCCTACCCTGCAATCACATGCAGTGGGGGTCCCCGCCCGGGTGTGGCAGACAGCAGGCAGAGGCTGGGGCACCATCGGCATCGCTGTTTGGATAGAGTCCTTCTGCCTATGGCTCCTTCCTTGCAGTGAAGCAGGGGGACAGCAAGGTGAACTCCCCACTCCCCACCTCCTGGAACCCTCCCATCCCTCAGCAGGGGTGGGAGCCATTAGCCATTCACCCCTGCACCTTCCACCCCCAGTTCTGTGCTCCTGCACCCTGAGTAGGTCCAGGCAGGGCCTGGGGCGGGTGGCACCTGCTGTCAGGGAGTGTCTGGCCTCCCTGTCCCTTGGTGTCCACAGCCACACTGCGCATGGTGGAGTCACCTCCATGTGTCTCTCACGGAGGAATTCCACCCCTCAGGCTCCCTCGGAGTCTGAGGTCCAGAGCTCCCTGTGGCTGTCTGGACCGGAGCAGGTGTATGGGGTGGGGTGGGGCCACCTGTGGGGCTGAGACCTGCTGGGGAGACAGAGAAGCCACCTGGGGACCGAGCAGGAGGACAGATTCGAGTCTTGGGCTGGAGACCTGAGGTGAGCACTGGCCACAGACGCCACACGGGCCGCTACCCTGGCTCTCGGGCTGGCCTTCCCGCATGGCAGAATCTGGTGCCCTGCTCGGTCGGGCCCCATGGCTGGCTGGGAACTCTGCTCCTGCCCTGGGCCTGCTCTCGAATGAGGCCATCCGGATCCAGAGCATGCAGAGGACATGAGGCAGGAGGCCCCTGCTAGGCGACACGCACCTGCCACAAACGTCAGGGCCTGGGAGCCGCCGGAGGCAGAGGCGGAAGC
>NW_006159501.1:8540652-8547540 GCF_000334495.1 Tupaia belangeri chinensis
GCCAGGGGCTGGGTGCCAGGGGGAGGTGGCTGCTGCCAGCTGGGCCAGACATGCCAGGCCGGCTCCCGCCTGGCATGGGGCCACTGGGAAGGCCGTGCATGCCCGCAGCCAGGCAGCCAGGCGTGGGCAGGGCCACGAGAGGAGGCCCTGCTGCAACGCCTCGCCTGCTGCCTGGCCGCCCTAAGAGGAGGCTTCGTGGGCCCACTGCCAGGAGCAGAGGGTCTGGATAGGGGTCGTGTTGGGCTCTTGCTGACCGTCAGCCTCACACCTGCGGGAAGACTCAGAGGAGACAGGCAGAGCAAGAGGGAGAGCTGTGGATGGCGGTTTCCTCCCAGCCTGGTCGAGGCAGTGTGTCCAAAGGGCTCCTGGCAATGGGGAAATAGGTCGCTGGGTGAGGCCACACCACGACCTGATTGAAAGTAAGTGTCCTGGCCTCCTGCCGTCACCCTACCTGTGCCAAGACGTCCCTAAGCCTCCAGGCTTCCAGGACCGCAGAGCATCCTGCCCACACAGCCCCAGGCCCACGTCAGGCCTTGTTGTTGAGTATTTAGGTCGTTCCGGAGTTTCGCTGAGTTTGTTTCGACCAGCAGACATTTAACCAGGCCCCTGCCAAGTGCTTCCCAGTACACCAAGAATAAACCCAGCCTGCCTCCCTTCTGGAGCCCACCTGCGCCAGGCAGAGGCAACTGCTAAACAGGATTCCAGTACACAGGGAGGTGAGTGCCTGGACAGGGAGAGCAGGAGACATTCCTGGGGGAAGCACAGGGCAGGACCTGGACCAGCCCTGGCCATGTGAAGGGTAGGTGTTAACCAGGGTAAGGATAGGGAGTTAGTGATGATGGCAGGCACCCTGGCAGCTGAGCAGCAGCCTAGAGGTTGGCTAGGGCAGAATCTCAATCACAGGACCCAGGAAGGGTCTCAGAGACAGGATTATGTCTGCTCTGGACACAGCCACGAAAGCTGGAGTACAGAAGGGAGATGTTGTTTTCAAGTAGTATAATCTTTAATTCTTTCAGGTAATCCTTTCTAAAAGCCGTTTGAGCTATAATTCACATACAATAAGCTGCACCACTTGAAGTGTATAGTTTGGCAAGTCTGACGTATGCATGCACCCCTGAAACCAAGCTGCAACCTGGAGAATGCGCTCAACTCGTCTGGCGGCCCCCAGAAAATCCTGCTCGCAAGGCTGCCTTCACTTGACCTGACTTGGAGCAGACCCAGTCCAAAACCCCTTCTCCTCAGGGAAACTTGTCAAAAATAGTTGCCATAAATGGTCTAATTTTGGGACTAGCAGATGGCGTGGTGGTTAAGGTGCTGGACACTCCCACATGGCCGACCACAGTTCAAGTCTCAGACTTGGTGGCTTCCTTTCACACTTTCCCTCTCTCTCTTTCTCTGTGTCTCTCTCTGGCCAAATGAAAATAAATGAATGAATAAATCAAATTAAATAAATAATTCTTTAAAAAAAAAAAAGGTCTAATTTTATGGCTAGCTGAGGGAGACACCAGGCTAAAAGGAAAAACCAGGCAAGAGGACTGCACAGGTGCTGTGGAAGACTCCAGAAATGCTAGGACCCCAAAGGGCAGAGGCCGTGCACGTGCACAGGAAGTGTGTGTGCGCAGGGAGACCTGGAGGCCCTGCACGAGGAGTTGAAGGCTAGGGCAGAGCTGTCTGTTGCTTGCATGAATGTTAAAGCTGCACCCAGCACCCCCATAGAGCAAAGATTGAGGGACTTAAGAGTCCTGGGTGTTTAGGAAGAAATCTTGGTCCAATCACTAGCCGGCCAGTTAGCTAACTGGACAGAGATCTCGGTGTGCAGAGAGCACGGCATACAGACCTTCTGGAAGAGTTCAGAAAAGGCACTGAACAGGCAAACAGCAGCGATGGCAAACCCTGGAGAAGGGGGAGAGTCTGAATTCCGGAGTGGCCTCTACAATGTCGTTTTTTCTTTTCAGGTGATGTGGAATTAAATGAAACTGACCCACACAAACAAGTAGGTGAGTCTCAATATTACCATGCTGAGTTAAAGAAGCCAGCCCGAATGGAACACGCACTGGAGGACCACATCCATACAAGACTCCAGAAGTGCCGCTACCTTACAGTGACGGGGACATCTGTGTGTGCTGGAGATGGCAGCGGGCAGGAGGGAGCATCCCTCCATGTATTAATAATAAATAATATCGTAGGGCCTGCAGGTGGCATGGTGGTTAAGGGCTCTGGACTTCCACATGGCTTACCTCAGTTCGAGTCCAGACCTGCCGGCTTTCTCACTCTCTCTCTCACTCCGTCCCTCTCTGGTCAAATTAAATAAAGTTAAATAAAATAATTCTTTAAACATAATAATGATAAATAACATTGCACGTGAGACGGGGAGAGAGAGATGAGCACCCTCCACAGGGCGTGGTCACACCACCAATCTCTTCCTCTAGTCCTCCTGTCCGTCAGCTCTTGGGCACTCGGGACTCAAACTGCAGTCACTGAGTGGGATCTGGCTTCTATCAGGGTATCACTGCTGTGCCATGGAGCCGGCCCTAAAATGTCCACTCTGAACAAAAAAATGACGCGACTTGCAAAGCAAGTGTGACCCAAGTGCCGTATGGAAAATCAGAAGACACTTCCTGAGGCGTCCTGGTTCATCCTGTCGCTAGCAGCAGGGACCTGACTAACGGGGATTCAGCGCCCACCCCCTGGAAGCTGCTGCACAAGGCTGCCAGCCCCTCCCCGCCCAAGGAGGCTGGAGCAGGAGTGCAGGCCCGTCCTGCCCTGCGGACACGGCCATTCCAATGGGTCTGCAGGCCTCCACAGGGCTGGCCCGCCTGCCTTGAGGACGGACCTCTGAAAGATGAACAGACTAGGGGTTCAGCTCGAGGGATGGGGGGCAGCTGGACAGGGCCACCGTCTCCACAGCCAATGAACAGCAGGCCGGGCTCTGGGAAGGGTGCAGAGATGGCGCTGGGTCTGCTGTGAGATGTCACCAGGCCCTCAGCGGCTTGCTTCTATGAAATGGAGACGCTGGTCCCCCTCCACCTCCTCTCCCTTGCTGGCTCCCCCAGGGCTTCCTGGAGAGGCGACCTGTTCCAGGGGCAGGGGCGCCTGGCCCTCCTGAGTCGGCTGGCCCGCAGGATCTGGGCTTACGCTAGTCACCACAGCCACTGAGGCAAGTGCTCGGTGTGGCCCGGTAATAGCATCCCTGCGGCTGCCCAGCACCCCCGGCCATCTGCTGCTCATGGGAACCGAGTACAAGCCCCAGAATGCTGTCTGCGCGGTGTCACTCAAGCAGGGAAGTGCAATCGAAGCAGTGGGTCTGAGAAGCCAGCTCGCTCAGCCTGGCTGGTAAGGATGCCAAGGTTCACTTTGGAAGGCAATTCGGCAGATCTATAAAATACTAACTGGACATATTCTTGACTGTTAAGAATCCATCTTGTAGGCCAGCAGGTGGTAGTGGTTAACGTACTGGGCTTCCACATGGTCAACCAGGGTTCGAGTCCTGGGCCTGGAGACTTGCTTTCTCACTTTCCCTCTCTCTCTGATCAAATTAAAAAATGATAAATAGAATTAAATACTTTTTATACATCTTAATTAATTAATTTTAATTTGACCAGTGAGGGACAGGGGAGGAGAGAGCGAGAGAGATGGAAAGTGAGAAAGCAAGCCACTAGGTCCAGGACTAGAACCATGGTTGGCTATGTGGGAGACCAGCACCCTTAACCACCATGCCACCTGCTGGCCCAAGTAAATGATTTTTTTTAAATAATCCGTCTTATAATTTTAAAAACAAGGGTGTTTTTTTCTTAGATTTTTGCCATAGGGCACATGTGGCAGAGACAGAGAGGCAGTGAAAAATCACCCTCCAGGGGGAGATGGCCACACCGCGATCCCTTCTCCCAGGATTTTCGGCAAACACAGCCAGCGTCCAGCGTGTTTTCAAAGCCACCAGGTCTAGGACTCAAGTGGCGGTCAGCCATGGAGGAGTCCAGCCCCTTAACCACCACGCCACCGGCTGGGCCCCCAGTTTCTTTTTTATTAAGAGCTAGTGCCAGCGCATCGCCCGCAGGGTCCCCACGACCCACCCCTGGCCCCAGCCAGGCTCGCACACTCCCAGCATGTCCCTGACAGCTCACTGAGCTCCTAACTTGCAAAAACTCCCTGCCGATGTCTTGCAAGTGACCGGGTTACTTGCCGGCACCGACTAGTCCCTTCGTT
This sequence comes from Tupaia belangeri chinensis, assembly GCF_000334495.1. Classification (NCBI taxonomy): domain Eukaryota; kingdom Metazoa; phylum Chordata; class Mammalia; order Scandentia; family Tupaiidae; genus Tupaia; species Tupaia belangeri. Next base: position 8,544,856 of record NW_006159501.1, read on the forward strand.
ACGGATCACTTACCGAGCGTCTGCCGTGTAACCAGCGTCGGGCTGGGTGCCAGAGCACCCAAGTTGCCCAAAACACCTGGCCAGCTCTCCAGGAAGTTGGCGTGTGGCAAGGGCGGGAAGGTGTGATCACCACCAGGCAGGAGGAGCTGGGGAATCTCCCAGAGTGGTCGGGCAATGCCACTCTGCCAAGGCCTACCCAGGTCTGAGGCAGAAGGAAGAGCTGAGACAGGGTCAGCGGATGTGGGGTGCCCACAGGAGCGCAGGCTGTGGGTCCCTACTTCCTGTGCAGAGCTGGACTCGGGAGATGCTGAGTGGTCAGGAGCTGAGGCCAGGGTGAAGTCTGGGTTTCTGTCCAAGGATTAGAGTAAAAAGTGGATGGAGGTCACAGAACATGCATCAAAAGTTTGTCACTGACTGACGCGCTCACTGCAAACACACTGAGTCTACCCTACTCAGGCTCTGGGTGCAGAGTATGCACAGGACAGCTGCTAGGTTTAGGAAAAAAAATTCTTTTTGGAGAGGTTTTTGCTATAGGGTCGTGAGCTCGCCAGAAAGACAGACAGATAGAGACAGAAAGTGAGAAATCACCCCCCAGGGCGAATGGCCTGACCGCAATCCCTTCTCCTCCATTCTCCTCTTGGGATCTTGGGCACACATGCACATGCGCCCGGCCTGAGTTTTAAGTTACTGGGTCCGGGACTTGAACTGCAGTCGACTACGTGGGAGTCCAGCGACATAGCCATTACACCAACTGCTCGTCCTAGGTTTAGAAATCCTGATTAAGGGACCAGCAGGTGGCATAATGGTTATGTCTCTGGACTCCCATGTAGATGACTGCAGTTCAAGACCTGGACCCAGCGACTTAAAACTCACACTGGGAGCATGTGCATGCGTGCCCAAAATCCTGAGAGGAGAATGGATTGTAGTGAGGTCATCTCCCCTGGGGGGGGGATCATTTTTTGCTTTCTGTCTCTCTGGCAAGCATAAGCACCCTAGAACAAAAAAACTCTCTCTCAAAAAAAAAATCTGATGAAAACGTTATTGGTAGGTGTTTAAACTACTTTTTGTTTGTTTGGTTTAGGGCTGGCAGGTGGTATGGTGGTTAAGCATGCCGGACTCCCACATGACTGACCACAGTTTGAGTCCTGAACCTGGCAGCTTGCTTTCTCATTTTTTCTCTCTCTCCCTTACTCTGTCCCTGTCTGGTCAAATGAAAATAAATAAATAAAATTAAATTAAATAATTTTTTTTTTTTGGGGAGAGATTTTTGCTATAGGGTACATGCACTCGCCAGCAAGACAGAGAGAGAGAAAGAGAGATAGAAAGCGAGAAATCACCTTCCAGGGGGAATGGTCACACTGCAATTCCTTCTCCTCCACTCTCCCCTTGGGATCTTGTGTACGCATGCGCACGCACCCAGCGTGAGTTTAAGCCACTGGGTCTGGGACTCGAACCACGGTCGACTACATGGGAGTCCAGTGACATAGCCATTACGCCATCTGCTGGTCCCAACAAAATAATTCTTAAAAAAAAAAAAAAAAAAACTAGGAACACTAAGTTTAGGTATGAAATTTGCCTGCAGTTTTGGAAGGGTTAATTCTGATGTGAGTTAGAAGTTATTAGGAGCTTCCTTACCTAATAGTTATTTAGACTTCAGACATCTCTAAGAAAAAATTACCATGAAGGAAGCGACGTAAGTCTACATCGAGAAATAGGAGATGGTGCTAATTATGTTGTACACACGCACACGTATATAACATGTTTCTTATGTATGTGTATAATACTGTTATATATTATATATATAGATATACAAGTGTCTATATAGTGTTTTGCTACAGGGTGTGTGTGCTCACAGGAGAGAGAGACAGAGGAGAGAGGTGAGAAACCACCCCGAGGAGGGATGGCCAGACCGCAGTCCCTCCCGTCCACTGTCCTCTCGTGAGTCTGGGCACGCACGCACACATGCCCAGCGTGTTTCAAGCTGCTGGTGCCACGTGGGGTCTAACACCGTCACCTCCGAGCGACCTGCTGGCCCAGCTCGAACAGCCTCAGATCTCAAGTTTTCTTTAACTGAGTCAGTCCAGTTGAATGACAGGAAATGACATATTACGAAATAGACATATAAAATTTAATCCCTTTGGTTTAAAATACATCTTCAATGATACAATTAAAAACAAGGCAGAATCAATTTCACAAAACAAAATAGAAAATATTGTTATATGACCCGTGTCCCATGAATCTTATCTCAGAAAATCAGCACTTTAGTTCACATACTTCATTAGAATATTTTAACAAATGAACGTAACTATCGACCCTACTTATCCGAGTGGCCTATTCTAGTTCCCTGAACCTAAAGATACCCGTGATTTTGTTATAAAATTAATGTTCAGTATTTCTCATATATTTAAACATGTATACAAATGTTCCCCTGCCACGGCAATATAATCTCAGAAATCGGTAAGTGTGTTCTGGAAGTGTCACAGACGAGATAATCCGAGCTTGGAGCTCGTTAACAGGGCGATAACAACGGACTCCTAGCGGGAAGACAGGCAGACTCCACTGTGCGCTGGAGCGCGCAGACCCGGTAAGTGCCACGCACGTCTCGTAATGACCGGGCTTCCCCCACACAGGTACCGCTGACCGAGACCCACACCCACCACGGACACGAGCTGCAGGCCTGTGCTC
>NW_006159501.1:8552510-8553740 GCF_000334495.1 Tupaia belangeri chinensis
GGGTCTGGGACTCGAACCACGGTCGACTACATGGGAGTCCAGTGACATAGCCATTACGCCATCTGCTGGTCCCAACAAAATAATTCTTAAAAAAAAAAAAAAAAAAACTAGGAACACTAAGTTTAGGTATGAAATTTGCCTGCAGTTTTGGAAGGGTTAATTCTGATGTGAGTTAGAAGTTATTAGGAGCTTCCTTACCTAATAGTTATTTAGACTTCAGACATCTCTAAGAAAAAATTACCATGAAGGAAGCGACGTAAGTCTACATCGAGAAATAGGAGATGGTGCTAATTATGTTGTACACACGCACACGTATATAACATGTTTCTTATGTATGTGTATAATACTGTTATATATTATATATATAGATATACAAGTGTCTATATAGTGTTTTGCTACAGGGTGTGTGTGCTCACAGGAGAGAGAGACAGAGGAGAGAGGTGAGAAACCACCCTGAGGAGGGATGGCCAGACCGCAGTCCCTCCCGTCCACTGTCCTCTCGTGAGTCTGGGCACGCACGCACACATGCCCAGCGTGTTTCAAGCTGCTGGTGCCACGTGGGGTCTAACACCGTCACCTCCGAGCGACCTGCTGGCCCAGCTCGAACAGCCTCAGATCTCAAGTTTTCTTTAACTGAGTCAGTCCAGTTGAATGACAGGAAATGACATATTACGAAATAGACATATAAAATTTAATCCCTTTGGTTTAAAATACATCTTCAATGATACAATTAAAAACAAGGCAGAATCAATTTCACAAAACAAAATAGAAAATATTGTTATATGACCCGTGTCCCATGAATCTTATCTCAGAAAATCAGCACTTTAGTTCACATACTTCATTAGAATATTTTAACAAATGAACGTAACTATCGACCCTACTTATCCGAGTGGCCTATTCTAGTTCCCTGAACCTAAAGATACCCGTGATTTTGTTATAAAATTAATGTTCAGTATTTCTCATATATTTAAACATGTATACAAATGTTCCCCTGCCACGGCAATATAATCTCAGAAATCGGTAAGTGTGTTCTGGAAGTGTCACAGACGAGATAATCCGAGCTTGGAGCTCGTTAACAGGGCGATAACAACGGACTCCTAGCGGGAAGACAGGCAGACTCCACTGTGCGCTGGAGCGCGCAGACCCGGTAAGTGCCACGCACGTCTCGTAATGACCGGGCTTCCCCCACACAGGTACCGCTGACCGAGACCCACACCCACCACGGACACG
>NW_006159501.1:8553782-8556737 GCF_000334495.1 Tupaia belangeri chinensis
GTGCAGGCACCCGGCCGGCAACACCGCCACAGCAAACAGGCCTGCTGTGTGTGAGATGCCACTGCTGTGCTGCGGGGTGACCGCTCCGTTTGGGAAAACACAGAGGCTTTCCACGGGCCCAAGGAGCGCAGCGTACTCTGCAGGGCGGACATTACCAGAAATAACTTAACCTTTTGTCCAGAGTCTCCCAGGTAGGTCTTATTGCATATCTTCACTGTATGTACACAGACACCGCATTTATATATTACGTATTTATATAAGACATGTATGTACACATTTACAGACGGACCTTCAAAAACATATTGCACTTATATACAATGCAGCTTTATCGTAACTGATTTCATACTGTAACCCATTTCAGTTCTTCATAAGAAAGGCAGTTGACGTGTCCCGGAAAGTGGCAAAGATTTCGGTACCGTGCCCTGTTGCAGTAAACATTTATGGGGGGGCAGGGGGGAGAGGTTGAGGGAGAAAGGGCTGGCCCCTTCACTCGCTGGGTGCCACTCCCACCACCCTGAGGCAGCTGGAGTTGGACTGAGTTCAAGCAGGAACAAAATCCCTAAAGCTAAGCCTACTGGTCCTCCTGACTTCCAAAAGCGAGCAGGCCCGCAGGTGCGCAGACAAGGAAGAGACCCCCATATCCTGCTAACTAGTGCGGATCTCCTAAAGGTTCCCAGAGGGTCTGTTCCAAAGGGTCTGTTCCATCTTGGAACAACTTTGAAACAAACTTTAAAGCCTAAATATATCAGAAAGTTCAAACACAACGTACACGGATTTCTCTGTCATCTGATAAATGCCAACGCGATCTAGTAAATGCTATCACCAAGCCGAATGTGGGTCCACCTGCGACTCGCAAGGAACCCCTTCCCTGGACACCCCCTGTCGTGCAGGGAGGCTGACTGGTGCACCGTGGCCTGCCCGACAGTAAGATCCACGGAACACCTTCATTTCGCTCAGGGGGAGCGGGGCCCGCTGGCCTTCAGATCTCCGTCAGGGTGAGTTTGTACGAGCCCCCCACCTCCTCCATCTGCAGCTGGAAGGTGTCCTCGTTGGAGTAGTGCTTCACGATGTTGTCGTCCATGTTCACCAGGATCCTGACGGGGAGAAGGTTACAAGTGACTTTGCTCCCGCCCGGCCCAGCAGTCCGACCCGGCTTTAACAGTGATTCTGCTGCTCGCTGGCTACAACATGGGAGGTAAATTAAGCCCCCGAAGTCCCGCAACATGGGGACAGATAGTGTCTCTGCCTCAAGACTGCTGTGAGTGGTGCCCGCAGGCGCACAGGGCTGACTGGTCTCCAGCATGCAGGAGCCGCCTGAGCAAGACCTACTGTAACAACACGAACCTACAGAAGGAACACGTCCCTGGTCTGGCTTTAGAACGCACGCTGATAAAATGCACGTGATAAAATGAATCTGCAGTCTGACAAGTGATCTTCCCTGGAAGTTAGCCTTACAGTTTAAATGGACCACTAGACCCATCTAGAAAATTCCAATAAGGATTTTAAGATTAAGGTGTGGGGTGGCTCAGGCTATTCTGCTTATCTGTGCCAAAGAGCGAAGACACCTGAGTGAAGAAGTGTAAGTCAACTGCGGGTACTCATTTCTGGACAAAGTGCTGTTCTAGAACTTGAAAATACAACCCAAGGCGGGAGGGCAAAGCAGGAAGAAGCAAGGCTCTGAAGTTGGTCAAAGCTGCATCTGAACCGAGGCTCTGGCACTGACAAGGGACGCGCTCTTAGACAAGTCTCTCGAGCTCTGAGTCTTATCTACAAACTACGAACAGCGACACCCATCTCAGAAAGAGGATGTAAAAGTTAAATGAAGTGACGTGTAAAGTGCCCGACCCAAGGCCTGGCTCGCCACAGTGCTCAGTGGCCAGGGGAGCGTACAGTCCCGTGTCAATGGCATCACACGTCCTGGGATTCGGGGCCACTTCACTGCTGCCAGACACAGGAAGAGCAGGTGAAGATCCTGCTTAAAAAAATACACGCAAAGATAGATTGCGCCTGTGTGCCTACGAGAAAGACCACGTCCTCCACGGGGACAGGTCGCGCCTGTGCGCCTATGAGAAAGACCACGTCCTCCACGGGGACAGTTTGAGCCTGTGCGCCTACGAGAAAGACCACGTCCTCCACGGGGACAGGTCGCGCCTGTGTGCCTACGAAAAAGACCCCGTCCTAGCACTAAAGCGTCTGCCTGTCTGGCCCAGGCACGGGTGCAAGCCAGGGGATGGCAGGGCTCCCAGAGCACCCAGGGTGTACTGCTGCTCACCCCTTTTTACACTTCTTGAATATCTTCCCAATCTTGTCATGAGGAACATCATATTTGTCTGAGATCTAAAAGAACAAAGATAAGTAGTTAGAAAATGCCGTTTTAATGACTTGAGAAAAATAAGACGGGTGGGGATGGGGCTCAGGAAAAATGAACTGTCACACGAATGTCCATCAGCAAAACAAAGAGGTTACAGGACAGGGTACCCCAACAGAAGCTTTTAGACTCCGTGTGTTTGTGTGTGTGTGTGTGTGTGTGTGTGTGCACGTGTGCGTGTGCGTACACTCATTATCTCAAGAACGTCAAGGAGAATGAGGACGGAAGGCGACGTGACGGCACGCTCTTTGCTCAGGTTGCAGGCGGGACTCTCCTTGATGTGATTACCACGCCTGCGGGCACACTCTGGAAAACCACACTGTACCCCACTAAATGGAAGTATGAAATGATAAACTAAACGCAATTTATAACGAACACAGAGTGATTCAACTCCGGGCTTTTCCAAATCATCAGCAGGTGTTGGTGGCATGGCTGGCAGCAGGCTGGGAGCCGCACAGAATCCGCCCCGGTGACCTAGACACACGAGAGGTGTGCACGCGTGCCATGGAGCCAGGGGCTGGGGGGCTGGGAAGGGGACGCAGTGCGACGAGGCCCTGTCCACAGTGCCTGTCCCTCCCCTCCGCTGC
>NW_006159501.1:8557732-8564538 GCF_000334495.1 Tupaia belangeri chinensis
TGTGTGTGTGTGTGTGTGTGTGTGTGTGCACGTGTGCGTGTGCGTACACTCATTATCTCAAGAACGTCAAGGAGAATGAGGACGGAAGGCGACGTGACGGCACGCTCTTTGCTCAGGTTGCAGGCGGGACTCTCCTTGATGTGATTACCACGCCTGCGGGCACACTCTGGAAAACCACACTGTACCCCACTAAATGGAAGTATGAAATGATAAACTAAACGCAATTTATAACGAACACAGAGTGATTCAACTCCGGGCTTTTCCAAATCATCAGCAGGTGTTGGTGGCATGGCTGGCAGCAGGCTGGGAGCCGCACAGAATCCGCCCCGGTGACCTAGACACACGAGAGGTGTGCACGCGTGCCATGGAGCCAGGGGCTGGGGGGCTGGGAAGGGGACGCAGTGCGACGAGGCCCTGTCCACAGTGCCTGTCCCTCCCCTCCGCTGCCCCATGCGTGTGCACACGCTATCCTTAATGAAAGTAAATAAAACTTGAAAAGAACGCACGCACAGATGGGACAGACCCAGAGCTGCAACCAGGTTCGTGTCGTGTCCCCTGATTTATGTCAAATGCCAACTGACTGAACCAGGTACTAGTGACTAGGATGAGGTGGGTGTGTGATTATGGTCACAAGCTTTTTTTTTTTTTTTTTTTTTTAATTAGTAAACATTTCTTCTTATTTTTCTTTCTTTTTTTCTTTTTTGGCTATAGGATGTGTGGTCACCAGAGAGAGAGAAAGGGAAAGTGAGAAATCACCCCCCGAGGGATGGCAAAGCTGCAATCTCTCCTCCTCCTGTCTCCTCTGGGGATTTTGAGCACACATGTACATGTACCTGGTGTGATTCTCAGGCCACTGGGCCCGGGACTCGAACCACACAGCTGGCCATGAGGCATCCTGCCTTAATCTCCATACCACCCGCTGGCCCAGCAGACTTCACTTTTATAGAGCAGCTTCAGGCTTGTTGAATACAGGAGCAGAAAGCGGAGTTCCCCCAGCTCCCGCTGCATGCGCTGTACACGTGTGTGCTGCTGCGCCCCACCTGATGAGCCAGCTCCACTGCCCGTCTCCAATCCAGCCACCCTCGGGCTGTCCGTCTGTGGGGCCTATGCTGTGATGGGCCAGAGACCCAGGATCTGGGTATTTGGATCGGGCTGTAACAGTCTCACTGCAGTCAGACCCATGCCAGTGGAATCGGGCCCTGAGATGGACCTTCTGATTCTCCATCTTCCTCGTCAGGAAAGAGAGACATTCCCACAGGACAGTCTTTTCTGGGAAGTCTGGTGTCCTCCTTTCAGGGCATAGGGGCTGTTTTAAAGGGAAAGGAGGAGGCCGGCCCTGTGGCCTAGTGGTTAAGGGAGCCAGGTGCCTCATGGCCAAGCATGATTTGACCCCTAACCTTGGGCTTGAAACGCACCAGGTACACATGTGCCTGCCCCGTTCCGCTGCCCCGGCAGGATGGTGATACGGAGAAGGGACTGTTGCGTGACCACACCCCACTGGGGAGAGCTTTCTTCCCCTTTCTGGTGCGCACACACACCCTTTGGCAATGAAAAGGGACAATAATTTATAAAATAATTTATTTTCATTTATTATTTTTTAATTTGAAAAAATATCTAATAATAGGGGCCAGTAGGTGGCATAAGTGGTTAAGACACTGGATTCCCACATGGCCAACAATGGCTTGAGCCCTGGACCCAGTAGCTTGAAAGACACATGTGCATGCGTGCCCAAAATTCCAAGAGAATGGAGAAGGAACTGTGGAGTGGCCATCCCCCTGGGAGGGTGATTTTTCACTGTCTCTGTTTCTCTCTGTCTCTCCAGTGAGTGCATGTGCCCTACAGCAAAAACTCTCTCTCTCACGCACACACACACACACACAAAAGATGTCTATAAAATAAAATAAATAATTCTTTAAAAAAGAAAAGAACTTCTGTTAGATTTTGCAATGCTGGCTAAATGGCAGTCACCCTTTAACCAAGCATATAAAATGAAGCTGTTTCACAGGGTTCGTTCGATTCAGGGGCGAGTGAGTACCACCCAACTCGAGGGCCAGACACCGGGGCAGGACCGCCAAGCAGACGAGTCAGACGTGCACACGGGTGGGGACCTGCCCAGACAGGTGAGCGCAGGCTGGGCCCAGGCAGACAGGACTGGGAAGGTGCGGAGACTCCAGCACCACAAAGGACTCGCCACTGTCCGGCAAGTTTCAGAGCATTCTCTGAACACGTGCTTCCACTTTTAGGTTTATTTATTCCTTCTCAGGAGAGAGTAAAAGTCAGGCGCCCTTAATAGGGTCTCCACTGCAACCCTGCCCAGCCCTTCCGCAGCTGGGCTCAGCGCTGCAAGGCTGCACCAGTGTGGACAAGTCCCCCGGGAGCCAGACTCAAGTGTCCCTGGCCAGCACTGCAGAGCACTGCCAGCCACGGCAGCCAGGCCAGGTTGTGTTTTAATGAGGATTCAGAGTTCACTCTACTTACAGCTTCCATCAAGCCCTTCAGAGATGGAGTCTTGAGCATCAGGGCGTCGAAGACCTCCTCTGACTCCTTCCGAACGTAGAGCAGCACTACTTGGCCCGCACCCAGGGGAGGTGAAGAAGGGAGAAAGAGATGCGTTAGTTACACGAGCGAAGTACAGACAGATCGGGGAGCTGGGCTAGTTACAAGGACTGCCCACGTCAGCATGACCAGAGTGAGCCGACGTGAACACAGGGCCCGGCTTCTCCAGTATGCCGCTCTGAGCCCGCGCTTAGGCTGATGCCGGTCTGCACAGAGGACAGCTGCGTGACACTGAATGGCGTGTGCTCGGGGGTCAGGCCACCCTGTGTCGGATTCTGAACTCACTGACTTTAAACTCCCAGAGCAATGGAAACACACCTCTCTTTGGCTCCTCTATCCGGGACAGCTTTGCAGAAGGTGGGACAGCAAAGTCGTCTTCTGCTCCGTATGGGCCTCTTTTCAAGGCAGATCTGCAGGTGACCCAAACACGGTTAGGAACATCCCCCCAAGTCAGATGCACCAGCAGGCAGACCCTGACCGAGGGACCTCTCTGAGACGGCGGGCTTGTGATCGTCAAAGCTCTCAGTCAGGACAGCCAGGGAGAAGTCGGACCTTCCAGACTGAAGGACATCAAAAAACACAGCTAAACTACTCGGGTCAGGAGTCCTGGCTGTAAAGGACACCGGAACCACGGGCAGAACTCGAGTGGGCGCTGAGGCCTAGGGTGTAGCCTATGGCCGCCACATCCAGACCCGCACTGTGGGTAAGAGCGTCCTTTGTAGGAAACACTCTGAGGCGCCCAGGAGTAGCAGTCATCCGGTCAGCAACCTACTCTTAAATGGCTCAGGAAAAAAGAGTTCTTGGAGCCAGCAGGTGGCATGGTGGTTAAGGTGCTGGACTCCCATCTGGCCAACTACAATTTGAGCCTCGGACTTGGCAGCTTCCTTTCTCACCTCCCCAACCCCCAGTCAAATTTAAAATAAAATAATTCTTAAAAAATAAAAAAGAGAGAGAGCTCTTGGTACTATCCTTCCCATTTTTCTTTAAGTTTGAGGTTGCTTCTAATTAACAGGAATTTTTAAAACTAAACAGAAACCTTACCCTTCACCCTCCAGTTCATCTGAGGTAATGGGAAGGACCTAGGACCAAAAGAAGAGATGCTTTTAGACCAAAAGAAAGATTGCTTTGTAATATATACGTCAGCTTCAGACGATGAATGACTTACTCCTAAAACAGAAATAACTGAATTCGACCCATCTCACACAAAATCCTTTGGCCTTATCGACACTCCCCGGATTCTTGCACATGTATCCGAAGTCCTCTAGCTCCAGGGCTGGCATCCCGGCCATGGCCGCCGCCCCAAGCCCAGCACTGCCAGCAAAGTGCTTGCCGAACCCGAGCTGCGCTGGAGCGTCTGCCCGTGCTCGCCGCCGCGCTCACACCAGCTCGGGACAGAGACCTCGTGTCCACAGGCCTGAGTAAGCACTGCTGTCTGCCCTTCACAGGAGCCTGCTGAGCCTGCGGACCCCAGAGCTGCCCACAGACTCAACTGCGAGGACTTCAAAGGGCTCATGGGAAATGCCTATTACGAAAAATTGTATGGGAGTTCCAACATTTTTTTGCATCAAATAAACTTGTACTGAGTACTGGCAACGGCTCTCTGAAAAACGCTGGAAAACCTTCAGTCCTCACAAGTCCGTCGTGGGACTACCCTGCTAGGACTCCTTCGAGCTCGGCATAAAAGCACGCTCTCCTCCCCTCAAGCCGGTAGCTCCAGTGAGCGCCTGCCACGGGGTACTGAGTTCAGCGCCGACTGTCCTGACATGCCAGGCTCGGCTCAGCTGCTGGACCCGCCAGAGCCTTCGGCGCTCACTAGGTCGTTGGACTGCCCGACATGGCTCTCCCCAGGTTACGCCACTCGGTCACAGACACAACTCCAGGTTAGGTCACTGCTCTGGAATCTTCTAAATGAGCGAGGACACGACTGAATGATGAAGGAAGGAACATGCGTGTGCCAACAGGATCATGTGACCCGGGCTGGTAGCACCGTTTCCAAATCCATTTTACTGCGTGGGCACGCGCCATCTCAGTGATGGTCCCAGAGAGCCGCCCAGCGGGGCGAACCTCACTCAGCGCCGGCCCCTCTGCTAGAGCAGTGCCGAAGACTCTCGGCAACCCCGGCTGCTCGAGCCCGCGCCCGGGAGGCCGGGTACCTACATGAGTGCCCCGCTGCAGGTTGGCAAAGTGCACGTCGGGGATGAAGAGGACAGGCTGGGTATCGAGGTCGAGGAAGGGCTTGAACACTGTGATGTCCGTGCGTTTGTGGGAGGGAAGCAGCGGCACTTTAACATCCGAAACTGGAAGAGAGGGAGAGAGAGGAACCAGTGTGAGCAGAGTAGGTGGAGGCCTGGGAGCAGGCCCCAGCAGCACTTCCCTGCATGTCCGGTCAGCGTACACCATAGCTCTGCGTAAGACACAGTCATGTGGGCTGAACTGAGAGAACGAGTCAGTCTACATAACACGCTGTGTGTATTACACTACAGCCAATGGAGCGTCTTATTAAAATCCAAAGGAAGGCCAGCCAGTGGTATGGAGGTTAAGGTACTAGATTCCCTCATGGCTGACTGTGGTTCAAGGGCTAGATCTGGTGGCTTAAAACTCACATCAGGTTAGGGCTGGCAGGTGGTGTGGTGGTTAAGGGTGGACTCCCACACGGCTGACTGCGGCTGGAGTCCCGGACATGGTGGATTGTTTTCTCACTCCCCTCAGCCCCCACTCTGTCTCTCTATGGTCATATTAAAATAAAGAAATAAAATAAAGTTCAATAAAATAATTCTAAAAACAAGCAAACAAACTCACATCAGGCATGTGTGCATGCATGCCTGAAATCTTAGGAGGATGGAGAAGGGACTGCGGCAAGGCCATCCTCTCTGGAGGGTGACTTCTCACTTTCCCTTTCTCTGAATCTCTCTGGAGAGTACATGTGCCCGATGGTAAAAAAGAAAAAAAACGGGGCCAGCAGATGGCATAGTGGTTATGTCACTGGATGCCCACATGGTCGCATGCAGTCTGAGTGGCAGACCTGGTGGCTTGAGACTCACGCCCGGTGCACGTACGTGTGTGCCCAGGATCCTAGGAAGAGAAGGGATTGCGGCGTGGCCATCACCCTCGGGGGTGATTTCTCGCTTTCTGTCTCTATGTCTCTCTGTCTTTCTGGTGAGCACACGTGCCCTGTAGCAAAAATCTCTCAACAAAAACAAAAATAACTTAAAGATATAAAAAACAGCTTTCTTGGTGATATGTCCAAACTGAAGCCCTAGAGATTCTGCAAACGTTAGAATATGATATGTAAAAAACACTCATTTGAAACTAAGCCATCCTGGGACCAGCAGATGGCATAATGGTTATGTTGCTGGACTTCAAGACCTGGACCTGGTGGCTCAAACTCACATGGGGCATGTGTGCACGCATGCCCAAGACCCTGAAAGGAGGATGGAGAAGGGGTTACGACGCGGCCATCTGCCTGGGGGGGGGGGTTGTTTCTTGCTTTCTGTCTCTCTGGGGAGTGCACACGCCCTGTAACAAAAATCTCTCCAAAAAATAAACAAAAAAAACAAAACAAAACAAAGAAGAAACTAAGCCCTCCTGAATTTTCAAGGGCATTATTATTTTATAAAATTGAGACAAGTTCCGACTTTCGCAGCTACTTGTGTGGACTACAGGTGTGTTTTCAGGAACGGGGCCAGTGATCCAAACCCGGCCTGACAGCTGAAAAGCCTAGGTGCTAGAAAGAAACAAAATCCCCCTGCAGACCCTGTCCGCCAGTGACGTAGCCTAGCCCCTTGCGCCACTGTGTCTGGCGAGGGCAGCAGCACGCCCCCCGATGACAGTAACACCCACTCCCACTCCTCCTGCCAGCGGAGCGTGACGGGAAGGGCTGAGGCTGAGCGGGAACACTCGACTTACAGGCATGCAGCTGGGAGCCGGGGTCGGGGCACTTGCCTTTTCTCTTGCTTTGCTTTCGTTCTTCGTCCCGGATTTTCCGCTCAGCTCCCTGCAGGTCAGGAGGAGACAAGATGGGACTCTGTTACCAGGTTCTCTTCACAAGAGACTTGTCCTGACCGATGGGAAAACCACCTCTGTGTGGCCTGGAAATGAACTCCATTACTCACGGCACTCACAGGGCTTATCGTAATAGGTTCCTCTGAAAAACTTAAGTATTTCTGGGAACCAGCAGTTAGCGTAATGGCTATGTCGCTGGACTCCCACGTAGTCGACTGCAGTTCGTGTCCCGGACCCGGTGGCTTAAA
>NW_006159501.1:8564783-8582653 GCF_000334495.1 Tupaia belangeri chinensis
CCGGTGGCTTAAAACTCACGCCGGGCGCATGTGCGTGCGTGCCCAAGATCCCGAGAGGAGAATGGAGGAGATTTCTCGCTTTCTGTCTCTATGTCTCTGTCTGTCTGGCGAGCGCACGTGCCCTACAGTGAAAATCTCTCAAAAATAAAAACCAAACAAACAAACAAACAAACAAAAAACTTAAGTATTTCTCTTTAATGGTAGAGAGAGATTTTTGCTATAGGGCATGAACGCTCGCTAGAGAGACAGAAAGCGAGAAATCACCCCACAGGGAGGATGGCCATGCCACAATCCCTTCTCCTCTCAGGATTTTGGGTGTGCATGCTCGTGCGCACACACACGGAGAGAGACACGCACGCATACACATACACACCTGGTGTGAGTTTAAAGCCACCTGGTCGGGAACTCGAACCGCAGTAGACTACGTGGGATTCCAGTAAGGTAACCATTATGCCACCTGCAGATCCTCAAATTATTTCTAATTCTATACCAATATCTAACCACATAAATCCAGGGAACAATGTTTAATTAAAAAACGAACAGCTAAAGCGAAGTTCCCCTCCACGGTGGATGTAGCCAGGTACGTAAAGCTGGGAGAATCCGCTAAGCACCGCACTGCCTGTAAAGATGTGAGTGCCGTTTCCTTTGTGCAGCAGGAGAACGAAAGGCAAGGAGGAGTAAAGCTGACCTGACTTCGGCGCTACTTCCCTAGACCGGCCGTGTCACCATGAGAGCTGCGATTCCATGCAAGGACGCGGCATCAGCTAGGTGACAGATACGACCAACTAGAACTCACGGGAGCAAAGACGCGACTAGAAACTGGGACAGTGGCTTAGAAGAGAAACTATACCGAGTCCTGCAAAAGGGACACGTGTGCACCGTGCCTACAAGTTACACCAAGATCGATACTGCCTTGCAAATGAATCCGCAAAAACTAAAAAAACAAAGAACTATGACCTGAAGTTAAGCAATGAAGTATAGTAAAAACGTAACATCTGTCAGTTTGCTTGAGAAGGTTATTTGTTTAGATGAACTGTTGGCTTATTTTCCTGTTAAATAGGTTCTCTGGAAGCCAAGAGAAACAATAAGAACTGTCCCACCAGGGCCAGCAGATGGTATAGCAGTTAAGGCGCTAGACTCCTACATGGCAGACCACAGTTCGAGTCCTGGATCGAGTGTCTTAAAAATCACTCCTGGCACCTTTATGCGAATGCCCAAAGTCCCAAAAGGAGAATGGAAGAGAAGGGATTGAGGAGTGGCCATCCCCTTAAGGGGTGATTCCTCACGTTTTCTGTCCCCTCCCCCTAGTAAGAGCATGCAGCCTATGGCAAAAACCTTAAAAAAAAAAAATGTTGTTTTAAAAGACATGTGCAGAGGCACAAAGGCAAGGAAGACAGCAGACTTCTCAGAGACTATGTCAACTGGGAGACAGTGGTACAACATTTTCAGAAAACAAAAGGAAAAAACAGTCGACCTGGAATTTGATACCCAGCAAAAAGACCTTCCGAAATAGAAGGCTACATCCACCGTGGAGAGGAACTTCGTTTTAGCTGCTCGTTTTTAAATGAAACCTTGCTCCCTGGATTTATGTGGTTAGATAATGGTATAGAGTTAGAAATAATTTGTGTTGCTGTATTTGTAAATAGAATAGTATACTTTTCAGACGTACTACACAGGCAGACTTTAGTCATCATCTCAAAGCACACTGCAAATTAATGCTAAAGGAAGTCCTATGACATTATGAATGATTTAAATTAAATGTTTAACTCTGTCAACGATGAAAGAGACTGATCTTGGGGAGTCACATCAGATACTGCCCCAAAAAGACAATCCACAACACCTGCACCCAGTAAGCCACGATGAATGTTAGTCTGACGAAGAAGAAGGCGTCTACGGGAAATCAGTGCGAATGAATTTTTTCTCTATTAGAATGGGTGAGGAATATATGCAAGGGGTCTCCAAAAGGTACAGGAAATTACTGTGAGGTATCTACATATGGTTTTGAAAAAAAACTGAACCAAAATAAACTCACACTTTAACCTCATTTTTCTGTGAACTTTTTAAAGTACCCTTGTACCAACTCACAGAAAGAGGGGCTGGTGAGGCCAGCAGGTGGCATGGTAGTTAAAGCGCTGGCTCCTACATGGTTGACCCCGACATGGTTCAAGTCCCAGACGCGACTGCCTGAAAACGACACCATGCGTGTGTGCGTGCATGCCCCAAATCTGGAGAGAACAGGGAAGAAGGAATTACCGCATGGCCCTCCCCATGGGGAGGATGATGATCCCACTGGGGGATCATTTCTCACTTTCATTCTTTCTTTCTGTCTCTCTCCAGCGAGTGCACATGTCCTATGGCAAAAACATAGAAAAGAAAGAGAGAGAGAGAGAGAAAAAAAAAAAAAAAAAAAAAAAGGAGCTGCCAGACTCCCATTGGTTAGAGATCCAAGTTATACTTTTATTTTCTCTGAAAAAATACGGAATTGATGGGAACCATCAGTTAGCGTAATGGCTATGTCGCTGGACTCCCCCGTAGTCGACTGCGGTTCGCATCCCGGACCCGGTGGCTTAAAACTCACGCCGGGCACGTGTGTGTGCGTGCCCAAGATCCCGAGAGGAGAATGGAGGAGAAGGGATTGCGGCGTGACCATCCCCCCCTGGGAGGTGATTTCTCACTTTCTCTCTGTCCGTCTCTGTCTTTTTGGTGAGTGCACACGCCCTATAGCAAAAACTTCTCCCCAAAAAAACCCCATGCAGTCCAATATTCCTGAATAGGAAAAGTCGAAGTCTTATCTGATCTTAGTTCAATGGACCATTCACTCATCCATGGCTACCTCCTGGTTCTCAAGGGACCACTGTCTCCTGTGCTCAAGATACAGTGGCCTGGAGGCCAGCAGATGGCATAGTGGTTACATTGCTGGATTCCCACATGGCCAACTGCAGTTCAAGCCTCGGACCCAGGGGTTTAAAACTCATGCTGGGTGTGTGTGCATGTGTGCCCCCCGAAAAAAAGACACGGAGGCCCACGAAACCTCTGCAGGTATAACCCAGCAGAGCCCCTGACTATACCCCTCCCCCACAAATCGATCAGCCCTGCTCCAGGGATAAAAGGCAGCCATAATGGACGAGAGATCATGCTGGAACCACTGTGGACACTAGGCTTTCTCTTCTCGCCTCCCTCTTGCTGTAGAGGAGAACCAGACCTCATCTCCTACTTTCCTGAGTTGGCTAAAGGCTTCCTGAAGGGCTGGAGGGGGTGAGCCAGTGCGAGGGTGGCCCTGCAGGACTCATCCACACGGAGGGCTAAGAGCCCTGGCGGGCATGAACTCCCCACAGAGCCCAGGGAGCCGGGCCAGGACATGCTGCGTACCACCCTCACTTCACTAGACGTGCCCAACGAGACGTGCTCATCAACCTTTCTAGTAAAGGTTTAGTTAAGTAAGACATGTGGGGACCAGCAGGTAGTGTCGTGGTTAAGGTGCTGGGCCCCCACGGCCACCCGTGGTTCGAACCCCAGACCTGGTGGCTTTACACTTGTACCAGGTGCATGTGAATGTGTGCACAAATCCCTGAGGAGAATGGAGAAGGGACTGCAGTGTGGCCATCCTCCCAGGAAGTGACTTCGCACTTTCCCTCTCTGTCTCTCTGGTAAGCATATGTGCCTACAGCAAAAAAACTCTTAAAAATTAATAAAGCACATTTCTGTCTTCCCTGTATATAATGTCTTTGCAAGGCTAAAACAGCAATTGGTCATTTAAAATGGCTCACTTTGGACCAGCAGATAGCATAATGGTTATGTTGCTGGATTCCCATGTAGTCAACATGGTCCAAGTCCTGAACCCAGCGGCTTAAAACTCACATCAGGCGTACGTGTGCGTGTGCGTGCCCAAAATCCTGAGAGAGCGGAGGAGAAGGGATTGTGGTGTGGCCATCGGGCGTGATCTCACCCTTTCTGCCTCTCTCTGTCCTTCTGTTGTCTCTCCGGCGAGCATACGCGCCCTATAGCAAAAATCTCTCTTAAAAAATAAAATGGCTTATTTTGTATCAGTGGCAATGCATTGATTCTGAAGTCAAACATTAAAGGGCTCTTGGTCTTCCCCGGGGAGGAGGAGTACACGGCAAAGGAGTGTCCGAGCCCCGCCCGTCTTACCTTGTCACAGAAGACTTTGATCTGGCAGTAGGCCCTGTGCACCGGCTTGTTGCTGCGGTTGTTGTAGCTATAGGTGTCTATTTGGATGTTCAGGGGCAACCCCTTCACGCCCTTCTGGGAAGAGAAGTCCGTGCTCAAGCAGTTCACAGAGATGAACACCTGCCAAGGAAGAGAAGGCTCCGTAAGCAAGAAGCGCCGCCGGCCGGCCTTAGCGCGCTTCGCCTCTGGCTGGAGCGTCTCACGTTTCACCTTCTCGGTTTTTTTAGTGACAGAGACTACATGTGTGTGTGTGTGTGAGGGGGGGCACTCTCGACAGGGTCTCGTCACACCCAGTCTTCCTGGGTGTCAACGTCCAGGTCAGGACAGCCTCTGGGCATCCACGTGTCTGTGTTGGTGCCGCCTCTTAGGAGGACCTGTAGTACTCCCCGACCTGAGTTTAGAACTTAGGAAAGGGGTGTGCCTCTGCTCCTCGGTTACTGTGATCAGAAGGTACCGATTGAAGCTCGTCCTCCGTCCCTGACTACCCAGGCTACTCCAAGTCTCGCTTTCTCCCCATTTGTTCTTATTGGTCTGTAGGTTACAGGATCATGATGGTCGCGTCCTCAGGACACAACCGCAGTTTACAATAACTTTACAGCTCCTTTCTGGGTGGTGCCCAAAAGTTTAAGGGCCTTTCGTTTTCTAAATATGATTTATATTCTTGTCTTTACAAGCCCAGGTGGAGAAGTAAGACAAAAGTGGCAAAGTTTGTTAGCAGGCTGAGAACTTAACGATCGTAACGAGACACTAACACGTTCCTCATTCAACAAGTTCCACAAACGTGCACCCAAAACCACCCAGGAGAGAACCCCGGAAGATGCCATGCTGGCGAGCACACTTCCAGGAGAGAAAAGAACAGTCTGACTCTAAGCAATAGCGATGCGTCCACTATCCGGTTACAACACGACTTTGGAGAAAATGGTCTAGCCCAGAGTTAGAGGCTGTCAGCCGACGGCTTCAAAGACCCGTTCTCTGTGGTCAGTGCCCGAGTCATGGCCTCCCATGCCAGCCCTGCACAGGCTGGGCACTGGCTGAGTTCCTCCGGCTGCTGGCACGCACCTAGCAGTGCGTTAGCTGGGGGTCAGTCTATCCTGCTGGGATTCCTCTTTCGAAAGAAAAAGACCAGCATCAAAGGATCAGTCACACCCGTTCTCACCTCCCTATCCTGGGCTCCCGATCAGTTAAGACATGTTTCTTCTCCAGCAAATTTTCTCAAAAGTTAAAATAAATCAGGTCACATTGTGAGTGGCACTGGAGGTCACAGCACAGAGATGCAGGTGGACCCTGTACCAAAGAACGAGTTCCACTATCTGGGTTTTGGCTCCCAAACAGGGTGTTTGGGGCTCCCCTCCCAATGAGTTTGGAATTTATTTACGGTACATGAGCACCACGTAGTGGACAGCATGGGAATTACAGTTGCTAAAACCACGGCTGGTTTGGTAGGCCCAATACCCTCACCCTAGACTGGACTCCTTTTAGCCAACTCCTTCAGGCCTAGCAGCCAGGGACAGGTATGGGGTACTGGGTGTCATGGGCCAAAGCGAGACAGAGAGAGAGAGAAGCCTACGTTATAAAGGGGAGAAAGCCTAGAAGAGAGGAAAGGAGTAAAAGTTAGAATGGTAACTCTTTCTTCTTGAAGAATTATTTAAACTTTATTTATTGTTGCTATTCTCATTATTTTCCATTTTGACCAGACAGAGACAGAGATAGAGAGGGGGAAAGTGAGAAAGGAAGCCATCAGACCCAGGACCGGAACCACGGTTGGCCATTGTGAGTCCAGTGCCTTTAACCACCACGCCGCCTGGCGCCCCAGAACCACAACTCTTCAGAAGGCACACAAAATGTTGAAGTAGGGTTTTTACCCTGCTCTAGTGCATACGAGCACTGTGCATGTAAATATATGCAAATATATGTAAATAAACGTGTAAATAATAGTCTGTACTAGACAAACATCCTAAAAAGGTTGAGGAAACGAGTGCCCACGTTAACAACTAAAAGGCATCTGGGACCAGCAGTTGGCGTAATGGCTATGTCGCTGGACTCCCATGTAACCGACTGCGGTTTGAGTCCCGGACCTGGTGGCTTAAACTCACGCTGGGATGGAGGAGAAGGGATTGCGGCATGGCCATTTCCCCCTGGGGGTGATTTCTCGCTGTTCTATCTCTCTGTCTCTCTCTGTCTTTCTGGCGAGCCCTATGCCCTATAGCAAAAACCTCTAAAAAAAAAAACCAAAAAACAAAAAACAATGAAAAGGCATCTGCTGGGGCCAGCAAGTGGAGGGTGGTTAAGGTGGCTGGATCTCACACGGCCAACCAAGCAGTTCCAATCCTGGACAGCTGGCTTGAAAAACACGCCAGGCATATGTGTGTGCATGCCCAAAATCCCAACAGGAAAACAGGAAAACAGAGAAGAAGAATTGTCCTGTGGCCACTCCCCAAGGGAGATTTCTCATTTTCTCTCTTGCTCTCTCTCTCTCTGTCCCTGTCTCTCCCTGGCAAGTACATGTGCCCTATAACAAACTGAAAAAGAAAAAAGAAAAAACTCAGTCATTTCTTGTCCCTGACGAGCTGTCCACCCAGACTGCTCCTCTCATTGGCCCAAAACAGTCTGTACGCTGACACCCGCTTCACCTCTGTCCCCACCACTCATCCTGCTCCTGGGTCCCCTGGTCAGGCAGGACCCTGCAAGCTGCTCTCTGCCCATCTCAGGCTGCAGAGACTGGGCCTGAGGCCACCTCCACACTGCAGTCTCATCCCTCCAGACTGTCCCCGAGCCAGCAGGGGGGCAGCAGTCCCGCTCACTGGGTGTCTGGGTGGTAGGGTTGTACTGAGCATGTCGGTGACACTGCCCATGGAACCCAGGAAGACAGCACTGTCCTCTTACAGACAGAGCCCAGAAAGAACCCTAGCGCTGTCCAAGGCAGGAAGCCCAAGAACCGGGGTTCACATGGAGGACTTCCCCTCTGTATGCCACCTCTTTTCTAAATCAACTTTTCTCCCGAGCCGACCACCTGCTTTTTCCCACGGGGACGGCGCGCCACTTTGCTCACCCTGGGACTGGTTTCCTGACCAGACCGTGCCTGGTTAGGAGCCAGGTTCAACCACCATGTTCTGCCTCTTCTCGAGACCAAGCACAGGCCCAACCTGGGACTGCCTGGCCCTGTGCTAGTACTCTTCTTCCCTTTCAGCCTATTTCCAGTAAGTAAACACTGTTCTAATTTTTAAACACCCAGTAGGCTCTGTGGCGCAGTGGTAACGTGCTGCTCGAGAAGCCAGACTCCACAGGGCAATGCCAGTTTGAATCCCTTGCCCTGTCGGCCTGAAACACACCGGGCATGCACGCAAGGGCCCCGAGGTGCCGGCCTGGAGGGCCACGGGAGGGCGACTTCTCACTTTCTGTTTCTCTTTATCTCTCCGGTGAATGCACGTACCCTACAGCAAAAATCTCTCTTAGAAAAAGTATCATGGGACCAGCAGTTAGCGTAATGGCTATGTCGCTGGATTCCCATGTAGTCGACTGCAGATCGAATCCCGAACCTGGTGGCTTAAAACTCATGCCAGGTGCGTGTGCGTGTGTGCCCAAGATCCTGAGAGGAAAATGGAGAAGGGATTGTGGCATGGCCATCCCCCCTGGGGGGTGATTTCTCACTTTCTATCTCTCTGTCTGCCGAGCACACGCCCTATAGCAAAAACCTCTCTCCCCCTTCAAAAAAATGCAGTACATGAAAGTCCAGCAGAATACCATACAACCGTCAAAAAGAACACAGGTCTGTCACTTGAGGCAACATGGTCGAGCCTGGCTGACAGTATGTGAGTGACATAAGCCACACAGAAAAATAACAGGTCCTCACACGAGTGGAAACTAAAGATGACCTCGAAGAAGTAGACAGCAGAGGGATTACTACAGGCTGGAAAGAGGAGGGGCCAGGGGGTAGAGATGGCGGTTAACGGGCGCGAAATCACAGCTGGGTGAGAGCAGCCAGTCCCAGCGTGAACGGCACAGTGGGGTGACTGCTGTAAGGGTCCTGCATCTCAGGTCAGCTGGAAGGGACGACTCTGGACGTCCCCAACACAAGAAACAATGAATGTCTGTGATGACAGATCAGCTAATGCCCCCGATTTGAATATCATACCTTGTAGTTCACACTGAAAATCACGCTGCACCCCACGAATGCGTACACTGTGTCAACAGAAACAGAGCCTCAGGCCAGTCAGTGGCTGGTGGCTAGGGCAGCTGGATCCTACATGGCTGACTGTGCGGTTCAAGTCCTTGGCCTGGTAGCTAGAAAAACACACCAGGCGCATATGTGTGTGTGCCCAAAACCCTAGGAGGGGACCCCTGCAGGGTGCTTTCCCTCCCTCTCTCTCTGGGGCCTGCGGACACACCCCACAGCAAACTTTAAGAAAGAACCTCATGCCACAGTGGTTCTCAGGGCAGAGCCGGGGGCACCGGCCTCACCTGGGGACGTGCAGAAATGTGGATTCTCGTGCCCCCACCCAGACCTGCTGCATTGGAGCCTGGGGCGGGGCTGCGGGGCCCCAAGCTCTCCGGTGAGTGTGTGCACGCCAGTGTGACAATCCCGTCTATGAACGTTGCTTGGCGACCCTGACATCAGAGTCACCTGGGAGACCAAAACCCTCTGGTGGCCTGCCACACCCCTGGGGCTCTGACTTCACTGGTCCCAAGTGGAGTCGGGACTTAGGGATGGTTTTTGGTGTTTCCCAAGCAATTCAAGTGAGCAGCCATGATAAAGCTCACAGCTAAAAGCGAATGATCTGTCTGTAAACTTTGATCCACGGCACGTCCCCCTTGGCTCCTACAATGAGGTCACTAAGACAAGCCCTTGTATGGGGTTTTCTTTCCTTGAAGAGCTCAGATATCCTTATATGTATCCCAAAGGTTTTCTAAGTAAAAGTTATTCACAGTCACTGGCCCATCAAATAAGAATGTCAATTAAATCAACAGAAACATACAGATTAAAGCATTCTGGTCAACTCTATTATTCCACGAAGCCATGCAAAGCCTCGCGGACTCAGTTCATAATATACTGACAGAAAAGATTAAAAAAAAAAACTATTAAAATCTCTTAACTTGGGCCAGCTCTGATGGTCCGACCACACGACTCATGCTGAGAAACATGCCAGGCACCTGTGCACGAGTGCCCAGGATTCCCAAAAGAGGGGGAGACGGAAGAGAAGGGTCGTGGTGTGACCGTCCCCCACGGGGGTTGGGGGCGCGCCTCCTCCTCTCTGTCTCTGTCTGGTGAGCACACGCACTCTCGGGGAATCAACGTACTATAACTCTTCTTCTTGTCTGTGTCTCGTGTCGCGCTTGATTCCCACGGAGGCACATCCGAGCGTCAGCCTGTGCTATCCAACACGAGCCATGACGTGGGTTGCCTTTCTCGCTACACCAGAACCTCCTCGAGAATACATACATTTTATATTTTTTTGAAGAGGTTTTTTTGCTATAGGGCACATGCATGCGCATACGCTCGCCAGACAGACAGAGAGAGACAGAGAGACAGAAAGCGAGAAATCACCCCCCGGGGGGATGGTCATGCAGCAATCCCTTCTCCTCCATGCGCCTCTCGGGATCTTGGGCACGCATGCACATGCGCCCGGCGTGAGTTTTAAGCCACCGGGTCCGGGACGCGAACCGCGGTCAACTACATGGGAGTCCAGCGACATAGCCATTACGCTAACTGCTGGTTGGCGAGAATACATACATATTTTTTTATTTGTTTTATTTTATTCATTATAGAAGGCATGCATGTACAAGCGAGAGAGAGAGGGAGAATGAGCCTCGGCAGAGTCTCGCCACGCACCGTCCCTTTCCCTGCCCTCTGGACCACCAGGATCACGGGCACATGCACACACATGCGCACACAGGCCCAGCATGTTTCCAGGCCAAGCCAGGGTAGGGACCCAGTCAGCCAGGTGGCTTCCAGCACTGGAGTTCAGTTCGCTGTGGACTGTACCACCAGGCTGGGCCAGGAGACAAGACTGTTTTTGTTTTGTTTTGTTTTTGATTTTATTGCTACAGGGTGCATGCACTCACCAGAGAGAGAGAGACAGAAAATAAGAAATCATCCCCCGGGGGGGAATGACCACACTGCAATCCATTCTCCTCTTGGGATTTCAGGCATGCACGCACATATGCTTGGCGTGTGTTTTAAGCTGCCAGGTCAGGGACTTGAACCACGGTTGCCCATGTAGGAGTCCAGTGCCTTAACTACTATGCCACCTGCTGGCCCAGAAATAAACAAAACAAAACAAAACAAGGCTCTGTTTTTCATACTTCCTTGCCACTTATTTTGAGGAAAAGTTGGATTTTATTCAAAGAATCGACATTAATCTCAAAAGATGAGCAACTAACGTTCCCACCCAAAATTATGAGAAGAGAAAAAAACTAACCACAAAAGTAAACTGCCGAGCAGGCCAAAGATGCTCCGCAGGATTCCTTTCTAAACGTCCAGCCCATTTTTCTAAGGACAGTTCCTCATTCTTGGCCGAGAATTCATGCACTAAGATTTCCTTCTGTTTCCAAACCTCGGTTTGAAATGGAGGAAAACAACAAAGTGAAGTGATCTACGCGACCGAAGGAGAAAGCCAAGTAGGTTTTTACCGCAAACGCCGACAGCGAGCGCGCAGCGCCGCAAGGATCAGGGCCTGGGCCACGTGGTAGGAAGCACGGGGAGCCACAGCCTGTCTTCTCCAGCAGGTCCTCAGAGGGAGGAGGAGAGACCAAGCAAACGGTCTGCTCAAAACAGACGTCACCATCAGGCTTCACTCCCCAACAGGGGGCGCCAAGGCCGGACGCATCAATTTCACAAAACCCAACCCACCTGCTCCTTCTGGGCGTTATCAACAGCGTAACCAAGGCACAGGTCCAGTAACCTGCTCACTGTCCAGACGAGAGGCTGGCCAGAAAGGGGAGCCATTCTTTTCTTGTTTTGTTTTCATTTGTTACAGGGCGGGGACCAGTGGACGGCGTAATGGCTACACTGCTGGACTCCCACATGGTAGACCATGGTTTGAGTCCGATGGCTTGGAACTCACACTGGGCACATGGGTGTGTGTGCCCAAAATCCCGAGAGGAGAATGGAGAAGGGACTATGGCACGGCCATCACTCCTGGGGGGTAACTTTTTGTTTTGTTTCTCTGTCTCTGTCTCTCTGACGAGTGCATGCGACCTATCACAAGAATCTCTCTAAAAAAATAATTTGCTCTGGGGTACTTGTGCTCTCCAAAGAGAGAAAGAAAGCACCTGTCAGGGGGATGGCCACAATCCCTTCTCCCCAGCTCTCCCCTTGGGATTTTGGGCACACACACATACTAGTCGGCATGCTTTTTCAAGCTGCTGGGTCCAGGACTTGAGCCGCACAGCCAGCCATGCGGGATCCAGCCACCTCAGCTGCCACACCACTAGCTGGCCCCACGGATCTCCCTAGGGCAGCTTGGGAATGGTTTTCTTTCTGATAGTTTCCTTTTTAGGGGCCTTTTCGAGCTGAAGTGCAGTCGCAATGTGCTCTGCTCTGAGAGTGAACGAGGGGCCAGAGCTTCTGGTCCAGGTGGCAGAGCGCCCACCTGGACAGAGCACCCAGCCTGGGAGATGGAGGTCAGGAAGGCCCTCTCCACTCTCCGAAGGGGGGACCCCGGTTCTCAAGGCCCCCAGAGACGGGCTCCAAACTAGCTTCACACCTCCTTAACTGGCACTTCTCAATTCGGGGAATCAATTTTCTCTGCCCCTCGATTTTGCAATACCCTTTCCTCCATTCTCTGCAGACACGTCCCTGTGGATACATCGCTAGCACCAACGGAGGCGGGCTCCAACTGCACTCCCTCACCCACCCACACAGGACGGCCTCACCACGGCTGTGCCCTGGCACCTGCCCACAGCCTGGCTTTCCCACCCACCAGCCTGTACCAGCTCTTCCTCCTAGCCCCTCCAAGGACACAGCCGCCTCTCTGTACTCTCCTCACCCAGGTCAAGGTCATCGCCCCAGTCAAGGACAGGAATGAGCACCTTTTTCTTTTTTTTATTTTCCAAAGAGATTTTTGTTATAGGGCACACCTCTGAGGGGGTGTGGGCTCATCAGAGGGACAGAGACAAGAGAGAAAAAGTGGAGAATAATCCCCCCAGGGGGATGGCCACACCACAATCCCTTCTCCATTCTCCTCTGGGTTTTTTTTTTTTTTTTTTAAGGGTTTTTGTTTTTGTGGTGCGTGTGCTCGTCAGAAAGACACAGAGAGAGAGACAGAAAGCGAGAAATCACCCCCCAGGGGGAATGGCCACGCTGCAATCCCTTCTCCATTCTCTTCTCGGGATCTTGGGCACGCACGCACACGCACCTGGCGTGAGTTTTAAGGCGCCGGGTCCAGGACTCGAATCGCAGTCGACTACATGGGAGTCCAGCGACATAGCCATTAAGCTAACTGCTGGTCCCTCCTCTCGGGTTTTGAGCACACACGCACAACGTGCCCAGCATGAGTTGCAAGCCTTAGGGTCCGGGACTCGAACTGCAGCTGGCCACATGGGAGCCCATCGCCTCAACCACCACTATCCCTGCTGGCCCCAGAAGGGAGTGTCTGAATGTATCACCTCTGTTGCATTCCTGTCACACTCTGACATTGTGGGGAGCACGTTTCTGACCGACGAGAACACGTCCGATGTCCACACTGTTTCTCCCAATGCCTATTATCTAGCACTAGATGGTACGGAAGTACGGGAGATCTTTTATTTTTTTGCTATAGGGCATTTGTGCTTGCCAGAGAGAGATGGAGGGAAAATCATCCCCCGTGTAGGATGGCCACACCCCAGTCCCTTCTCTGAACCCCTAGAATTTTGGGCACGCACACACATGCACCTGGCGTGACCTTGAAGCTGCCAGGTCCAGGACTCAAACTCCGCACTTGGCCATGTGGGGTCTGGCGCCATAACCTCCACACCAACTACTGGCCAAAACTGGCATAATTTTAACTAGTTTCAAATCCTCACAAAACTTTCAACACACAGTAGGGCCCCCCAAAAACACCGCCGATAAAAAGAATTAATAACATAAAGTTACACAAATGAACCTTCTTTCAACCTCAGAGCAATGCCTGGCCTAGGAGTCCGGCGGCAGGAAGGAGACAGAGCTGCTGGGTGGGAGGTGGTCGGTGCCAGCGTCGCGAGAGCACCACAGTCGTTTAGGTGGTCGTTGGTGCCAGCGTCGCGAGAGCACC
The DNA here is from genome assembly GCF_000334495.1 of Tupaia belangeri chinensis. Classification (NCBI taxonomy): domain Eukaryota; kingdom Metazoa; phylum Chordata; class Mammalia; order Scandentia; family Tupaiidae; genus Tupaia; species Tupaia belangeri. The sequence continues at coordinate 8,578,199 of NW_006159501.1, forward strand.
ACAGTCGTTCTCCTACTCTGACTGGCGACAGCTGGCCACGGTGTCCTTAAGGAAGACCACGTTGCCTGCCTGGGATGCTGCACGTGGGGCTCCAGCCGAGCTCTGCAGCTGTCCCCACCTCCCAGAGCACTGCTCCTCCAGTGCGGAGAACACACACGCTTTTAACAGGAAGCAGCACTGCCTCACCCCCAGAGGACACCCAGACCCCAGTCCAGGAACTCCTACTCCACTCACACGACAGCAGAGCAGATCCCACGACACCCCAAGACCTCACCTGGCCTTTCTCTGGCTCAAGACAGCACTTAAGCCCAAACCTGGCAGGACGTGACACCAAAAAATACGCTCCGTGGGCCAGTTAGTGGTGTGGGGGTTGGGGCGGTTAGATGCCACACGGCTGACTGCTGTTCAAGTCCTGGACCCAGCAGCTTGAAAACACACTGGGCACTGACCCCAAACCCTGAGAGAATGGAGAAGGGACTGTGGCGTGGCCATTCCCCGGGGAGCCATTTCTCTCTCTCTCTCTGTCTTGCTCTGGAAAGCACACATGCCCTATGTTAAACAAATAAAAACAAACCACTCCTGATCTTAAAAAGTCTTAGTTTAGCACGGAACTAAAAGCACAGTACTACACATCTTCAAAGAACCTCCACCCCAAGGCATGTGGTTCACAACCAAGGCCGGCACAAGTGCACTCACAGGGTGAAGGCCAGCGCCTCACGAAGGGAGCAAGGGTCCTCTGAAGCCCCACCACCACACTCACACGCACGCTCACACACACACACGTGCGCATGCGCGTACCACCGTTCACCACGGCCCGCTCTGCATCACACAGCAGGTACTCGGGTTCCTTCCGGGTCTGCACTTCAAGGCTGCAGGCGAGTGTACCCTGGCGAACTGCACTGACTTGAGGGGCACCCTCCACATGGTGTCTGGAGTTCTGTGAGAACTGGATTGTGAGTCCCTCCTCTATGCACCCCGAGAGCACCCTGGCAGTGCCTGGCCAGTAAGAACCCAATGAATGACCCCAAATTGCTGACTCCAGCCAAATAAAACTCCAGGCTGCCAGGGTAAGCAGGCAGTGTGGTAGTTATGGCACTGGACTCCCACGTGGCCAACAGTGGTTCGAGTCCCAGACCTGGTGGTGGCTTGAAAAATGATTTCTCACCCGTGTGTGCATGAGCACCCAAAATCCCAGGAGGAGGCACGAGCACCCAAAATCCCAGGAGGAGAAAGGCTTGCAGCATGGCCGTGCCCCTGGGGGGTGATTTCTCACTTTCCCTCTCTGTCTCTCTGGTGAGCGTACGCACCCTGTGGCAAAAAGCTAAAAACGAAACTCCACCACACAATACCTGTGTCCCAGTGTACCCAACTCCTTGACTCTCAAAGTCCCACCTATGAAACCGATTCTAGCTCCATCTGTAAGATGAGGAAGTCAAGGCCGAGAGGTTGCAGAACAAGCTCACGCGCTTCTGTACTCACACCTGCCTTCAGAGCCAGCCTCAACCCCTCGGTATCTTTACAGAAAGGAGAGTGCCAGGCAGTGTCCACACACGCTGGAAATGAAGCGAATACTCATGGAACAAAGGATGTGGCCGACCGTAAACACCCCCTCAATTACCTGGAAAAGGTGACGGTGTTTGAGATACACTGAGACACAGGTAAGCAGGGGGCTGGGAGCCGCCTGTACCATGGGCCACGGGCCACCTTGTAGGTGTGTATGTCTCTGCTTTTACACCAGTGGCCCCCTTTCTGGTTATCTGGTAACTCACATTGCATGCACAGCTGTGCTAAGGTCTCTGCACCTCTCCCAGCCTCCAGGACCCCAGCTTCGGAGGAGACCGGCCTGCAGCTGTTTCCTACTGTGCTACCCAGTGTCTGGGCCGCCACATGTCAAAGGGCCTCTTCAGATGAGGCTGCCTCTTTCCACTGAAACTCGCAAGAGCTACATGGGAGTGGGGGAGCTGGGAATAAGGAAAAAGGGGAAAGGTCCACCCAAATATCTTTGCAAAACAGTCTGCAGTTCCAAAAAGCAAACTTTGGGAAAAGTTTCAGAAACAGAGCCGAGAGCATGCCTGCCTGCCTACCTGTGTCTCACGGTGCAGTCAGAAAGTTCGAGTGAGTTCTAACTGCTCAGTAGACGGAATAAGAAAAGTGAGAGGTGAAAAAGAAAAGGTGGGATGATTTCAACTCTGGAAGATGCTTCAGGAAGCTGGACCCTGAATAAAGTTCAACCTTCCAAAAATGTACTTCTCCTTGCTGGCAACCCTAGTCTCCTTCACCTTCCACGGGTGTCACACACGTCCACAGTCTTCGCTTGTTTTTGTAATTTGCTACAGGGTGTGTGAGCTCACTGAAGACACAGAAAGCAAGAAAGAGAGAAAGAAGGTACCCCCAAGGGGGACGACCACACCACAGTCCCTCTTCCTCCATTCTCTCAGGACTTTGGACAAACACGCACAGGCACCCGGCATGTTTCTCAAGATGCCCGGCCCAGGACTCAAACTGCGGAGATGGCCATGTGGGATCCGGCTGCCTTAACCTCATCACCAGCTGGCTTGCCCCCGTTATTTCTTAAGGAAAGAGACATGTTGTGAGGCTGACGCTGAGGCTCTAGAGACACCGACACAACACGCAGACGGGACAGCCAGAGCCTAGGCCAGTGTCCCCCGACTCCGCCTGGGGCTCCTGCAATTCCACACACCGCCATGGTGAGGAACACGAGCTGGGAAGCACCTCACGGAAAACTTGGGAAAGAAGCACCCCAAAACGGCTCTGAGCAGAAGGCTGTTGTTACGAGGCATGAAATGAGAAAGGTCCTTAATTTTCAAGCCAAATGGCTGGTCTGTGCCAAACCTATTTGTCTTCACACAGGTCAGGAGACTCGCTCGGCCGATGACGTGGCCTGGCCAGAGAAGGCCGCAGCCATCTTGGATATAGTCCCAGTGGCTTCTGGGAGTTTTTATCATTTTAACCCATTCTAGTATTAAAATTCAATTTGGTGGGGCCAACAGGTGGCGTGGTGGTTAAGAGTGCTGGATCCCCACATGGCCAAACGTGGTTCAAGTGCCAGACCTGGTGGCTTGTTTTCTTACTTTATCTCTCTCTCTGGCCAAATTAAAATAAATAAATAAATAAATGATTCTTTTAAAAATTTCAATTTGGCTGAATACAGATATAATATCCATAACGTCATTCTTAGACTGTAACTACCAAATTGAAAGTAGAAATCAGGGTAGGGGACCAGCAGGAGGTATAATGGTTACATCACTGGTTTCCCACATGGTCAACCATGGTTTGGGTCCCAGACCCATCAGCTTGAAACTCATGCCGGGTGTGTGTGCATGAGTGCTCAAAATCCCTAGAGGACAACGGAGGAGAAAGGACTGTGGCATGGGCATGCCCGGGAGGGTGGGGGTTATTTCCCACTTTATCTTGCTCTCTCTGTCTCCAGGGAGCATGTGTGCCTTATAGCAAAAATCTCTCCGCAAGAATAAGAAGCTCAGGGTAGCACACGGCACAGTGGTTAAGGTGCTGGATCCCACATGAGTGACTCTGCAGGTGGGACCCAACAACCTGTAAAACACGCCAGGTGCATGTGTGTGCATGCCCAAATCCTGAGAGAACGAAGGAAAAGAGACTGCAGCATGTCCATCCCCGGAGTTGGGGGGGTGCATTAATTTCTCACTTTCCATCTCTCTCTTTCTCTCTCTGGTGAGTGCATGTGCCCAGTGGCAAAGAAAAAAAAGAAAGAAAAAAAAAAAGAAGGAGCAGCTCTAGAATAAATTTTAATTTAATTCTCCTCCAAATAAATCAAAAAGACCATATATTAAGGCAGTTCTAAGTCGTCTCTCTTAAATAGAAACCTCCTGAAATGAAAATGTGAGGTTCGGACCAGCAGATGGTGTAATGGCTATGTCGCTTGTTTCCCATGTAGTTGATGGTGGTTTGAGTCCCAGACCCGATGGCTTAAAACTCACACTGGGCGCATGTGCATGGGTGCCCAAAATCCCAAGAGGAGAATGGAGGAGAAGGGTCTGAGGCATGGCCAACTCCCCTGGGAGAGTGATTTCTTGCTTTCTGTCTCCCCAGCAAGCGCATGCGCCCTATAGCAAAAATCTCTCCAAAAGAAGCTAAAATATGAGGTCAACAGTGGAGTTTAGTCTTACCTGAAGCCCAACATTACTAATTACAGTGAAGAAAACCACCATTTTCCAATACATGTAGAGGAAGCTATTAATGTCCACTGAAACCAATGGAGTGGGAAACAGTTTAAAAAATCAAGATCCAAGTCTTGGCTAAAGTCTAATCCTAACCCTCTGGGGAGTATGCGCTTTAGATGGCAGACACTGGGTCACAGCCAACATCCTCTCTCCGCAACGAAACCAATCAAGCAGCCGAGCCTGGGCGCCAGGCTCTGTCGACGGCTCCGGTCTGCTGGGCGCCAGGCTCTGGACA